>NC_081191.1:38815323-39137530 GCF_902713425.1 Acipenser ruthenus | reverse complement strand
AGTTTTGACTCATCTGTCCAAAGGACATTCTCCCAGAAGGATTGTGGCTTGTCAATATGCATTTTAGCAAATTCCAGTCTGGCTTTTTTATGTTTTTCTTTCAAAAGTGGAGTCCTCCTGGGTCTTCTTCCATGGAGCCCACTTTCGCTCAAAAAGCGACGGATGGTGCGATCAGAAACTGACGTACCTTCACCTTGGAGTTCAGCTTGTATCTCTTTGGCAGTTATCCTTGGTTCTTTTTCTACCATTCGCACTATCCTTCTGTTCAATCTGGGGCCGATTTTCCTCTTGCGGCCGTGCCCAGGGAGGTTGGCTACAGTTCCATGGACCTTAAACTTCTTAATAATATTTGCAACTGTTGTCACAGGAACATCAAGCTGCTTGGAGACGGTCTTGTAGCCTTTACCTTGACCATGCTTGTCTATTATGTTCTTTCTGATCTCCTCAGACAACTCTCTACTTTGCTTTTTCTGGTCCATGTTCAGTGTGGTGCACACAATGATACCAAACAGCACAGTGACTACTTTTCTCCATTTAAATAGGCTGAATGACTGATTACAAGATTGGAGACATGTGTGATACTAATTAAAGAAACTAATTAGTTTGAAATATCACTATAATCCAATTATTTATTATCTTTTCTAAGGGGTACCAACAAATGTGTCCAGGCCATTTTAGAATATCTTTGTAGAATAAGCAATAATTCATCTCTTTTCACAGCTTCTTTGCTTTATTCTATGACATACCAAAGGCATGCAAGTATACATGATAAAATAGCTTTTAATTTCATCACTTTTCAGGAGGAATGAAGCATTATTTCAATGAGCTGTAAGGGTACCAACAAATTTGAGCACGTCTGTATCTGAATAAGCCTAGATGATAGAGTTGCAAAATAAATAAGCATCCATCTTTATACTTGTTGTTTCAGTTACCTATGTTATTTATTTTTGAATATTTAACCCTTTGCAGTCCATTTATTAAGTGCGTGTCAGGCGCGTCAGGTCCAATTTATTTTCACATGCGCAGTTAATTTTAGACGCGCTGTTTAAAAGTATTTTTGTCCCCACAGTCAAATGGGTTTAAAAGGCCCTGCATATCAACAAAGCACTCACTAGGCATCTCCAGCCCTGCCCCACCCTTTCGTTCGCTATAGCTTTCACATATGCCAAGAAATAAAAAATAAAAATAATAATAATAATAATAATAATAATAATAGTCAAACATACCGATCAATCATCTCCCGATCACTCGTTTTATCACCAAATGCCTCAATAATGCGATCCAAGTCATTATTTTATTACTAGAACATCTGAAAAAAGTTCTGCAAATGTCCGGGATATTCTCTGAGCGCTGATGCAATAGCAGCCAGCTTGTTTCCTTATGGCCGCCGTTATCTGATGCCAGGGGCAAGTATGACTATTCATGAGATACGCCCTTTTTTTTTCGGCTTGTCTCGGCTCCTGTCGCTCCCACTCGGCCATTGAATGGTTTTCTCAGCTTTTTCCGGAGAAAAAACGACTAGAAACCCGTTTTTTGTGTCTTTTTGATGATGTCGGACAGGGTCCGACATTGGACCGGATAGGAATAATTGCAATAGGACCGCAAAGGGTTAAAGGTTACACTTATGTGCAGTTAGCTTCTTGCTGCTGGGTGATGTTTTTGTGTATATGAAATCAAACTGCTACAAAAACCTCAAGTTAATAATGTATTGTACAAACCTTGGTGCCTTCTCTCAGATTATTGGAGAGTTCCACATAGCTATCGTGAGCAGCCGCAAGTTTCTTGAGCATCTCCTCTCTCTGGTTGGCATCTGCATTCGATTGTTTCATTGTAGAGAACTCCTGATGAGAGTTCTGAAAAGGAAAACATCATATAGTTTTTATAATAAATTAACCTGTTGCTGTACCTGCTGATGTAGAGATGAGTGGAACATTACATTGATGTGTCAATCAATAGTAAGGCTGCAAATCTACATAATAAAAAAAAAAAAAACTACATAAAAAAAAAAAAAAATTAAAACCTTTACAGCCTCCTTGTGCGTCGCTCTGCAGTCGCCGCAGACCACTGTTCACACCGAACATGGCAGGGGAAAGTCAGTGGGCGGTCAGTAAGTCACAGCTGCATGTACAGTGACTTTTGGTTGCCAAGCAACAAACAGTAAATGCCAGCGGGAAGGGAAAACGTTTTATACAGAAGACACAAAGCTTAGTAAAAATAAATATTTCAGCTAATGAGGAGCGAAACATTATAATTTTTTTTCATAAAACCTCATTTTAACCCCCCACACACCATCATAATCCCCCCACAGTTACCCAAAATATCAGGCAATTGTGTTGTTTAAAATAAAATAAAAACATGTTGCTTTAAAAAATTGAGATATTTTCTTTCTTTCTTTGTGAGTTTTGTCTGGTTTGCTGGGTATAGGCAAAGGAAAAAAAAGGAGTTAAACAAATCATTATTCATTGATATTACTGAGCAGTATCCTCTACACATGATTAAAAAAGGCAACTACTGCCATCCCATCATATCAAACTTTGGGGGGGGGGGGACGGACGGACTGTAAAGCGGCAACAATCAGTGGACTGTGCATCTGACAACACAATACCTGGGACAATGAACAGCAAACAAATAAAGATAATTTATCGCCCTGCTCTACCGGAGAAAAAAAAACAAAAAAACGTAAGATCGCTGTTGATCCATGACATCCTCAAGAAAAGAAAAAGGTACGGCGAATATCATCGGATGATACAGGAGCTCCGGTTTGATGAAGGCAGATTTCAAACCTACTTAATGTTGTATTATACAACTCTGGGAAATCTGAAATCAGAACCACAAGCTTTTCCTCCTTTTTATTTATTTATTTATTTATTTTTATTTCTTCCTTGCAAAGGAGCCTCCTACTTTCCCCTGATTGGCTGCTGGTAGTTTACTTCATGGCGCGGATTGGCACTGCACCTCTATAGATACTGTAGTAAAGGAGTCTGTTAAGAGTCTGTAGTAAATTCCGCTAGTTTATACACTTTTCAAAATATATAGTTTAAAAGGTAAACACATATATAGACAAATATATATAGACACACACACCAACAACAACATTATGATAAAGTGCTATTTTTTATTTTTTTTAAATAGCTTTTTATAAATTGCCGCATATATGTCTATAAATAGGGCTTTTTTACTTGCCTTTAAAAATGCAACTGCTACCTGTTAAGCCATTCATGTATGTCAAATCACATTTGAGAAACACGTTAACAGTAAAATTGATTTAATGTACTTTTTTTTTTTGTCAGTGAAACAACAATTACATGGGCTTTTAAATCGTAAGTCTTACTTTTTCATTTAAAAGCAGAAGTGAGTTATCTGTATTAATGTTACTTTTTTTCAACTGTAAGCACATCTAGCTTATGCTTTCCTGTAGCCATTTTGCATTAGAGCTGTACACATGGGTTATGTTTCTCTCTTTATTAATTTTTTTTTTTTTTTTAAACCATATAATTTTGGGCAAAGTTATTTATATAAAAATAAATAAATAAAAATAAAAGAAAATACAACAAAAAAACCAGAACAGGTTCATGTTTTTTTGTTGTTAAATGAACCTTTAAGAACCACACTATTCTAAAAACATTATACTATCCGAAAATGTGTTCAATAATACGTATGCATATAGTTATATATCCACGAGCAACTTTAATTACAACCATAAATATAAACATTTCAATATATACTTTGATGTATACGTGTGTTTTTGTTTTTTTTTAAACTTTGTAGTCTGCGATGCTAAAATGTTATTTGCTTAAAAAATACTAACCAGGGCTGTCAGAATCAGAATGTAATATAAAGTGTGTGTGTGTGTATGTAGATATGGTTTAAATGTTTAAATGCTGACATTGCAAAGCGTTTAAACGTTCATAAAAATTTACCAAAAGCACATCCCTAAAAATAAAGTATAATCTGAAATGCATTTGGGGAGTAATAAACTTACATATGGGGTCAGCAAATCTTGAAGATAAGATGGTCCAAGACCATGAAAGGCCTTATAGGTAATAAGAACTTTAAAATAATAATAATAATAATAATAATAATAATAATAATACAAATGAATTTTTTTTTTTTTTTTTTTTTTTTTTTTTTTAAATCGCTTGACAGCCCTACTAATAACATAACTCTAATCAGCAGCAGGTAACAGCATGCCACAGCCGATTTCCCAATAACGTGCAGTTCAGATACTTAAAAAAGCATCACTTACCTGGATCTTTCCCAGAATCTCTTCTTGGATCTTCAAGCTCTGCTGCACTTTCTGGGTGTACCCTCCATAGATGTTGTCAAGCTCTGTCACAGAGATTGCCTCCTCATTAATGGCGCCGTCTTGCGCAAGTGCTGTCAGGAATTTGCTGGTCATGTCACACTGGGCTGATTTGATGTCATTCTCCAGCTTCTCTCTCTCCATCTTTACTTCATTAACATTGGCCAACAGTGCTCTGAGCACGGACACAACCTGAAACAAACATAGATTAAAAAAATATATATATAACAATTGACAACTGGATACTGTTCCATTATTTCTTATGCACTTGATCCAATACCAGAACAGAAATAAATCAGCAATAATTTTCACCTGCTAGGGGGTGGTTATGAAAATGTATGTGGAAAAAGCAACTAACAAAAACATGATGCCTCTACTTGCACAGGGCTTGGGCAACAGTAGACAGGTAAAGTGTTGGATCAACTTAGTCACCAACACCCTGCTCAATATTAAAGTCTTTATTTTGCACTACCAGGTTTCATTCCTGCCATTGCTGTGCATTACATATAGGCCTTTGATTAAGCGCATACCGTTATAGCTACGTACTGAAATATGACTGACTATCTCCCAAGGATCCGCTGGAGGCACACAGCAAGGGGCCAACTACAACTCTGCTATTCCAAGCTTCGCGTTTAACAAACCATCTTTAGCACACTCTGGAACTTGTGCACGGATATTTATTGTATAATCTCACCTCACTGCCTTGCAGGGTTTTTGCAGGATTGGCTGAAGGAATTGCAGCATTAAGCTCTGCTTCGGGTTTGCAGAGCAGGGCAATCATGTCCCTGTGAGTGCTGTAGCGTTCTTTGACAACTTTATCCGCCTGGACAGCTTGGTCCAAAAACTTGCATAAATTCCCTCCCTCTGGAAATACATACATACATACATACATAAATAAATAAATAAAAACCTAAAATGTTAAAAACGTTATCATGCCCTCATGGATAGATGTAGTAAAAACAGTAAAAACTGAACGGTTAGCTGCGTGATCAATGTGACAACGGCCTGGTGGAAATAAAATGTACTGCTGCACTGCAGATTTTCATTTGGCCAAGTGACTTAAAAATCAAAGCTTCATACATCTAAGCAATTGTAATAATAAACCATGTTGTCAGGAGGATATAAATAGTTTAATATGTTGTGAAAACAATACCTGTTCTTAGGGGCTTGTAAAGGTCGTTCGAGGCGGTTCTTTGCCAACGTTGACCGAATTTGTTCCTGAGTTCATTATCTGTGGCTTCTTCCTCATCCAGTATTCTCACAGACTAAACAAAAAGAGTGAATCAACAACTTGGCAGGTAGCCAGTTTGAAAGTATATGTATTAAACTGTTCCTTTACAAAGCTACCATGGGTCTTTTACAGATCCTTTGAGAACAGTTTGATACACCTATGCAGCTAAAACTGACAGTTCCTCTAGGTATCAGAAATATAAGGTAAAAGGGTTAACAAAGTATACCAGACAGTAGGCATGGAGGCATAACAAAATTGGAGAACTCCAAACAGCTTTTGTTTCCCGTCCCCCCCCCCCCCATCCCTAATGAAATACCAGAGGGCAGACACACTTCCCTATAAAATCATTTTTCTTTTGACTTGTAAAAGGTAAATGCCAGCTCACCTCATCTAGGATCTCTCGGTTTCTCTGCAGAAGTTCAGGAAGGTCTTTTATCAGCTGGTCGATGCTCTGCAGGCCTCCCTGCTGGATAATAGCTCTGGACTTCTCCAAGATGGACTGGGGGATGCTGTCTCCAGAGAGATCCTCAACAGCAGCAGGCAAGTTCAAAGAGGCTAGGACTCTGAGGAGAGAAACCACAAATTACAAACATGTTCAGCGTTACAACATACTGCTTAAATATGTAGAAAGAGTTGAACTGAATAGCAATAGAGATGCTGCTAGTCACAGTTTACATAAATAAAAAGCTAGAATAGGGTGTTTGTATTACTTTATTGGACAACACCAGTAATCAAAAGTGATCAAGGGAATCACTGAAGTCAGCTGTGTACCAAATGGAAAGGCACTATCAAAAAGCATGTGGTCTGTATCATATAAAGCCAGAGTTAAAACAGTGCAGCAGTGTACATCTATTTTTATTGGACAACACTAATAATTAAAAGGTGACCGAGAATTAAAGAAAACAGCTGTATACCAAATGTGAAGACACTCAATGTGTGGTCGGTATCACTTATATGGGCAAAACAATGTAGCAGTGAAATAGTTAAATGGAACATAATGAAAGATAAGCTTCCCAGAGTTGCCTACACTTGCCCCAGCCTCAGTATTAACATCTTCATAATAGTTACCTTAAGCAGATTTAACATGCAAAGCAAATTAAATCACTCATTGCTTTTTTTATTATTTTTTTTTAAATATGCATAATCATATTGTCAGAGTGTGAACTTTCCAGTAATGTGTTGTAGTATAAAAGTTGGGGAATAAAGATTCCTCTTAAGGTTGAAAACCCATTGCAGGTGTGTCAACATTCATGACAAAAATGAAATAATTTCAGTAAGTCTTGTTACCCATTAGACAGGTTTGTTGCTTCTCTCATTTGCCCGATTAGCCTGTTTACTATTTCAGCCTTTCTTGAGTTGTAAGCACTCATGGAATGCTGCACTGCCAGAGGGACCATCTTCTCAAACAGGTCTAGAAAAACAAGAGTACAACTTTAGTTAACTTTACATTGCCGTACAAAAGCACCGATACTGAACTGTGAATGAAAAAGACACATAAACCCCATTTCTGTTACAGGTTAGCTTGCATCCTGGTGCACAGTCATGAAATCAGTGCAAATACTGTGCTTTGCCATACTTAATAGATAACTTTAAACAGATCAGTCTGTAAACCACTATTTATTTTGTAATACATTGTGAATGTACCTCCAGGATATGCACTATGAAGCACTTGTTTCCAGGTACAACCAGGGGAGACTAAAAACACATTACAAAATTCCTACAGAAAATGCAACCAAACATGGGAATTTAGGGCGCTTCAGTAAATATGGTTTGGGAAGATGAAAACATAACATTCTTCATTCATTTCCCCCGCCTGTTAAATCCCTTTCACTAGCACACACCATTTATTGCCATGAAATTCATGTCAACATGGGTATTAAATTGCTGCTATGTCAACAAAGCTAACATCCATCCTATTTGAATAATCTGCTAATAAAGATTCAAGACAGTGGCTGGGGTTTACATGCTCGTGAAAATAGACTCTAGTCATGACTGTGTGACACTGTCACGCGAATACATCGTGAAACAGCAAAAGAACGTCCTTTGGTCAGCGCAACTTTAAGGGCAGGGTCAATCACTTTCTCACAATAAAAATAGCTGTAAAAACCCATGTAAACCAGAGCGGGAATCGTGCATGTGTCTCAGGAGATTTAAGCAGTCAAAATCCTGTTTAACTGGCAGAATCTCACGTTATTCCTCAGCAAAGCCATATCAAACCACACACACACAGAGGCAAGATAGAACGCAAAAGATGCTGCAAATGTAAACCTCTCGTACAGCCTATTAACGTTTGTATGTATTATAAATGCACGTTGTTAAGCACAACTAACCAAAATTTAGCCTCATATTATTATTATTATTATTTAGTAGTAGTAGTAGTAGTAGTAGTAGTAGTAGTAGTATTCTTTCCATAATTCTTTAAGATGTCCCAGGAACAGAGCACCACCTCTTCTTCCACCGCAAAGAACTGGAATGAATTGTTAGCATCAGTTGGCATATTGTGCAATAAGTAATGGATATAGTTAACAAACATAAATGTACTGTATCGCTTTAAATAAAGACTTCTGTATGAATGTTTATAATATTACAAGACATCCACATTTCATTATAACGTGCTTGTGTTAAGCAGATTTTGCTCCTGGCACTTTTACCGCAGCTGCAGACCAGCAGTCACTGGCTTCTCGGAGCAGAGGCAGGGTATAGGGACTGGCAGATGTGTACAGGAACATTAGGATGCTCAGCCTGGTACTCTGCCTATAGAACTGCCAGTTGCATGAAGCTGCTCAGGAACCTCGTATGTACTTTTACACATCTCCCTGTTCTCAATCTTATATTCATATAGGCCCAAGGATCATACCATTTTTTATTGTACTGTAGTGTAACCCCCCGTGCTCCCACATTTTCCACTTACATTTATAGACTGCTTTAATTAAGTAAAACTTTTAGATGTTATACATATCTATTTTTTAAGTAGTAAAACTTGTACTTAGTAGAAGTTTTATTTTATATACTTTTATATGTGTGTTGGAAAGGTAACGAGACACAGAAACAAGTCATGTGTGATAATTCGGAATGTGCTCGACAACAAGTTAATTATTTTCTATTGTTAATTTTTTTAAATCTTCACGCAACGCATGAAGCACTCCTCATTCAGAGTCGTTCTTTTCCTAATTACTAGGCAGACATGGACATTTAAATATCCCCTCCCCTAAATTTCTATGAATTGAGTAAATCTGCATTGGTACGGCCGACTTTTTTCCCTAAATCAGAACAGCATAGCAACGCATTTCCTGAAAAGCACGGCAAAAACATTGTGAGGAAAACTGTCATGACTTGTGCATGTAAACACTGTCAGTGTCTATACAGTGCCTATAGAAAGTCTATACGCCCTGGAATTAAAATGCATTAAAATAGTTTTTTTTTCATTTAATCTACACATCCTACCCCACAACTTCCAAGTGAAAAAAATATTCTAGAAATTTGTAGAAAATTAATTAAAAACTAGATGGTAACTTTACAAGTAAAGTTGTGGGGCTTGCTTTAGCTCTTTAAAAGTATTTTTGTGGTAGTGGAAGAAGTTTAAAAAGTTTTACTTTTTAAAGCAAAGCAGTTACATACAGTCAAAGTAAAATTTAGTAAAATAATTGGTCTGATTACTTTGATAGACTACTATATCAACCTTATTACTTTGGATTGTGGGGCAGTTAGATCACACATTTCATCAGACATGTACCATTTGATTGGTAGAAGATATTTTTTAACTGATTTCAGATTTGAATAGCAGAGAAGTAGGAGGAAGATTTCATATGCTCTAACTTTTTGTCTAACTTGTTGAGAAAGTGGTCAAAGTAGCTGATTTATGTCAAAAGTCACACTGTTTACTAATTATCTCATGCTTAGAATGTGCTATAATTTGAAATTTCTCAAAGTTCTATGGCAGTTAATTCAACAGTGGGAAGTAGCCTACTGAAAGAAGTTGATGCGGTTACTAAAACAGCTGTACCTCTTGATTGTTAGATGCCATTCCTGTTTTGATTTCATATTTGAATATCTGAGTAGAGGAAGATTTCCTTTGCTCTAAGTATTTATCTAACTTGTTGGGAAAGTGGTCAAAACAGCAGTTATTTCTAAAAGTTCACAGACAACGTAGTTGGTGCGGTTACTAAAACAGGTGTACCTCTTGATTGGTAAAAGTTACTTCTGTTTTGATTTCATATTTGAATAGCAGAGAAGTAGAGGAAGAGTAGCGTGCCAAAGAAGAAGAAGAAATAGTAGTATGTCGAAGATTTAAAGTGGGGACTCTTGCTTCGCAAGCCCCACTAATAAAAACTGAAATAGCTTGGTTGGATAAGTGTCCACCCTCCTTGTAATAGCAATCCTAAATTAGCTCAGGTGTAACTAATCGCCTTCAAAATCACACACCAAGTTACGTGCCCTCCACCTGTGTTAAATTGTAGTGATTCACATGATTTCAGGATAAATTCAGCAGTTCCTGTAGGTTCCCTCTGCTGGGTAGTGCATTTCAAAGCAAAGACTCAACCATGAGCACCAAAGCGCTTTCAAAAGAACTCCGGGACAAAGTTGTTGAAAGGCACAGATCAGGGGATGGGTATAAAAAAAATATCAAAGGCCTTGAATATCCCTTGGAGCACGGTCAAGACGATTATTAAGACCCTGCCTAGATCAGGCCGTCCCTCCAAACTGGATGACCGAGCAAGAAGGAGACTGATCAGATTGGATACCAAGAGGCCAATGGCAACTTTGCAAGAGCTACAGGCTTTTATGGCCAAGACTGGTCAAAGTGTGCATGTGACAACAATATCCCAAGCACCCCACAAATCTGGCCTGTATGGTAGGGTGGCAAGAAGGAAGCCATTACTCAAGAAAAACCACCTTGAATCCCGTTTGAAGTATGCAAAAAAAAACCTCAGGAGATTCTGTAGCCATGTGGCAAAAAGTTTTGTGGTTTGACGAAACTAAAATGGAACCTTTTGGCCTCAATGCAAAGCGTTATGTTTGGTGCAAACCCAACACAGCGCATCACCCAAAGAACACCATCCCTACTGTGAAGCATGGTGGTGGCAGCATCATGTTATAGGGATGTTTCTCCTCAGCAGGGACTGGGGCACTTGTCAGGATAGAAGGAAAAATGAATGGAGCAAAGTACAGAGAAGTCCTTGAGGAAAACCTGCTGCCCTCTGCAAGAAAGAACTGGGACAGAAGTTCACATTTCAGCATGACAATGACCTAAAGCACACAGCCATAGCTACACTGGAGTGGCTAAGGAACAAAAAGGCAAATGTCCTTGAGTGGCCCAGTCAGAGCCCCGACCTAAATCCAATCAAAAATTTGTGGCATGACTTGAAGATTGCTGTCCATCAACACTCCCCAAAGAACTTGACAGAGCTTGAACAGTTTTGTAAAGAAGAATGGTCAAATATTGCCAAATCTAGGTGTGCAAAGTTGATTTAGACCTATCCCAACAGACTCACAGCTGTAATTACTGCCAAAGGTGCTTCCACCAAGTATTAACTCAGGGGGGTGGAGACTTACCCAACTTACCCAGTTTTGTATTTTTAATATATAATCTTTTATATAATAATCTTAACAGTGTGGAGTATGGTGTAAGGATAAGTGGAAAAAAAAATCCTCATTTAAATGCATGAAACTCTGAGGCACTGACACAACAAAATGTGAAAAAAGTTCAAGGTGGTGTAGACTTTCTATCGGCACTGTAATTGTCAATGATGATAAAAGTAACCTATTAGTGAAATTCAATAAAAAAAAGTATTCTGGGAGTTGTGAGGATGTTTCAGCACCTACAAGCTGAAATGCCCTCCTTGTTTTAAAAACAGCGACAACTTAATCTACTTCATAATGCATTTGCTGAAACCCAAGTGTAATACATAATGATATGGGGGACAATGAACCGTAGCCCAGGAAATAAGGAATGTCAAATGACCTCTATATGGCTGTATCATATCTTATCATATCGTTAGATCATCACAAAAGTCTTCAAATACAACTAAAAACATGCATGTCTTTATCATTATTCTTTATCAACTATTGTCTCCAGAGCAGTTAGCAGCTAGTTCCCTTGCTAAGTGAAGGGAGTTATTTAAGAGTGGGCATCTGGTAATTAGTTCAGTCTTCAGGGAACCAGGGAGAGAGGCAGATAGATAAGTTCCTGCTTTTTATAATTGTAACTACTACATTTGGTGACATTGTAAGGTGGTGTTTGAATTGGCTGAGTTTGTGTGTGATTAGTACCAGGTGAGTGGCTAAATTGATTAGCAGTTGATTTTGCTATTTGATTGGTTTCCACACAGTTTAGTTGGTTCTTTTGCCAAGCAGGGGTAACAACATTTATTCAAGCAGCTTATTTTAGCGCCAGCACGAAGCGCCAGCCAACAGAAGAGCCTCAACAAAAGAGCCGGGAGTCTAGCTGTGGGAGTCGACAGGTAACCAGGTAACCAGGTAACCAGCATTTGAAGCAAGATAGGTATTTGATCCTGCTCCTAGTAATTTTTCCATTAACTATATAGTATTACCTGGTGTTTCTAATTGGGGAGGAGTGTGTGATTTTATCCCAGGCAGTGTGCTTATTTTGAGTACTTAATTTGTAACACCTCTCTACTTTCTGGCATCTTCCCCTCTGCCTTCAAAAAAGCCTCTATCACTCCCCTCCTCAAAAAACCTACCCTCAACCCCACCTCCCTCCAGAGCTACCGTCCTGTCTCCCTCCTACCCTTCCTCTCCAAAACCCTCGAGCGGACTGTACACCGCCAGCTCTCTGCTTTCCTGTCCAACCACTCTCTGCTTGACCCTCTCCAATCTGGCTTCCGCTCTGCTCACTCCACTGAAACCGCCCTTCTCTCTGTCACCAACTCACTTAAGTGTGCCCGAGCTGCCTCTCTCTCCTCTGTCCTAATTCTCCTCGACCTCTCTGCTGCCTTTGACACTGTTGATCACTCTATTCTACTATCATCTCTTGCTGACCTGGGGATCTCTGGCACTGCTCTGGCCTGGTTCTCCTCCTACCTCTCCAACCGCACTTACCAGGTAACCTGGCGTGGAGCAACCTCCACACCTCACCCTCTCTTGACTGGAGTCCCCCAAGGGTCAGTCTTGGGTCCTCTCCTGTTCTCTCTCTACACCCGCTCCCTGGGCCCCCTCATCGCATCCTATGGTTTCTCATACCATTTCTATGCTGATGATGCTCAGATTTTCCTCTCCTTCCCCACCTCTGACTCCACCATCTCCTCCCGTATCTCTACCTGTCTGTCTGCTATTTCCTCCTGGATGCACTCGCATCACCTCAAACTCAACCTCTCTAAATCTGACCTCCTTTTCTTTCCCTCCTCCTCCCCCTCCTCTGATCTCTCTATCTCTGTTCCTCTGGAATCTACCACACTCTCTCCCTCTTCCTCAGCTAAAAACCTTGGAGTCACCCTGGACCCCTGCCTCTCTTATTCCCAGCACATCTCCACTCTGGCACGCACTTGCAGATTCTTCCTGAGCAACATCCGAAGAATCCGACCCTTCCTCACCAACTATGCTACCCAGCTCCTGGTCCAGGCCCTGGTACTCTCCCGCCTAGACTACTGCAACTCCCTCCTGGCTGGCCTCCCTGCGTCCGCCACCCGTCCGCTCCAGCTCATCCAGAACTCTGCTGCTCGCCTGGTGTTCTCTCTACCTCGCTTCGCCCACGCTACTCCACTACTCCGCTCGCTCCACTGGCTCCCGATCACCGCTCGCATCCAGTTCAAGACTCTTGTACTAGCCTACAGATGCCTTGATCAGACTGCACCCAGCTACCTCCAGACCCTCATCTCTCCCTACACCCCCACTCGATCTCTCCGCTCCGCCTGCACTAGAAGACTGGCTCTACCTCCGCTACGCTCCCCTGCCTCCCGAGCCCGCTCCTTCTCCACCCTTGCTCCGCAGTGGTGGAACGACCTTCCTACAGATGTCAGGACTGCCCAGTCCCTGACCACATTCCGGCGCCTCCTTAAGACTCACCTCTTCAAACAGCACCTGTAGAACTCCTCTGTTGTATCCTGGGACACTATCACCCTTCATTTAAATATGCTTTATTTTGCTCTTATCTGCCCCCTATTTTACTGCATTTAATCCTGTACCTCAGAATATTGTAATCTCCCAAGTGTTTAATCTGTAGTATTTTGTACTTAATCATATCCTGATGTAACTATCACTACTTAATCATATCCTGATGTAACTTTCACTATTATCTGCTGTATTATTGAATTGTGGTTTGTCACACTTGAGAATTATTGTATTTCTTGTTCTTATTGTATGACTTATATTGTAACACTTGAATGTATTTGTATTTGCTTGCGATTGTAAGTCGCCCTGGATAAGGGCGTCTGCTAAGAAATAAATAATAATAATAATAATTATACAAAAGGCAATTGATCAGTGTATGTTAACTGGAGCCTTGTAAAACAAAAGCCATATCAATCAATAATCAATTAATTGTTCCATGTATAAATATCATATCATATCACATACTAATAGTAAGAGAGTAAATGAGTTTTCCTTACCAGTGAACTTCTGGCTAATGGGCACTTTGATTACTGTGGACTTTACCAAGGCAGCTTTGCCAATAGCCTCCAGGTCTTTGAGATCTGGAACCCGGTCATGATAGATGAAGTCATTGTCTTTCTTTGCAGCAGTTAGGGCACGGGAAATTTTATCGGAGAGATCTTTCACGTTGATATACTCATCATAGCGAGATGCCACTGTTTTTACCAGCTCTGTTGCGTGCTGAAAAATATAGATTACACATTATGAATATGTCTTCTGTAATGATATAGAACAGCTGCGCATCTACCTACTGCCACCCTTTAGCTCTTAATTATCCTACCACCAGACAAGGTTTATTAAGTTCTGCATTTAAATGCAATAACAATACAGCAGAAATAGGTCCCCATTGGAGCAGGATTAAATGTGACATTTTTTTTTTTATATATATATATATATATATATATATATATATATATATATATATATAAAAAAAATTGTCACATTTAATCCTGCTCCAATGGGGACCTCTTTCTGCTGTATTGTTATTGCATTTAAAAATGCAGAACTTAATAAACCTTGTCTGGTAGTAGGTTTGTTGTTATCAGTCACTGAACTAGCTTGTCAACTACACAGAACCCAGCAACTGCATTCTCTACTTCTGACAAAGCAGTGACAAGCAGCAAAATGAATTGCTAAACTTACAAGCCTGCTTCAGTTTGTAGTCTCCTCCCCTAATGAAAGCAGTGACCACAGGTATGTATTCCCCATGGACTTCAAGGTCATGGAAGCAGAAAGCTCCACTTGCTGTTTTATTAACACCCTCCTCCCATGTGAGGGAGGAAGTAAAATCTGACTCCATTAGTCACACAGCAAATGGAGCACTCTGCTTCAGGGAAAACATTTACAGGCTGTGTTTTATTTATGAAAAAATGTACGCTGAACAATAAAGGGTGTGTTTTACAAGCATGTGTTTTGCAAAGTGTGTTTCAGTAGAACCTCTATCAATCTACCTCTCTAAAGATTTCCTAGTGTTGTAATATTCAACATCTTGTCCCGTGGCTCTGTCTCCCCCTGCTCCCCCCATTATCAAACTTTAGCACATTATTATTATTATTATTATTATTATTATTATTATTATTATTATTAATAATAATATATAATGTATGCAATAAAAAGAGCTAGTGCACCATTTGATCCAGTTTTCTATTGACGATCTTAAAATAAAAGGTATAATAATTAAATAGCAAGAAGAGTGTCCATATACGGAACATATCTACTGCAATTGAGAGCCACTCACTAGTACAGAATAACTACATCCCACTCCTTGCCAAATGCTATCACTGGATAAATGAAATCTGAGTGTTCCATTTATTGTTTTTTGGATCACCCACACTGACAGTGTAAGAATATAAATTAAGGAAATGACAACACTGTACAACAATCCTATTTGAATGGTATATGAATAAATCACTTAAACCTTAACAGTTATGTCCACGTATCAACTAATTAGTATCTATGTGAAGTAAAACTTGCGGGGTAACCCACATGAATGTTGTGAAGACTGATGGGAAGGGACCATATATTTAGTGCCTTTAACCTACTTTTGATGAGCACTACATTTAGAAAACCCACCTGTAACCTTCCAATCTCCTCCCCAAATTTCTTCTGCTGCTTGGCCAGGAGGGACTGGTGGTACTCTGCGTTGGCCTGCATGATGCAGTGCTTTGCAGCAAGGACAGGCAGTACTTCCTGGAAATAAAAATACTGACCAGGGGGAAGTCCAGCCACAAACAACCACACACAACCACAAGATGGGATGCAGGAAGAGGAAAAAAGGGAGGACAAAAGGAAATGAGAATTAACTGTTAATGTTTTAGAGAGGTTAATCATTAGGAGTAACTAAAATTGGTAGGCAAAACATTGGCTTGAATTTAAAAAAACACCCAGTTTACAGACATGAGATCTGTTCAATTCTCAGTTGTACTTATTTTTTGAACATGTGTTTTTAGAGATAATATTGGTGGAAAATGATGGTTGTTTTATTCAGTACAATTTAGACTTCTTTAAATATGTTATGACACTAGTAACAATGACACAATGTTTGCTGTTAAATGGTTATGTTATTTTTTGATTGATATCTTGATACGATACATAATTCTGCAATTGTTCAATATATATCATTATTATAGTTTATATCAATATATAGCCTTACTAAATAGCTATGTCATAAGGCACTGGATGAACTTTCCCATGTACATTACTTTAAAAAAAAAACAAAACCAAAAAACAACAATAGCATGCCTATTCTTGTTATTCAATTCCTGTTTGTTTTCTTGACACAATTCTTGTTTATTAAAAAAAATATATAAATATAATAAACTGTGTGGACATAACATTCAAGCCAATGTGATTTTTACCCAACAACTCTTGTTCAGGTAATGTAACTGTGCATGCATTAATAAGTATAGTACAAACACAATACTACACTTATTACAGAAAGTGATTAGAGATCATTCATATATTTATTTTCATTCCCATCTGCCCCTTCCACCCCCCCCCCTCCCCAATACCAGGTTGTAAACACAATGGTATTCTTTCTACTTATGGTTGCCAAGATCATTTTTTTCTGAAATACGTTTGGCATTCACCAACAAGTGCTCAAGTGTTGGCCGTTCAAAAAAAACAAATAATATAATGTTTAAATATACGAATGACCGAAAATTCTTTATTATCAGTTATAATGATTTCAGGATATGAAGGAAGAGGTCAAATGTTCTTGCTGTGGTCCATCCAACATCACTGCCACCACCAATAACCCCATGGTTAAAGTGAAAAGTCACACTGTTCATCTCACACATCGTCTACAAAACAACATGATGTGCGATACTACAGAGGAGTTAGCATGGCCAGAAAAAAAAGGGGACAGTTAAGATTGTAAGGAGTGCTTTAAATGTATTGGGGCACGTTGTTGGCATCAGTAAGTTAAGGCAGGTCTCCTGATTGTGTGGAGACCGCAGCACTTTTCAATATCAGAATGATGTGGTATGTGTGTATTCATTTGTTTACTTTTTAAATGACTGGTGAAGGTGCTAATTCTAGTTTACTGTTAAGTCTTACGGAAAAGTGTGAAGACAAATAACAGATTTACTCGATGTAAAACTACCTTGAAAGTTCAGGGGGGGGTTTCCGAGTGGCGCATCCGATAAAGGTGCTCCGCGTGGAGTGCAGGATGCGCTCTATAGCCTGGACGTCGTGAGTTCGAGTCCAGGCTATTCCACAGCCGACCGTGGACGGGAGCTCCCAGGGGGCGGCGCACAATTGGCCGAGCGTCGCCCGGGGGGAGGGAGGGTTAGGTCGGCCAGGGTGGCCTCGGCTCACCGAGCACCAGCGACACCTGTAGTCTGGCCGGGCGCCTGCGGGCTTGCCTGTAAGCTGCCCGAGAGCTGCGTTGTCCTCCGACGCTGTAGCTCGGGTGGCTGCATGGTGAGTCTGCAGTGTGAAAAAAGCGGTCGGCTGACGGCACACGCTTTGGAGGACAGTGTGTGTTTGTCTTCGCCCTCCCGAGTCAGCGCAGGGGTGGTAGCGGTGAGCTGATCTTAAAAAAATAATTGGCCATTCCAAATTGGGAGAAAATAATAATAAAATAAAAAAAATACGTATACAGCTCTGTATGGTGTCTTATTTTCTTCTTAGTTTCAGAACAAAAAAGGTCATATAGTTTTATTTTTATTTTAACACCATAAATCTACAAATGCATATGTATCCAAATAAATGTTGGTCTTTTACTGGCAAATCAACATTAACACAAAAAAAATCTATATATTCTATATTGGTGTGCAATGCGTGGGAATTCTGTATGTGCTGTCTTTCTAAAATGAACAAAAGAAAATGTATAGTCACGTACCTTTGGTAAATTCTCCTTGTACTGACACTGTTTGAAGGCATCACCATAAAAATCTGCAGCTTGATTAGCAAGTCTAGCTATAATGGCATCCTTCATTTTGTCTGCAATAAAGAAAGACAATGTTTTAGAACACACAAATCTTTAAGAAAGTGGTAACATCAGGGTTTGAGTTTTGAAAGCCATTGCTGCTCCTGGTTTTGTCAATTTATTGAAACATTCTAGATACTGTGGGGGAAAAATAATCCACACAGTAGAGATTACTACATCATTGAAAAATGGAAGTACACCCAACTTTAAATAATAAGTAGCGGTTAATCTAGACATCATTTTTATCTGCTGATTTTCCCCATTTGGTTTGTGCAGCTATTCTGAGGCAAAGCCAGTCAATACATTTGTGTCTTAACTGCAGGAGGAACATGCAGTCTTAATATCTTACAGGTGTCACACGACAACTGTACATAAGGCTGTAATCTCCCACAGTTTGTATATATTACTATTCCTTATAATGCTTATTTCTTTCTATATAAGCTTACAGTGGATTTGAAAAATACCCCATCTCAGATGTCAACCCCTTCTTTGCCAGTTATGCTCAGAATATGACCCACACAGTTGTTTTGCTTCCTTATCACTGCTAGTTTCAGAATCTTGACATTTAAAACAGCAAAAGGATTATATATGAATGTGTTGACATTTGTGCATGTTTGTCTGTTGGTGAATGGCAATGGAATGGAATGGAAAAAGGGTTTTCATCAACAAAAATTCAATTTATTTCGTTTTGGGGCCCTCTAGTGTTATGCATGCTCATAATATTTTGCAATGGTCAAAGGAAAAACTGAAAACTGGTATTAACTAAAAATGTCAACATAAAATTTCAGGCATGCCGTTCAGCCAAAGTCTGTTTGAAGCAGACACGCCTATTTAATTAATGCTCATGAGTTTTCCTGCCAGCGTCTTAATGACCAGGTTTGGTAAATGCTACTGACGCAAATAGCTGTTGTAAAGGATTTGTCAAATAATAATGGTTGTTAGCTATGACATTTCCAACTATCAGCTGAAAGCCATGTAAAAGTAAAAAAAAATAAAAAAAATAAAAAATGACTTCTAGTATGACATGGAGCACAATCAAAGGGGAATGGATGTCTTATCAGATCAAATGGTTTGTAAAAAAAATAATGAAAAAAAATGCATCCATATGTTCAGAGGTTGAAACAATGTGGCAGTGACATGGTTAATATCTGCTGGATATCACCTGTAATGGAACTTCATTGGGAGAACCAAAGAATATGCCACCCTTCACATACTGAATAAACATGTTTTATTGTCTCACTAAAAATGGGTAGTTTCATTTCACTTATCCTCAGTACTTGTTTTGACTAGTTTATTTAAAAATGGGTAAATATGACTAGTTTAAGTTTGTTTGTTATATAAAAAAAAAATGCACAAACACACACTGGGATTGCCAATTAATTTTAGATGTGACCTGGCCAAAGACAACTGTTCGAGACTGTAAATGCTTCAATAAACTAACATATACTCTAAACCCACCATCCCAAGCCAAAACAAAAGATGGAAAACAGGATACCTGATGTGGCTTTCAGGAAAAACACCTCCTGTGCCTGAGCCAGCATGATCTGACTGAGGGCCCCGACCGCATCTGGAGAGATGTCCATGGTGGGCTCTCGGTTCAAAGCAGACAACACAGTGTCTTTAATGTAGGAGAAAGCCCCGCTGGCCAGCTGTCAGAAAAACACAAAGAGGAGCATTAGAGAAACACTTCAAGTAAGTTAGACCTTCCTGGCACCTAATAACTTCATGTTTTGCAGTTCAAACACATTCCAATTCTCTAGATGCAATCAGACCTCAAGCAGAAATACCAGAATGCAGCAGTGTTATAGTGCTATATTTGAAATATCTGCATGTCGTTAAAAAAAGCTAAAATAATAAAGCTAAAAATAGGTAACTAATAAAACACTGGATTAGCTGGATTTTGTTCCAAACATCTATGTGCAGAAGTATAAATTTGTAAATGTCTCTGCTGCCACCATCTGGTCTGGCTTTGGAAATAGGTGGTGAATCTGTCCAACTTAAAACAGCAAACTGAAACCACACGATAGAACCCACATCGGAATAACATTTTGTTAAATGCCAGTCAAAATAATCAAGATTCAAATATTTTTAGACAGTACTGTAAAATAACCTGGATGGTTAAACATGCGAATGTGTTCTCTCTGACTCCAGGAGAATTCCAGTGTATTCAATAAAAGGTTGAACTCATGAACTAAACAAATAAAAGGGCACACAGAAAAATGTTGTGGAAATCCACACTGAAAATATTAAAAGGATACAGATCTAATTTAACATAAACCTGATAGACTGGATACTTGTAGGCATAAATCATGGGTCACAAAATCTAGAGATACATTTCTCAAAATCTCTTATTTTTGTATAAGATCATGCACTGTCCTACAGCGTAATTTCTATTCCCACAAAATAACATTAATTTCCATCAAAGTAACACATCAAGACACCGTTTGCTATGATACAACATATAGATAAAATAAATCAATAAACAAATAAATAAATAAATATATAAAGTGTGTGTTTAATAAGCACCAGGAAGTGGAGTGTGGCAACAAGGACAATCCCTTGATTTTACCTGATAATATTTAGCAGCTGTCTTCAGTCCTTCGTCGTTATCGAAGTTTTGTTCATAGGCGATCTGGCTGGCCAGGGCACCAATATTGAATAAAACACAGCTCTTTTCATATCCCAGACTAGCCAGGGCTGCAAGGCAAGCACTCATTGATTAGGTGGATAATATCACAGGCACATACACACCATGCGCTTTTATTTTTGCTACCTATTCAGTTCATAGTGTATTAATTAATGGTAATCAATCACAAAACAATAACTGTGATAGTTTATTGTTTTGGACATTGTATGTAAAATTTTTATTAATAGAGCCAATCTGCTTCCAGCTCTAGTGGGCTTCTATCAGACAGATGCCCGCTGGAACGTCACAGCATCGACCGTGAATTAAACAAAATCAATCCGTGCAAGTGTCGTCTTTTATTTTCACTCGCTCAGTGAAAATACTCGCTCACACTCAGTTCATCTAGAGGGCAGCAAATATTAAACAAAGACACAATTGGTCCAAATGTATTTTATCCACCACCTAAACCAGCCAATCAACACTTTTTCACCGACAAAAGCAACCAGTCCTATACCTGCCACTGCTCCATCAGCTAGGCTGGAGCTCCACATTTTTCAACAATAACAAAGACACTGACAGTTCAGTAAAATTTTCATTCAAGTAAAAAAATATTTGTTTAATAAAGTTTTGCTTTTTTTCTCTAATTATGTATGTGATCCTTTTTAAACAGTTTCAGGACTATTTTCCTGAAGCTTTTCTCAGTGGAAGGGTATCCCACAGATCATTATAAAATCGAGGTTTTAAAGTGATTTTTTAAAGAAAATAATGAAAAATAGTTTAATAGCAATAGTGCCTTCTCAATGAAGGCTCTACCATGTGGTAGTTCACCTTGACTTTTGTTAGTGCCCTCACCTACGGCTCGTGACACAGAACTCCAATCACAGTCAACAACTGCACGATACAGCCTTCATACAATTGCACACACTTAGCACCGTTTTTGTTCTTTGGTACTTTTTAAAAAGCACTTAAGATATTTAATCCTAGGGTTAATAAAAAAAAAAAAAAAAAGACCTCACATTCAGATTGCCAATGGTATCTGAACTCCAGAATGTGTGCCATTTGTGATGCATACTGCAGGTACACATCTACAACATTATTATTATGTATTTCTTAGCAGTATTCAAGTTTTATGCTACTCATGTCTCCGTCACAGAAGATGGGCTCAGCCTTATGCTTAATGTGGTGTTACTAAAGTACCATTACGCAGTTCATCTCCCCCCAGGAATACATATTTTTCACAGATAGTGGAGGCAGTCACACAGATGATTTTTAATGTATCTAGAGAACCGCTTGGCCAGTTGTGAGAAGAAGTTGCTAATGCCCTTCTTTAGCATACATTATTGAATGTATCATAATCCAGCAGTAAATGGAGACTGGCTGGCTGTCCGCCCGCCTATCTGTACTTCATACTTGAAATGCACAAAGCACATTCCTTATTATTGATAGAAACAGATTATTAGGGAAAATACAGCATGTCTGTTCACTATCTTCCTATTAACCCTTTGCGGTCCTATGTCGGACCAGGTCCTTTCCGGTCCGATGTCGGACATCAAAAAGACATCAACACAGGTCCCTTTTTCTCCGGAAAAAGTTGAGAAAAGCTTTCAATGGCTGAGTAAGGCCGACAGAAGCCGAAAAAAAAGAAACACAGAGGCGGAGCTGAGCAATACGCATAGTCCCTTCACCACAGATACAAACAAACAAGATAGCTGCTTCCGCATCCAGCGCTCAAAGAATATCGCAGACATTTGCCAAGCTTTTTGAGATGTTATAGTAATAAAATAATGACTTGGATAGCATTATTGAGGAGTTTGGTGATAAAACGAGTGATCAGATGATTTATCAGTATGCACTACTATGAAGAAATATGCGATAAATACAGCGAACAAGGAGTGGGGCTGGGCTGGAGATGCAGTACTGAGTGTCCTGTTGATATGCAGTGCCTTTTAAACCTGTTTTACTGTGAATAAAATTACTTTTAAACAGTGTGTGTAAAATAAACAGCTTGTGTGAAAATAAATTGGACCTGACGTGCCTAACAGGCGCTGAATAAATGGACCGCAAAGGGTTAAATAAAGTTTTCAAGGTTACTGCTTCAGCATTTGCTTTACAATCAATGTTTAATATATATAAAAAATATAATAAAAAAAAATAATAATAATAATAATAATAATAATAATAAGTCAAGGGTGCTGTATCTGTCTAGCACAAATCCGCTTGTTCAAATGGTGATAATGCCTTCTAAAGCTTATGCAATGGATTTGGAAATTAAAACCCGAGGAGCCGAGTTACACTTAAATAATAATCATAAATAAGAAAAATAATCTCACCAAGCTTGACTGAGCCTCCAAAAAGTGATCCTTTATCAAATGCATCCTTCCAGGTAAATGTTAAACACAACTGAAATACAAAACATACGTAATTAATATTGTCTCTTGCCCAGACAATTACAGGGTGTATTCATTCTGTCCCATCTCAAGGTCTTTTTCTCCAATTCAATACAGAGATAACCCACATTTGTCATACCTGATTTTCAGAGAATGGAAACTTGGGTTCAATGGCACACAGCTGATCATAGTACCTGTAAAAATAAATAAATAGAAGATCTGCATTTTGAAATCAACTTTTCTGTACTTTATGTTAAACATGTGGGCTAATGATGTCACCTTCACATGCCAGTGAGCATTTTTTTTTTTGTTTAGAGAGCTACTTATACAGAAGTAGCATCACAATAAACAATATACAAGGAAATAAACAGGAGTCCTTTATTTGTTTTTTGCTTGAAGAACACTAGCTAAAAACAACATTAATAATGTCCACAAGGTTAGATTATTTTGTAGGGTGTCTGGTTTTGGTATTTCCAGATCCTATTTTGTAACAAGGGAGGTCATTGTCAAGAAAAGACAGGAGATGTCGCTGTTGACTGACATGTTGCAAATGTAGTACCCGTATTTAAAAAGGGAGCACACACACACACACAGAGCATCAAAAGAAACATCACTATTATAACACATATTTTCAAAAAATAAATAAGGTATATAAATGATGGACATTGACAAAATGTTTTTGGTTTCTCTTTTCTTGAGTGACTATGACTGAAGCATATGCACTTAATCACCTAATCAGTGAGACAGTTGATTGGACACTGGATATGGAGTGATTTCAGTTGTTGAATTGCAAGCAATAAAGAAATCACTGAAAAAAAACAAGACAGCAGCGCCTTCGTGCAATCGTCATGTTGGAGGCTGGACTAGGGCAGCGTACTGTGGCTCATCGTCTTGGGTGCTCACAGCCAGTAATTTCAAATCTGGCGTCATGGTAACCAGACACACTGTCAATGACAGGCCATGAACTGGAAGACCAAGAGTCACAGTAAAGAAAAGGAAAAAATAAAAAAGTACACATACATGCTGGATACAGTAATTACATGCCCTTTCTCTTGAAAAACATATCCATCATAGATTGCTTCATATTTTTCGTGCTTTTCTCAATGTACGCTGTTTCAATCTTGTTACCTCCTCACGCCTGTTGCTATGGTTGCAGTTTGTGTGAAGATGGCAATGGTTGCATACGTCACAACAGAATTAGGAAAAACATAGTAGAGATTGACAGCGCGTCAGAGAGGTCCGCAAGACTGATAGTGAAAGTTTTAAGGAAATATGAACTTCAGGTCATCCAAGTATATGCACCAACAAAAAGCTATTCAGATGAAGTCGAAGATTTTTATGAAGTACAAGAACTACACG
This sequence comes from Acipenser ruthenus, assembly GCF_902713425.1. NCBI lineage: Eukaryota > Metazoa > Chordata > Actinopteri > Acipenseriformes > Acipenseridae > Acipenser > Acipenser ruthenus. The sequence continues at coordinate 39,113,086 of NC_081191.1, read as the reverse complement.
AAAATGTTCATCATCGGTGACTTCAACGCCAAAATAGGAGCCCAAGATGAGAATTCGGTCAGCAAATTTGGACATGGCGACAGGAACAAGAGGGGCGACAGACTAGTCGAATTTGCAGAGAACAATAACTTATTCATCATCAACACCTTCTTTCAGAAGAAACCCATCAGGAATTGGACATGGAGGAGAGGGCCCAACGGAGTAAAGAATGAAATTGACTACATACTCACCAACAAGAAGCACACCATACAAGATGTCTCAGTACTAAACAATTTTAACACAGGAAGTGACCACAGACTTGTAAGATGCAAAATACACTTAAACACAGCACTAGAGAGAACGAAACTCGTGATGACAAAATCCAACACAATCAACATAGAAATGCTCCAGAAGCAAAGCCTGGTGTTTCAACTGGAACTGAAGAATAGATTCAGCGCTCTTCAAGATCTGCAAAAAGATGAAGCAATTGAGGTAAACAAAATCTATGAGGAAGTGATGCAAGTATTTGCAGAAAACTGCAAAAAACATCGCTGGAACACAAAATGTGACCAGAAGATCACGCAAGAGACAAAAGACCTCATGAAGAAAAAAAGGGAAATGAAACAAACAGCAGCTCTGAAGTCAAAGACTGAATACATTGAGCTCTGCAAGACAGTAAGAAAGCGCATTACTGAGGATACACGGTCGTTCAACTGTACGTTGGTAGAGAACTAATAAAAACAACCGAAGCATGAAGAAGGCAAAACAAAGACTGATCGTTGGGGAAAAAACTAGGGCTGGGACAATGGATCGATGCATCGAATCGGTCCAATAACCAAATAATGAGCAAATAATGGCTACTCCTAGTTTTCTTTTGTTGTTTACTTCCTACCTTTGTCACGTGGCATCATTGTTGCTGGATATTCACCTGCCAACGTCCAGCATGCTTTTGGTCACGTGACTAGCAGCGTCCTCTTCGGGAGCTCGAAATAAACGAAGCCCTGTCTGGGCATATTGCGATTAAAAAGGAAACCAAAAAGTAAAATGCAGACTGTGCTCTGCAGAGCTTAGTTACAGTGGCAGTACGGGAACAATGTTAAAGCACATGAAAATAACAAATCCTGTACATACGATGTCTGCTTCTACTACTGGTGCTGGATCTAGCACGGACAAGGTTTCCCAGACAAACAACAATGCAAGCATATGCAATGCGATAAAACTCGGGCTGAAAAAATAACACAGTTAATTCCTGAGTTCACCGCAACCGACATGCAACTAATTTCAATTGTGGAGGATACCGGATTCAACAAGTTAATGTCTTTTGTTGAGCCAGATTACATAATGCCGTGTTGATTGTTTATTTAAAATTTTTTTATAGTTTGCACCCAACCGAGGGAGATGCCAGTTTAGTTTGTAACTGCTATTCTGGGACCGAGACTTGAGAACGAGATTTTTTCTACTGCTGCCAGTCAGACCAGCACAACCTATTGCTATTAATAAAATGACTTTTTTTTCATAACATTGATCCTGCAAATGTTACGAGTCTTTCTTTGAAAAAAAAAATCAGTTTAGTGTGAACACAACTAAAATCAGTTTAGTGTGAACACAACTAGTTATTGTATCTTTTATATACAGTAAATAGGATAGATTAGCAATTTGGATTTTAGCACTGTTTGAATAATTAGACTGCATAACATTTCTGTAATAATGCAATTAATGCTCGCCCTCTAATCAAAACAGACCATTATCATACCCCGATGCTATTATTTTTTCATATTACGTCACTGTTTTTAGCATGCAGTGTTTAACCACCCTGGTCATATTTCAAGTCAGGACCTCAAGATAGGAGTTTTAAGCCTTGTGTCATCAGCTGTTTTGTAAAATTGCTGCCTCAAACAGGTTTTTCCACGATCAAACCTAACTTCGAGAATCACAGAATACAGTTGTGAATCAAGTATGAATCCAGTATCTCCAAGAATAATATTTATCATCTGGAAAACTAAATGTCATATTACCACAAAGCAAAAGCCATCTTAGGTCACAGGCCAAGTAGATTTTCCCTGTTTCCATAAAATTTTAAATAATCAGATGTTGACCCCAATTCTGTATTTACAGCTGCGGCAGAGGATAAATTGCATCAATGCTTGTTTCTCAACAGTTTCTAAATTCTTCAGCGGCATCACCTGCTAAAATCAGCTTGTCATAAATGCCGCTAACTGGGGGTGCTGCTTTCTGGAGTAATACTAAGAACACAAGTTGCCTTATTCCTGTAAAATAGACTCCAGTCAGCGGTCCATCTCAGTCACCAGCGATCGCAGCCATACAGGAACTGCTACTGTAGATCAGTTATATTAACCAAAGGACTACAATTTTCCCGCAAGGTGCAGAAAAATTCAACAGATCATACAAGTCTGGTTGGTTTGAAAAATGGCTATAGCTGACTATGTTAAGGAATGTGATCGTATTCTTTGTATTACATGTTTAAAAGCAACAGGGAAAAAACGGTTAAGTGAAGGTGTAAGGCATGAATTTACTTTTGGCAGGGGTGCCTTTTTAAAAGCATCCGAAAAATTAATGGAACATGAAAGATCCCATTTTCACACAGATGTCGTGCAAAAGGTTGCCGGGCTGGGTTGTATACCCATTAATGCGCTTCTGTCTGAACGTGTTGCAAAAGAACAAAACACTGCAAGAACTGTGTTACGAAAATTGTTTGGGTCTTACCAATCAAATTTCAGTTTCAGTCAGCCGTGTGGAGTGCTATTATGGGATGTAAAGCACATTCCACAGGCGACTGTACATCTACACTGGAGTTTTATTTCGTTGTTGTGGAATGAAGGGTAATAGTTCAGCATGTTTTGCATTTTTTTGGCTTTCTTGAAATTGAAGTCAAACGACATTAATACAAATATTGAATGTACAAGTTATGTTGCTCTTTTTCCAAGTAGTTAAAACTAGGGATGCACCGATTGGAATGAGAGCTGATTATTAATAAAATACCAGAATCTGTAATCAGCATTTCACTGTCATTATCACCTATTATAATATCCGCCCTTGAAAAGCTCAGTCTCAAAACTGTGATGTTATACATTAAAGTTCAACATGTAGGTCAGAGTTTTCATCTACAATACAAGTTCAACATGGAGGTCAATCAATCAAGCAAACTCTGCATTGGTCAGGGCACACTGTCAGGGTTGTGTCAGTTAGCGGTAAGAAGTACAGTCTTATTTATAACTTTTCTGTTGCTACAAACTTTTAGTCATGTTAACACTGTGTCATAATAGATTTTCTGTTAATGCAGAACCAGTGTTTGTATGTTTGGATCGTTCCAATTCTTTTCATACAGTTCATCTGTGTTTCTTGGACCTTTGTTTCAGGTATTGGTGTGGTGTTATTTTGTGGTATGGCGTGTACTGCGCTTGCCCGGGCATGCGCAAATGATTTTAGCTCAGAAAACGCACATCTGAAGGGGGTACAACGTACTGTTTGGCCCTTAGAGTTCTTTACATATCATTTTTTTTCACAATTCAGCAAATATGTGATTTTAACTGATGAGCAACAAAATTGGGTTATCTAAAATTGTAAACATATACAATTTTATGGGTGAACTACTGTTTGTCTTGTTCTTATTAATTTGTGCAGTAGCCAGTCACAGCATTGGCACACGTACCACTTTCTGACGATATACCATTTTCTGTCCCTGCACCGTTAGTAATAATAATAAATAAGCCTGCATACATGTGATACCGTAATAACCTACAAGCTTTTACATGTTTGACTGCAGTTGTAACAAAAATCTACATAAGGATCTTGGGAAGAAATTATTCAGAATCATTAACATGTTGGGTTTTTGTTTTCTGTTAGGCTATTTGTCTGACACGAGTAAGTTGATGCACATCATTTTTTACTGTTTCTTTGTAGTAATCTTTCAATGCTTGTCTTTATTTTTATTAGTTAGAAACACTTTGCAAAAATATCAAGCTTGAAAAGGTAGATTTATACAATGCTGGTTTTAGTGTAGCGCGACCTCTAATAAAAACTATTTAGTAAATCCACTCATCTAGTGAATGTATATATTTTTAGTTCAGTAAATATGTGTATTATGAAAAATGAAAAAAATAAAAAATAGTCTGTATCAGAATCGGTTCCTGACATTTATTGATATGGCTACCGGTAATCAGAATCGACTCCAAAAATCACAATTGGTTAAAACTCCCTGTTCACCTTGATTCTATTGTACATTTGCATATTATTAATTAAATGTCTATGTACCATATTTTTTGTGTTGCGGACACTTGTTTTGCACTTGCGTGACCTGCCTTGCACTTATTTGTGGAACAAATCCTTTAATCTAACCCAGCAATGCAGTGTATTGCAGTATAACTAACATTCCCCTGGTCCCACCCCAAGTAGTCTGTTGAAAATAAATGCAATCCCCCCACCCCCACAAAAAAAATAAAATAAAACATTGCTCAACAAAATACTGCCATGGAACATCTTTTTTTATTCCCTGAAAACTGTAGATATAGGAGAGGATGTGTTCTCTGCTCTTTTTTTATCTTTCGTTTCTTTTACACTGTAGATGCCTACCTGTGTGTTGTGACCTTTCAACTCTCTGGTTTATTTATTTGTTTTTTTTAAAAGGAAGTCCTGTACTCAGAAATAAGCATTCAATCTAAATGTCTCACTCTTATTACTGAAGTAAAAAAAAAATGAATACTGTTTTATTTTGAACAAGATAATAAAAACAATTATTGCCATGATGTTTATTTCTCACATATCGATTATCAGCTGTAAATTATCACAATAATCATGATTTGTCGGATGAATAAATAAAATATGTAACACTTCTTGGAACTGATCAAATTTAAAACTACATACACTTGAGCAACATGAAAAACGCTTCTTCAAGTCACTGAGTTTAGAAAAAATAAAAACTAGACAGTGCTCATAGACCAGCACTTTTAATAAGTGTTATGCAGCAACGGTTGGTTACAAGAAAGCAAAAATAATACAACCAAACTTGTTTGTTTGGTAGCTTTTCAAATTTAAAAATACAGTCTACTTGTTAAACTGTTAAATAAATGCTTTCCAGTTTATACAAATTCTAAATTGCGATTAAAAAATATCAGCTGTTGAGTTGCGGGGTCACTATCAATCCACCGACAGTCTTGCAGACGGAACGCTTGTGGCTGGCGAACACAGATACTTGCAAGCTAAACGTGTTTCTATTTATGAAAATTATCTAATGGAGATGCATGACTAGCAGATGCAATGTAATTTCATTTTAAAAAATGCTACAGTATTTGTAGTACCCATGTCTGTATTTTTTTTTATTTGCATTGAATTGCAAAAAAAAAGTAAAAATGATAAAAAGTCCACTTTCCTACAGTGAGCTACATATTTTTATTTTACAAGTACCAATAATTGTGTTATGTTACAAAACCAGTCCTGCTTTGCCAGTGCAAAATGTAGGATCAAAATGAAAACCAGGACAAAGTTAAAAGCAAGCATACTATTTAAAATCAATACAATACAACTTACATGTATCAGCTTATGGCTGCATATCCTTGCACATAAACCAAGCGATGGCATTTGTACTTTTACTGTGTTTCGGGTGATCCTTGCTATATTTTGATTACGTTCCAGAAAACACAGATAATGTTATGTTTGAGCTTACAATGATACTATTTAATTTAATAATAAAAATACAAAGCAAATATTTATCACTGTAATCAGGGGCGCAAAAATATCCACTAAAAACTACATCTCCCAGAATACCTTGTCTTCAGTTACTAGGCAACATTACGACAAAAACATACCCAACAAAGCATTATCCAATCTATGGTTAGCCTTGTCACCTTTACAGCCAATCAGAGTAAGAATTAAGAAAATCTGAAAGCTATTCAGAGTCACTATCAGTGTTGACAGAATTTGGTTGAAGCGCGAACACTCGCCTGAGAAACAAATGAAACTGGACCCACAACTTGGGCCAACTGCAGTAAGAAAGGTGCCTATAATAATAATAATAATAATAATAATAATAATAATAATAATAATAAACTGTTTTATAACATATGGATTTTCTAATGTATGTATTTCCTTATTGTATTTCGCTGTGTTGAGCTTGTAAGCTATTCCATGGTGCTGTACATTTTAACTGAGATGAAGAATTTCATGTTAAATACAGGACCCAAGTAACGTAATTATTTCCAGAGTCGGTGTCAAACCTCAATGAAAAGAATGTGAACCTTGTGTAGAACACACACTCATTATGCCAGTATAAAGGTACATATTTATGAATGTGTCTAGTTTCCTTTCCAATGCAGAGGCTTTAGGAAACGCACGACAGCATGTTACTGTGTGACGGTTTATGAAGAGCACATTTTCTGTATTGCTTGGAAATAAGTGAAATGTGTTAATAAAATGTTGAGTTATTAAAAAAAATATATGATTTACGAATGCTATTTGAAAAATTATTTTTAAAAAGTAGATTAATATGTTGTGTTGTCTTGCACTGCTGGAATGTGCCCGTAGATGAAAATGACTTGTTTAATGTCTGACAGGTTTCTAGTGAGAATTGATAATACTGCATTACTGGAGATGAAACAAGACTTTACAGTGCATTAAGTTTCATATGGAATAGCTAACGTCAGTCAATGTGATTAACAAGTAAATAATACTGTAGTTTTGAACAAGTCATCCCCTTTACTTCTTTTTTCAGGCACTGTAAAAACAGATTTGTAGAAGTGTGCATTCAAAATATGTAATTTGGTCTTACTGAGCCACAGAAATGTATTTGCGTGTACTTTAAAATACACATTAAATGGCAGGCTGAGTTCTGAAAGAGGGGTATGTTTAATAAAAAAAAAAAAACCTCACAACCCTTAAAAAAGACTTTACTAATGAATGTAGGCTAATTCACTTTACAATATTTAAAACAATTGTTCATAGAAACAGGTTTAGCTTAAAAAAGAGCAATGGTTTGTCCATTCTTGAAAATATGGCATGCCCCTTGATTGCATTTAAAGGAAAGGCATGGGTGGATAATGTTCTACTTCAGACTGCAGTACATTTAGATAACCAAAACGTATCTGTAAGGTGAAACTATTTTATTACTTTATTGTATAAATATCTGATTTTATTGTACACGCGTCACGGATGGCTGGGTGGGCGACGTCAGACCAGGAAGCATACACAGGCTCAGTACTGCGGGGTGAGTCGCAAATGCACTCTTATTTATTAAACAAATTAAATAAACTAAAACACAAACAAAACAGCATGATATTTCAACAAGAATCATGCTGGTGTAAAGACAACTGTTTTTAGTTATTTCTCTTACTGTCTCTCTGTCTCCTTTCTCCTCTACTCCACCACAACCAACCCCGGTCAGTAAAAGCTGCTGGTTTACACAGTGGTAGAGGGATTAACTGGTTATCAATTACTTTGTTTATCCCTCAACCACATTTCTCATAAGCGTAGTCGACAGCCAATGTGTCACTAGATTATTAGCTGCTAACCACGCATTCTCACAGGAGGTACTTTGGCAGAGACGAGAAGCAAACATTGTCAGTGCCAAATACATCTAACTAAAATAACAACAACACAAACACATTCAACAATAAGAAGAAGAAGAATACAAAAATACAAATAAACACAGGGGCGCGGTGTGCCCCGTATCATACTCAAATATTTTTTGTCAAGTAAACATCCACGCTAGTGTGTGGGGGTGGGGTTCAGAATAATTTCTACCCGTTTCTTTCATGATATTGTGAATGTGAGACATTCCCAGTGTGTGTGTGCTGGGCAAGGGTTAGGGTTTTAAAAAAAAAAAAACTAAAAAAAATCAACCCTCCCCCCTGGATCTTTGAGATCGGTGCAGTAAGTGAGCCGCTTCACTTAGCTATTTACTTTAAATGTTTAAAGAGGAGCTCTCTTAAATTACTTTTTTTTCAAATACAATGGAAACTGAAAAGTATCAGCATGAATAAAAAGCTATTTTTTATTTGAAAATAAGCCATTCATGCTAAATTTTAAGGGGTAATTTAGTTTCTTAAATGTTAACAAGTAGCTTTCTAATGTATTAAACATTTAATTTTTAAGGGTTAGTTAATATAACTATAATTATTATTATTATTATTATTATTATTATTATTATTATTATTATTATTATTATTGTAATAATATTTAGTGTTGCTGTTTTTCTTCCCCTCTCAGAATTCGATTGATTCCTGCTAGCCATTTAGTAGTAAAATTGGTTTAATGTATGTGTTTTGCTGCGAGCAGAACTAATAAACTGCACACAAACGAATGCAGGACCCACTTTATTACAATCACTATTGTACAAATCACTTATTAAAATGTTGCGCTCTGGTTTTAGCGTTTTTCATTGTGTTTTTAACGAGAAAGTAAACTTGGACGATTTAAAAGCCCATTTAGTTGCTTGTTTCACATTAAAACCCCATAAATTAAAGTGATTGTACTATTGATATATACATTTTATATGACGGTCATATAACAGTGCTTTTAATATGTGATCATAATATATCTGCTTACATGTATTAACTTTTTTTAAAGACACTTATGTTACTGTAATAAATAACATATTGCTAGTTAGGTTTGCCTATACAAAATTTAAATAAAAGTAGCCAAATACAAATTAACACACGTCTCACATATTAGACAGTGCACACTGCAGTCTCACATATGTAGACCTTGTCATTGAAACGGTCAAAACCTACCCGACTACCGTTCGGGACAAAATGATTATTTGTTTATTTAGCATAAGTCTTTATCTAAGGAGACTTACAGAGACTAGGGTGTGTAAAATATGCATCATCTGAAGAGTCACTTACACAAAGTCTCACTCTGAAATACGGAGTACAAGGAGGTTAAGGGACTTGCTCAGGGTCACACAATGAGTCAGTGAGTGAGCCGGGATTTGAACCGGGTACCTGGATCACACAGCCTCCTCTGAACGTGATACTACCAGTTTAAATAAGGTTTAAACAAATATCTTTTGAAATGTAGCGACACAAGTGCCAACCCACCTGTTACTGCACTTCTATGCAGAAGAGAACAATAGAGTGTCAGTACTATTCACCTGCCCGGTTATCAAATTGCACTCATTTAAATACCATAATACGTCACAATGACACATACAGTACGGTATTCCTCATAGTTTGTCGTCTCCATTTGGTATACATTTTTATTATACAATGACTTCCTCAACAAACAAACAAAATAAAGAGGGTTTACTGTTTTTACTTTTATATCCAATTAGACATGTGAAAGTTCAACATTAAAGTGGTTTGGTTTAAATTTAAAGACACGTTTTAAATTCCCCCTTGATCATTACGTAACACTTAAACACAAAAGAAAATGCACTGAATGTGTCGGGGGTATAAAACCAGCCCTCCTCCCCTCAGAAAAAAGACACGCAATTGTTTACGGTAAGCACTTCAACCTAAAAAAACAAAAACGTTGCTTGTACTTTTCATCTGAATTGGCACAAATGATCGAATCAGCAGCAGTAGTGGCTTCACAACCCGTCAACCTGGTCGAGAAAACCACGAAACAAAATGCTAATTTCTAGTCGTTAAGACCAACCAGGTAAGCAGCAGGCCTAGAAAGCGTAATGAACAAACAGTGTACTACCCTACCTTCTCAGCGTAACCCCTGTGTTTCGCCCTACTCCTAATCGTGAGCCACGAACTTCACGCAAGACAGGACTCACCTCAACAGAACCTCCAAAGAGCTTTCGTGCTTGTCAAGCGGCCTCCCCACCGCACTTTTCCGCAGCTTGTTCAGTTCTTCCGCGGCTCGGACGTACTCTCCCTGGTCCTCCGCGGCTGAGTAGGTAGCGCTGATGAATTTGGTCAGAGGTTTCACCAAGTCCACCTCGGTGGACTTCTTTAATGGGACTGAAACAAATGTCGCCATTCCGCACCGCTAACAAGAAGAAGATCCGATTCTAGTTTTCAACAACAAACCTCAGTACTTCCTGGGTACGGCTGCAAACGTCAGGTGACGTCTGTGCGTAACTGTGCTTGACTTAATAGGCGCGCGAGAGCTGGGGTGGGAGTGGAGGAGATAAGATGACACGAGTAAGGGAAAATTTGACACAATGCTGCTCAAGCATCACGAGAAAGCAACAGAGATGTTAAACACAATTCATAAACATACATCTGTGAACTGTTCTGACACTAGAACATGGATTGCATACAGTAATTACAACAAGGTTAACATCTCTGGAGTTTATTATTATTTAAAAAAAAAAAAAAAAAACCTTGCCACTTAGCTTGAAAGGTCATGGACTTCATATTTTGGAGGAAAGGGACATTTTAACATGTGACTTGTTCATCATTTCCATTCCATGCTCATTAAAAAGACGGAATTGTTAATGTGTAATAGTATTCCATTAATTTAGGCAGACGTTACAACCAGTATATTTTTTTTACTGGCAAAAAGGCACAAAACAAATCTTAACAATGTAACTGCGGGTCAACCGCAAAGAAATATATACCTTACATGGATTGTGTTATAGACTGGGGAAGGGGGCCCAGGGTCCAGCCACTGATCTATAAACACTGGACAGCGCATCACACTGTCAGGTTATGGCAAAGGTTGAAGTCACCGGAAGTTTGCCGCGGTCATCTTACCACACCCGACAAAACTGCTATAGTTGGTGTATTAAATTCTCTATTCATTCGCTGTTCAGCTTTTGCCTGCAGCAGGTTATTGACCAGGGATATGGCAAGACCTTCCGCTTGTAAGTATTCATTTTAGGTTCATAACTTGGTATCAGTTAAAATCATTTTATTAACTTTAAAATTAGTCAATTACACCCCGGCCACTCCCGCCTACTCGCTTAGAGTATAGATTGCAGTTATTTAGTTTTTGAAATGTTGTTTAAGATATGCATGTATTTGATATATTACTTTCAAAGTAATGTTTCTGTTATTTCATGTAATTTTTGAAATGTTGATTAAGATATGTATGTATCTGATATTTTTAAAGTAATGTTTGTTATTTCATTTAGTTTTTGAAATGTTTACTTTTAAATGCAATAGTGTAATATTTGTTCTAATTTTGTTTTAGAATATTTATTTTCTAAATCCTCTAAATGTCTGCGTTGTAAAACGCAGATGTTGTTTTCTCTCGGTTTTATTATTATTATTATTATTATTATTATTATTATTATTATTATTATTAGAACATAAAAAAGTTTACAAACGAGAGGAGGCCATTTAGCCCATCTTGCTTGTTTGGTTGTTGCTTATTGATCCCAGAATCTCATCAAGCAGCTTCTTGAAGGATCCCAGGGTGTCAGCTTCAACAACATTGCTGGGCAGTTGGTTCCAGACCCTTACAATTCTCTGTGTAAAAAAGTGCCTCCTATTTTCTGTTCTGAATGCCCCTCTATCTAATCACCATTTGTGACCCCTAGTCCTTGTTTCTTTTTTCAGGTCAAAAAAGTCCCCTGGGTCAACATTGTCTATACTTTAGGATTTGGAATGCTTGAATCAGATCACGACGTAGTCTTCTTTGTTCAAGACTGAATAGATTCAATTCTTTTAGCCTGTCTGCATACGACATGCCTTTTAAACCCGGGATAATTCTGGTTGCTCTTCTTTGCACTCTTTCTAGAGCAGCAATGTCCTTTTTGTAACGAGGTGACCAGAACTGAACACAATATTCTAGGTGAGGTCTTACTAATGCATTGTAAAGTTTTAACATTACTTCCCTTGATTTAATTCAACACTTCTCACAATATATCCGAGCATCTTGTTGGCCTTTTTTATAGCCTTCCCACATTGTCTAGATGAAGAGATTTCTGAGTCAACATAAACTCCTAGGTCTTCTTCTTCTTCTTCTTCTTCTTCTTCTTCTTCTTCATTTGTTTATTTAGCCTTTATCCAAGGCGATTTACAGAGACTTGGGTGTGTGAACTATGCATCAGCTGCAGAGTCACTTACAATTACGTCTCACCCGAAAGACGGAGCACAAGGAGGTTAAGTGACTTGCTCAGGGTCACACAATGAGTCAGTGGCTGAGGTAGGATTTGAACCGGGGACCTCCTGGTTACAAGCCCTTTTTTTTAACCACTGGACCACACAGCCTCCATTCTTCTTCTTCTTCTTCTTCTTCTTCTTCTTCTTCTTCTTCTTCTTCTTCTTCTCATTTCTGACACGTTTTTCTCAACGCATCTCTTCCTACAGCGTCCAACTGATCAGCTCGATATTTGGCACAGCTATTGCACTATATCTGTGTATGCTATTGTTTTTATTACCAATCGGATTTACAGATTTGGGGGTATCGGGCTGAGACCACCAAAATTGTAATGGCTGATCGGGAACGATATCACGTAGAACTGTTGTGTTTGTGCAAGCTGATAGCTCTCAACTGTCTCAATATACTGAGTAAGTGAACTGTTGTGTGTGCGTGACCCCGCAAAACTGTAATGGCTATAAATCAGGAACTATATCACGTAGAACTGTTTTGTTTGTGCATGCTGGTAACTGTCAAGTGACATAATGAGTAAGTGAAATATGGATTTGGGGGTCACACGGTTATTCACGCAGAATACCCCTGAAAAGCGGACATTTTAGACCAGAGCGCACTAATCAAAATACTAATTTTGCTTGTGGTTAAGCAGCTGTTCTGCCGTAATGTTGTTTGTCGACTTAAAATAACCAAGTTAAAATGCAGGCATACAGTACTGTACACTACTGACACACACACTGTAAATCCTGCGTTAGATAAACAAAACAAAACAAAACAAAAAAAATATCACTGTACTTTGCATAAACCAAAGTGAAAGAAAAAAATCTGTTTGGATTTTAATTAGGGGGTGGTACAACTTTACCAGCTTATTTTTTTATGGAACAAACTATTGTAGGTTATGAAAAGAAGAAAAACTCTATAAACAAAATCGCTTACTCTATAAAATACACTTGAAACGGTGACGATCGCGCGATTATTCATAGAGAACCACCCCGAAAAGCGGACATTTTAGACCAGGCGCACTAATTGGCCGCTATTTGCGCCGTAATGTTTTACAAGCTACAATGATACTTAAGGTGCACATCGGGATCAAGGTGACATGCAAGTTACACCTCGGGTCAGCAACAAAAAAAAATGTTACAGAATTGTATTTTTGCACACTGAACAGGTGCTGCAGCTGTAAGCTACTCGAGGAAAAAAATAAATAAAAACTGCTTCAGATTGTTTTAAACCAGGACACAAACGAAACTTAAAGAATAAAGGCTGTATAAAGCTAGTATAATACCAAGGTTATTAAGATTGTTAATGGCTTAATAGGGATATATTTAAATATAATAAATGTATTTGATTTAGTGTGATAGTTACTGGCTTTAAATATAACGTTGAAAGTTAGTTTTAAATACACAGTTAAGTTTATTGCATTGATTTTTTTTTATTTCAAGCTTTGTAACAAAGACTGCATTCCACAAGAGGGCGCTTACGACCGTGAAGACTCGCCATTCCTACCAATGAATTTAAGATACCGCTGTCGTCAAAAGTTTACATACCCTTTTGTCAATGTCAATTTCCATACACTGGGTGATGTAAACATTTGACGACAACTGTTAAGATACAAATCATTAAATGTAAATACTGGTTTAAAAACTGTGTTATAACTCCTTACACAAAATAAACTAACTAAAATAATAATACAAATTTAAAACGGGCTTATAACTATGTTTTGTTTGCTTGTTTTTTTTTTTTTTTTGTTTAAAGGTGTTTAAATTCAGTTCTAAAACTGTAAAGCTGTTTAAAGCCACTTCTACTACATGGAACAGCTGTATATACGCACAGCGTCTATACTGGCGTTTTACAACGCAGACGAAGTTTCTTAAGAAAGTCATTTTTTTCATAGTATTAGGTCTGTTTATACAACTATAACGTAAATGCACACTTACCATGTTACTAGCGTTGCCTCTAAGCTTTTTAGAGACTGAAACTTGAAATTTTGACTGAGAGAGTAAATAAAAAGTGAGAAACTTTAGTGAGTCATAAAATGAGACCCCCCCCCCCCACACATACACCCATAGATATCCCAGTAATGTTGTTGAAGCTGACACCCTGGGATCCTTCAAGAAGCTGCTTGATCAGATTCTGGGATCAATAAGCTACTAACAACCAAATGAGCAAAATGGGCTGAATGGCCTCCTCTCGTTTGTAAACTTTTTTATGTTCTTGTGTGTGTGTGTATACAGTGTGTATATATATATATATATATATATATATATATATATATATATATATAGATAGATAGATAGATAGATTGGTGTTAGCATGGATTCTATGCTAACACCAAGCTAGCTAACCGTTCAAAATGTTAATATATATATATATATATATATATATATATATATATATATATATATATATTAGCAGTTATTTCTGAGAAGATAAATAAATAGCTTTATAATTTCCATGAATCTCAACTGACGTTTCCCCAGTGAAATTAACTTAAATTTCTTACCAGTACTGTTGTAGTGTTTATATTATAAAAAAAGGAAGAAACTCGTCTAAATAAGTTTCCCCATCTTCATTTAAGAATTATAGTCTGTATACACACAGCAAACGTATGAAAATGCATTTTATTTTTAAATAAATGTCCTGGTCAAAACGGTACTTATCAGGTATGTCTAAGCAGTATTTTTTTTTTTTTTTTTTTTTTTTTTAAAAAAACACTATACAACACTATCTAACCAATGTGTGTGGCTGCAGAGCTTGGGTATGGTAAAATGGCTTCACGAATGGCTTCAGTGCAGCGCTGGCTAAGCGCTATCCAGTGTTTATAGATCAGAGGACCCAGCCCTGTACTTTTTTTTTTTTTTTACGGAAGCGTATTAACACCACAGAGAAAAAAAATATTTATTGCGTTATTACGAGATAACATTGCGTTATTTTGCAATAATGTTGGGTCATTATCATTGCATATGTTACAATAGGCCGGTCAGGGTGTCCTCGGTCCACCGCGCAGTAGTGACCCCTGTAGTCTGGTCGAGTGCCTGCGGGCTTGCCTGTAGCTGCCCGAGAGCTGCGTTGTCCTCCGACGCTGTAGCTCTTGGGTGGCTGCATGGTGAGTCTGCAGTGTGAAAGAAAGCGGTCGGCTTGACGGCACATGCTTCGGAGGACAGCGTGTGTTCATCTTCGCCCTCCCGAATCAGCGCAGGGGTGGTAGCGGTGAGCCGACCGTAATAAATAATTGGCCATTCCAAATTGGGAGAAAATAATAAAAATAACTGGCAACGACTAAATTTAAAAGAAAAAAAAAAATTATCAAAAATTGAACTGTGCACTATTCCATTGTGTTTTCTTTACTTTTTGCTACATCCTACAGAAGGCTTTCCATGGTTTTGAATTCTGCATGTCAATAGAATGTGTGATTTTTAAACCAACGGTAGGGATATATTTTTTATTAATGTATTCTGATGCTACGGAAAGTATCTGCAACGATGTTGCTGAAATTGCTACGAAAACCGCTATAATTGTCTGTTTTTTTATTTTTCAAATTTTGCAGGTATACGGGACAACTCTTTTCTGATAAACAGACAGACATAAATGACACCTGAAGACTTCATCATTACTTACTTTGAGCTTGGGTTAGGACAAAAGCAAATTTTGTCTTGTTTGGCCCATACCCATGGTATAATTTTAAGCCGTCGGACTTTGCAAAGGCACCTGCAGAGGTTAAACCTGTATTGTCGAAAAAACAAGACATTTTGTCGACTTAGCCATATTTCTTCAGCAGAAAATTAATAAATCTGGCAGGCTTCATGGTTACAAGTGGATGCATACAAAGTGCTTAAGTGAGGGATTTGTCACTGGCTCTGAAACCATCAGGATTCTACTAAACATACTTGACTCTGAGGGTGTTGAACCGCTAGTTTTTCAGTTATGGGACCAACTTCAAATTGACTCAAATGACAGAATGAGACTCTCTGGTATTTTTGTTAACGGCTGCATCGACAGGTTTCCCGCATTATCATATGGCTAGAAGCAAGTAGCAGTGGAAAGACCGGTGTTGTTGCTCATTGTTATGTGTGGGCGGTTCAGAATAGGAATGGCTGTCCATGTGTTGTTTGCAGATGTTCCTAAGAAGAAACCATACAGATGGCCATGCTACAGAAAAAAAGCTTCCTATATGGACAAAGCAGGACAAATCAACAAATTAGTTTTGGTGGGGAATTCTGAGGAATGTTTTGTGCAGGTTACAATATAAAGCCTCAGCATGGGTGTTTGGTTCGTTCATACAATTCTCTTATGGTATCTCCAGCTTTCAGGGGCTTTTGCTCAAGATCAGTGACATCAAATATAAATTCATCTTCAGATCCACAAGATGATTGGCCATTAGGGGAAAAAAAAATATCCTTACCTAGCTTTCAGATTTCTGTCTTCGTGCCATCTTTGTAAACTGACAATTTTCTTGTTCCTCCCCATGTCTTAGTATGCACTTGTTTCGGGGACTCAGGCGATTTCAGGACTGTGAGGATTTCCATTTCTTGTGGGGTAAAACATCTCCCTAAGAAATCTGCGAGAGGATTCCTTCTGATTTTCACAGCAACGTTGGTTTTAAGGCAGTCATAAGGCATGTTTACACTGAAGCAATTTGCCGTGTCTGTGGCGGCACTGATGCGGTATCACATTAAAGGGCTAAACACACTACAGCGTTTATTCGCTGCGTTTTTTACTCCAGCTGATTCGCAGCGGTTTTTGTAAATGCAAAAAGTGGTTAAGGGGCAGTTTGAGTAGCAGTAAAAACAAATAGCAGTATAACATAAAAAAAAAATACATATACAGTATATAAAGTTTTACTGCTGAAGCAAAACACCTACTCGTATTTTAAAGTAAATGTCAGCCTTTGTAATGTGTTTTTAAAAAGCGCGATTTGGAATTATTGAAATCAAGGTAAATAATAATCATAATAATAAATGTTAGCACGGCACCTATGACCATTAGCACTCTGTTGTCTGTTTATGCAAATCAAAGTATACAGTTTTAAAATCGATTTGCACTGAAGACGAATGGAGGACTATATTTATAGAATGTGCATTTTAGAGTGCTTATGTGGAAGGAAAAAAAAAAGAAATACATTCAGTTAAAATAAATGCAAACTTTTGTTAATTTTGCTGTAACAGTGGTGTGTATATACGTACACACACAGTGCCTTGCAAAAGTATTCAGACCCCCGACCAATTCTCTCATATTACTGAATTACAAATGGTACATTGAAATTTCGTTATGTTTGATAAAACACTAAAACTCAAAATCAATTATTGTAAGGTGACATTGGTTTTATGTTGGGAAATATTTAAGAAAAATAAAAAACTGAAATATCCTGTGTGTATATATATATATATATATATATATATATATATATATATATATATATATATATATTGTGAACTGGTATAGTCCACGTAAGTATGAGATGTGCAAGTAGTGCCTGTTTTGGTGCAGAAGAACGTGACAGAGACCCAGGTCCAAGGAGATTTCTGTTTTAATGATTTTTCTTTTCCTCTTATATTCCACAAATGAACACACAGAAGTTCCAATTATCAAGACAAATAATAATCAAACTCAAATAAACACAGTCCAGGACTTTCTTTGTGGAGCGAGACCCTCAGGTAAGTAATGGCTTGTTGTATCCAAGTTTCTTTGGTGTTGGCTTGGTATTGTGGCTTCTTTCTCTTTTCCAGGTTGTCGCAGACATCCACCAGATGGCGTTGTTGAGTTGTGATAGTCTCCGTCCTACTCACAGGTTTGTACTCCCGACGGCCCCGGAAGCCTGTTTGCAGTATAGTGCGGCCCCAACACCCGGCCAACCTTTCGTAAAGGTAAGTAATAACACTGCTGTGTAGAATAGAATTAATACAGGTGATATACAGTGAGCAATGAGCGTTCTCTAACTCTTGCCTCTCTTTTGTTGCAGGTTCCACTGTTCCCCGGACATACAATAAAGTTGTGTTTTGTTTAAATCACCCTTTCTGTGTCCCTGCGTATTTTTACACCGTTCAACACTTCCAGCCGGACACAGTTCTCCTGGGTTAATCACTTGCCCAGTTCGTGGGCTATTGATACAGTCTTTAAGCACTCTGTTTGAATACACACAAGTCCCGTACTTCAGTAGCTCCCAGCATCAACGGTAAAACACAGCGTACTCACTCTACAGCAATCCGTGTTCTCTGCGTTGCTCCGATGCAGGGAAGCCTGTAGTCCGCCGTGTTGTTTTCAAGGTAAAACCACCGTGCACTGTCCCGCTGTAGAAACAATGGTTGTCTCCGACTGGTGACAATGGTAGTCCGCAAGGTTGCTTCAATGTAATGCCCCACTACGCTGTACCGTTTTTAGAAACAAGTGCTAAAATTGTATTCCTCTGGGTTACCACTGGTTAATATCCCAATCTCGCTCCCAATGCAGCTGCCCACTTTCGTCTTGGTTAGGTACTCTCCCGTCCCACGGCTCGTGTGTGCACCTGTTCTCACTCTCCCCTCTAGCTGATTCCCGCAGCTTTTTAAAGCTACTGCTGTTACCCGTCATGCAAGGTGTGTTTGCCCCATTGTTGGGAATTGTAGTTCCTGGTCGTTCTGTGTCTCTAACCCCTTTGACACTCTTAATCTCACAATATATATATATATATATATATATATATATATATATATATATACACAGACGTGCTCAAATTTGTTGGTACCCCTCCACAAAAAACGAAGAATGCACAATTTTCTCTGAAATAACTTGAAACTGACAAAAGTAATTGGCATCCACCATTGTTTATTCCATATTTAATAGAAATCAGACTTTGCTTTTGATTTTTTATTTAACATAATATTGTAAATAATAAAACAAATGAAAATGGCATGGACAAAAATGATGGGACCGCTAACCTAATATTTTGTTGCACAACCTTTAGAGGCAATCACTGCAATCAAACGTTTTCTGTAGCTCTCAATGAGACTTCTGCACCTGTTAACAGGTAGTTTGGCCCACTCTTCCTGAGCAAACTGCTCCAGCTGTCTTAGGTTTGATGGGTGCCTTCTCCAGACTGCAAGTTTCAGCTCTTTCCATAGATGTTTGATAGGATTCAGATCAGGACTCATAGAAGGCCACTTCAAAATAGTCCAATGTTTTGTTCTTATCCATTCTTGGGTGCTTTTAGCTGTGTGTTTTGGGTCATTATCCTGTTGGAGGACCCATGACCTGCGACTGAGACAGAGCTTTCTGACACTGGGCAGTACGTTTCGCTCCAGAATGCCTTGATAGTCTTGAGATTTCATTGTGCCCTGCACAGATTCAAGGCACCCTGTGCCAGGCACAGCAAAGCAGCCCCAAAACATAACCGAGCCTCCTCCATGTTTCATTGTAGGTATGGTGTTCTTTTCTTTGAAAGCTTCATTTTTTCGTCTGTGAACATAGAGCTGATGTGACTTGCCAAAAAGCTCCAGTTTTGACTCATCTGTCCAAAGGACATTCACCCAGAAGGATTGTGGCTTGTCAATATGCATTTTAGCAAATTCCAGTCTGGCTTTTTTATGTTTTTCTTTCAAAAGTGGAGTCCTCCTGGGTCTTCTTCCATGGAGCCCACTTTCGCTCAAAAAGCGACGGATGGTGCGATCAGAAACTGACGTACCTTCACCTTGGAGTTCAGCTTGTATCTCTTTGGCAGTTATCCTTGGTTCTTTTTCTACCATTCGCACTATCCTTCTGTTCAATCTGGGGTCGATTTTCCTCTTGCGGCCGAGCCCAGGGAGGTTGGCTACAGTTCCATGGACCTTAAACCTCTTAATAATATTTGCAACTGTTGTCACAGGAACATCAAGCCGCTTGGATATGGTCTTGTAGCCTTTACCTTTACCATGCTTGTCTATTATTTTCTTTCTGATCTCCTCAGACAACTCTCTCCTTTGCTTTCTCTGGTCCATGTTCAGTGTGGTGCACACAATGATACCAAACAGCACAGTGACTACTTTTCTCCATTTAAATAGGCTGAATGACTGATTACAAGATTGGAGACATGTGTGATACTAATTAAAGAAACTAATTAGTTTGAAATATCACTATAATCCAATTATTTATTATCTTTTCTAAGGGGTACCAACAAATGTGTCCAGGCCATTTTAGAATATCTTTGTAGAATAAGCAATAATTCATCTCTTTTCACAGCTTCTTTGCTTTATTCTATGACATACCAAAGGCATGCAAGTATACATGATAAAATAGCTTTTAATTTCATCACTTTTCAGGAGGAATGAAGCATTATTTCAATGAGCTGTAAGGGTACCAACAAATTTGAGCATGTCTGTATATATATATATAATGTGTAGCACTTATTTATGGTTTTGTAGTGTATATTAAATCTTAAATGCAACGGCAGTCCTTCACTCCAATCCCCGGGTCTCTGTGATCGATGTACAAAACAGCTTTAAACCCGTGTTTATGACCACAATCGTAGGATGCACTTTTGCTGTCAGCTGTCGTCGTCAGCATTTTTACAAAAAAAAGTGTTATCCTTCTTAAAGTAGTACTGTAGTTTGTAATAGAAGTACTAATGTTCTCTTCAGTGTATCACAAGGACGACTGAATCAGACGACTGTGCGGGAGATTTGACTACAAACATTTAAAATGCGCACTATATTATCAAAAGAAGAGATAAATGCACTTGATGGAACTGTGCAAGATGCTAATGTCCATTCCTTAATAGTACCAAAGTTAATGACATGCAGTCTTTAACTAATAAAAAGCAATTGATGGCTAAATTCAATCTGTACTATTATTATTGTTATTATTATTATTGTTATTGATTTCTCAGCAGAAACCCTTATTCAGGTCGACTTACAGTCTTCCAATCTTTTTATTATTGTGATATTCAGAAAGTATAGTGAAAAATATCACACATACCACAACAGGTAACAAAGGCATCATTGATCACTGTACTGAACACTAGCAAATTATGTTAACGCGAGTTCTGTGTAAATGGGGGTAATCCGACAATGAACTGGCAATATTGTTGTGTGTAAATGTTGAATTTAAAAAACAAAATGCGGCATCAGTGAGGACCCCTCTCACAAACTGATACCCTGCAGCCACGTTGTTGTAACACAAGGGCGTCGTCCATGGTACTGAAATCTACATTCGTTTAAGGTTATTTATACGACCACAGGTGCCACTACTGTTAAAAACCTGTGAGGTTTTCAGGTAATTGTCCCATATGAAGGTTGTGTTCTTCTTATGGGGATGACGTGGCACATTCAGCGTTATCTGTTTTTTTGGGGGGGGGAGGGGGGGTCTGAGTGGGTGAATATTTTTTGGTGGGGCTGCAGTCGAGAGAGAGAGAGATTACTAATAAAAAGTATAATTACACTGATTGCTGCCTCTTTGAACCATGAAAACGCTACAATACTGTATATATTGTGGCAGGGATAGAGTTACTTTCTGTCCCTGCCAGATAAACATGGAGGTGTGGCTGTGTTTGCCTGTAATTAGCAAGCAGGTATATAACAGTAACCAAATGTTTGTACTGGGCAGTCTGTGTGAAGGCGCGAGGCTGTCGGTAAAGAGAAACAAGGTTATGTGTGTTTGTTGCTGGTAAACGGCTTTGTCGTCCAGTTATATAGTTTAGTACTTTATGTGGGAGTTAGATTTAGTTTTATTTATTTTTGTTTTGTGACTAAAAAAATTGCACAACCACTCTAAACTTCAGTGTCTGGGTCTGTTTAAAACAGCAGGTGCTTTGGTTTGATATGACTGTGTCCCAGGGAATTCACACATTTCTGGAGGCTTGGGAGAGCCAGTGGGGATGGTGCCTCCTGTGCAAGCACTATGGACACGGAGTGGCTGACTGCCCTCTCCCAGATACAGAAAGAGGGGCAGTTTCCACGCCTGCTGCCATCCCCAATGGAAGAAGGGAAAAAACTGCTGTCACCAGCACCAGAGCCACACCAGTTCCCAGTGACCAAGGTTGAGCCGCACTAGTTCCCACCGCAAGAGGGAGACTACCTGCAGCCCCCACCTACACCACACAAGGAAGGACCAGGACGGGATGATGGCACTCCTCAGCAGCCACTGCATAGCCTGCTGAGGGTGGCCAACCCCAGCATCACGACTGGTCCTGACTTCATCACCAGGGGGAGGTGGAGCTCCTGCTGCAGCCTTCTTGGCCGGGGGCTCCCCTCCCGCCATCACCTCCTGTGGGTCCGCTGCTGCCGTCACCTTCTGAGGGTCAGCACTTGCAGTCACCTCCCCAGGTGTTGCTCCCGCCCTGTGCTGCATCACCTGCAGCTGCCAGTTCGCCATCGCCTGGGGATGCTGAAGCCGCTCCGCTCAGGGATGTCACACCCGTTCCGCTCAGGGCTGCCTGCTGTCCTGCCTGGGGTTGCTGCTTGCTGTCCTGCCTCGTCTGGGGTCGCCTGCTTGCCGTCGCTCGGGATTGTCTGTTCACCTCCACACCCAGGAAGCATGTTGTTGCTGCCTCCGCACCTGGGAGGCCAAGTGCCACTGTCCAGGTTGCCATTTGTGGGCCCCTGGAAGCCTCCGTTCCCACCCCAGAATGTGGCCCTGAACTTTTGGGACTTTCAAGGGGAGAGATGGCCATTAAAGGCCGTGTGTGCTGCGCACAAGGGGGGGCATATGTGGTGGGGTGCCTCGCCCCTTTGTATATATTTGTGTGCACTTATTCCTGTGTTGTATTTGTGGATGTATGACTGGTGAAAAGCCTAATTTCTCTTGTTTGCAGGGTGAGCATAATGCCGTCCGCTCTGATTTGTGCTCTCGTGAGAATGTGCGACTGTCGGCTGGTGATTATTAAATTGGCCGACAGTCACACAATCTAATTTAAACTTGTGTGGAATGTGGCTAGATGTTAGTCATTTAATTAATTCCTAGCCACAGGACATAAAGCCAAGATCCATCCATGTCGGGAGAGCGTAGGCGAGAGCCTGAGAGTTGGAGTAAACGGAAAGAGAGAAAGAAACACACCTAACCTGGACCAGAAGGTACTGTTTTGTTTTGTTGTTTTGATTTATATTTGTGAACCTTTATTTTGGCCCTTGCGCTGTTTTATTGTGTTTTTGTTAGTTTGAAAAGTCTGTTTATATTTGTTACTTTATTAAATAAATATACGCACAGCAGCGCCATTTTGCCCGCACCTACCTTTTGTGGTAGGCGGCAGTGTGGTCCAGTGGTTAAAGTCCAGGGCTTGTAAGCAAAAGGTCACGGGTTCAAATCCCACCACTGCCACTGATGGACACACTGTGTGACCCTGAGCAAGTCACTGAACCTCCTTGTGCTCCATCCTGCTGATGAGATGTTAAATCAATGTCCTATTGTAAGTGACTGCATATAATGCACAGTTCACAGCCTACCTCTGTAAAGTGCTTTGTGATGATGGTCCACTATGAAAGGCGCTATATATAAATAAAGATAATATTATTATTCCTGAACCTGACATCACCCACACACACCACCGAGTCATCTTTGTGACAGCTTATAATACAGATTTTCACATAGCATGCCTACGACATTTTCAAGAAAACAAAGAGAAAGTGTAAAGTCCAACCCATCATACCTAATTTACTGTTTTTTGATTATCATTCATCTGTCTAATACAATGTTACCTTAGGTCTGTACCAGTGATGGTTGGTGGTCAAAAAAATGGGGAGGTAGAAAAAAAAGCAGAGGTCTTGGGGTCCCCTTAACCCGCCAGCAGCAGACGAATCGTATTCTGTTCTGACTGACAGCACTCTTCATATCTTAATGTTTTGCCCGAAATTCAAAGCTGTTTTCTCCACCAGCCAGCAGAAAAAAAACAGTAGTCCATCTTAATTTATTTTAATAAACTTAACTGTTACACACTGCCAATGTATGTTTAAAATACAACATTAATATATGATTTAGATTTAAGACAACATCACTTTAACAAACTTTGCATATAGTATTTTCTAAAGAAAGTTGTTAAAGCAGGTGAAAGTTGGACAAAAATCTAGCACACCCTATCGACTTAATTTGTTAAACTTAATAAATGGCCAACAAAATAATTAGATACCGCTCTGTACATACTAAACATATCTATGTGATATAAAAGAAGCAATTCAGACAAACTTTAGTTCTGGAGCAAGGTACATTACTCAGCTGTATCTTGAAGCAAAGGTGTGTAAAGTAATAAAAAAAAGTCATTTTGCATACCTTTGCTCTAGATTTATCTAGAGTTAATCTAGATTTATAAAAAAAAAAAAAAACCTTGCTGCTGCTCCCAGTGTCCTCTCTGTCAGGGGTTCTCCACCTTTTTGCTTCTAAAGCTGGTAGAAACACATACATACTGTGACACAGGAGGGAGAAAGAGAGAAGGTAGTCTCGAGGAGTACGGGACTACATTCCCCAGAAGGCCATGGGCTGAAAAGCCTACACTTGGTATGGATTAATTGTGTTAGTGTTTAGTGATTCGTGTAATTGTCTAATTTATTGTGGGGTATAAAAACCACACAGTTTAATCATTCAGGGCAGCGTGTGTGAGGCTGAGTAGCCAAGTGAAGTGACAGCATGTGTGTAATCGCTGTTTGAATAAGGTACTGTTCAAACCTACGTTTGGTTAAGTTTGTGTTTCTGTTTAACTGTTTGAAGGTTTTTGTAACTGGTAAACAGCTTAGCTGTCCAGTTGTGAGGTATAGGAATTTGTGAACAGTTAGTAAGTACTCCAAAATGGCTGAAAATCTGGTTTTGCATAAGTAGGTTGTACTGAATGGGACCAACACTTTCAGTGCTGCAGAAGAAGCAGTGCTGTATTCATCAGAGCACTCGCACCAAAAAATCTCCAGCGGCATTTCACTGAACTTGGTTCTGAGGGAGCTGTCTGATGAAATGTCAATGAACTCTTCTAACAGCTTTGATGGGACAGAGGGTGGCAGTTTAGCTTCAATATTCTCACTAATGGGGTTTGTAGCCCACAGGTGTGTAGCGACTTGTTCGGTTGTAAGTTCAGGAGAGTAAGTATTACATTTGCTGAGTAGACCAGACAGATGTGCTGCCAGCTGCAGTTTGCAGATATGAAAGTACATAACTCTTCCTTGAGATTTAAATATATGGGTAAGCATTCTGCCTCAAGATAGCCATCTCACCTCTGTATGCATGAGCAAGGAATGGTGCTCTGCGCCCACTTCCTCACAAAGTGCAGCAAAACACCTGGAGTTTGTTGCTCTGGTTTTCACAAAATTAATGAGTGTTAATGCTGTGTTCAGAACACTGTGAAGACCTGGTTCAATATCTTTCGCAGCAAGCGCCTCACGGTGTAAAAAGCAATGTGTCCAAATAGCGTGAGGTGCAACAGCTTTTATTTTTTGCACAACACCAGAATGCTTTCTGGTCATTCCTGCGTCTCCATCAGTGCAGACCTCAATCCAATTA
The DNA here is from genome assembly GCF_902713425.1 of Acipenser ruthenus. Classification (NCBI taxonomy): domain Eukaryota; kingdom Metazoa; phylum Chordata; class Actinopteri; order Acipenseriformes; family Acipenseridae; genus Acipenser; species Acipenser ruthenus. The sequence continues at coordinate 39,087,679 of NC_081191.1, read as the reverse complement.
GTCCAGCAGATTTCTGCTGAAGTCTGTCTTTGTTGTTCTCTTGAGCTCCTTCCAAAACAAAAAGTCTTCCTTTTATTCCCTTATTCCACACTGTGGCAAGTGGCTGCTGATTGGAAACAGGTGCAGAGGTGATGCAGTGCAGAAATAATCACACAAAAGGAAACTGTAATTCGTTTAGAAAAGGGGTCTTTTATTTATAACTCCCAGTCTGGCGACCAAACAGTAAACCTCTGGCAATACACACCAATGTGTAAAGCACGGAAGAAACAATAATAAACGGATTGCAGTCCAAATAATAAAGACACGTTATCCGCCCCACAATAATACAATACGCAGTCACCAGTCCGGGTGCTTGCAGTAGTGCTTGTGGTGGGTGATAACAATTAAACAGTGACTGTGGTGTAGTGTTGTTCCAGGTAGTGCTGGCCCAAGGCGACAGCTCCGGAGACATGTTAGCCGTCTAGTGATTTACAAAAACAAAAGACGATTGCTAACAGCGACAAAACAGACAAAACACTCAAATTCTTTCTCTTATTTTTAGGGGTTTCTCCTGGTCCTTCCAGTTCCTTGTCTCTCGAACCAAGTGAAGGAATTGCGACTCTCTGTCCCCTTTTATGCTATCACGCATGACCCCTTGGTAAACGAGTGACGCTGCCTCTACTATCTGCAGCTGCTACGTCGTTTCCCTTCCGGGTCAATACGCTCCTGCAACAGAGTCTCGCCTTCTTCCAGACTGACCGACTTCCCGGCCCGGGGAAAGAACTATCAGGCCAGCCCGTCCAAAGAGCTCTACTTTTGCTGCTTAGCGCCCTCACAGGTCGGGAGGGAGCTTTACAACCAAAACTCACTATTTCTGTCACACACATACCGAAAATAGGCGAGTAAATGGGACTAGAAATGTCTGTGGATTCATTGACTTGTATAGCAAAATCACTGTCACACAACTGAAATTTAAGTAGCTGTCTTCGTATTTCCTTAATTTTGCAGGGTTAATAACAGCTTTATGGTTTTTTTTACTCCACAACACCACCGCCTCACTGTTCTTCAGCAATTACGATCCAGTGGTTAAAGAAAAGGGCTTGTAACCAGGAGGTAGCCAGTTTAAATCCCTTACTCACTGACTCATTGTGTGACCCTGAGCAAGTCACTTAACCTCCTTGTGCTCCGTCTTTCGGGTGAGATGTTATTGTAAGTGACTTTACGGCTGATGCACAGTTCACACACCCTAGTCTATGTAAGTTGCCTTGGATAAAGGCGTCTGCAAAATAAACAAATAATAAAAGTTCTGTATCATCATATTGTGGGTTTTGTTGTTTTGATGCTGGTGGTCGAATTAAAAATATATCCATATCTGGTATTTATTGTGTGTGTATCCAACGATTTTTCCTCTGCTTTGTAATCTGTTGTGCTCCCACTGAAATAGCTCCCACTGAAATTATGTAACCTTAGATTGCATTATTTCTGTGCATGCTTATGACATGCTGAAGCTAATAGGTTTCAGCGTGACATAAGCATGCAGGGAAAATAACACATTTTCTGGTTTATTTTTGGAGGACCCCTTGAAACCTCCTCAAGGCCCCTTGGGGGGCACAGACTCCCGGTTGAGAACCCCTGGTCTGTGTGACTGATTGACAGAGGGAAGACACAGACAGAGAATTTCCCTCTTCCTTTCTTTGGTGGATAAATTTAGTATTTTTCAGTAAAAATGTTTTTATACACGCACACTAACCTGCCCCAGAAGTTGGTTTAACTTCACAACTGACATGGTCTCTCGATTTTGCTGTGATGCTTTATAGCCCGATTCCAGATTTTTAAAAATCAATAAAGCCATACTTTGACCATGCGAGCGCAGTTACTGAAAAGTAAACAAAGCCAGATTAAAGACAGTTATTTACCACACCTCCGGTCAGCCAATCCACTCTGTCATACCAACCACTATGAAATTACCTGTTTTTATTAGCAATTTAAAAAAAAAAATGGTGGTCTCCTTTTAGATTTTATCTTAAGTGTTTCAATATAATCTAGCGTGGCAAACAGAGTCTTAATCAGATGATCAACTGTGTTATCCTCCATTTTACATTTAACACCTGCACAAGACATGCACCAAAATAAAACAATAACATGATGCGATGCAAAACGAAAAGATGTAATTTCAATCAACACTCATAAATGAACGCATACTCAGTGCATTACAGTGGTGCTCAGATGGCGGGAGGATATGGGTGGTTCCTCCAATTAAAACCTGTGCTCAGATCACACGATCTGCTGCTACTGCTACTACTGTGTTTAATGGGAGATAGGAGCTTGCCATGGAGGCAGAGCCTCTCCTCCATAAAAATAAATAAATAAATAAATGCGCCTCCCGGACCATAACACCATCTGCCACTGCTAGTACTCTTAAGTGAGTCTCTCAGCAGCCAGGATTGCTGTTAATTTAGGAATGTTGAATCTATGGTTTAGGTTCAAATGTATTTTTTCTTAAATTTTATCCATTAATAGTATTTTATTTTATTGAACATTATTATATTATAATGCTATATATATATATATATATATATATATATATATATATATATATATATATATATATATATATATATATATATATATATATATATATATATATATATATTTCTTTGTAAAGTTGAGGAGGCTCTGCCTCCCTTGTCTCCTCTAAGGAGCCTCCACCCAATGTTTACAAATTAAACACTTATTCAACATTATAAACACTTTGTAGTATTTTAATTGTGTCAAAATGTACTAACAAAAATTAGATGCACACATTTAAAAAACAAAACAAATGCAGTGCCTGAAACCGGCTGACTAATGTCAAATTGTATGGTGCACTAAAGTCCATCTGAATTCACACCCATGTAGTAAATTCCCCATGTTCAGTCAGCGACCTGTACACTTCTACCTTCAATGCTGATGTATTGTTATTTGCTTTATAAGTGATGTCATATCAAACCTACACTGTGCTTAGTAATAGGCCAGTATCTTAAAACCATAAAAATAAAACTATAGTATAAAGCATGCATTTAATGTGGAAAAGTATCAAAAGCCATATAAAACAATCAGACCAGGGGGTTCATACAAAGTGTGCAACAAATATTATGTATAGGCTACTGTTAAATACTGTATGTATTTAACCAAACATTTTTTAAATTGGACATCTGGATCTCCTTTAGCCAGAGAAGTAACACAATCCACGACGAAATCCATTTTAAGCATGCCTATTGTAAAAATAAATAAAGTACAACAAATTGTTTGTGTTTAAAATGTAAAAAAGGCCTGGAACAGAAAGATGGTTTAACAGGTGCTGATATATCAACATAAGATGTGATACTTGATACATTTTGTACAGAATTATCACAAAATGCAAGAGACCGAATATATTGTATTATGTTCATTCCCTTTTTGTTTTCCTTTTCCCTCCTTCAATATGCTATGTATTAATTTATTATCCATCTCTAATGCATTCAACTGATTTATTAACACCTCTCTTTGTTTGAATTTACTATATTCCAAAATATAATGGTGTACAGTTTCCAACCTTTGACATTCTCCACATAATCCACCTACATGTTTCCTTATTCTAAAAAGATGCTGACTCAATGCTCAATTCTCAATCTATTCATTATAGTTTGTTCCGCCTTGTTCAATTCCCCTCTGAATGTTTCACTCTCTAATCCTAACCTTTGGCTGTATATCATAATCAAGCCATCTCTTAGGATTGTGTTCCCATTGATTTTGCCATAATTCCATGATTTTTTGTTTTGTTAGAATGACTTGGTGCCCATGCTAATATAATGTCTATGTCTCTGATTGCACATTCATTTAATGCTATTAAAATATCAAATTTCCTGACTCCACTCCCTGTCTCAACAGCATTCAGTGAACTCCAAGAATCAGTAAACAGAACTACTCTATCTGGTCTTATTGCCATCGCATTATGTATCACAAACAACGTCAGTGCTTCAGCAGTAAATATAAATAGGTGACCAGATAGTCTTTCCATTCTACAAAACTCCGTCTTGGGTATACTGCCATAGCCACTTTTCCTGATCTTGGATCCTTTGATCCATCTGTATACATGTAATGCTCTCTTCTTCCCTTTCACATATTCATTTGCCTGTTTTTTTTTTTTAAATTACTTCTTTCCCACTGCTGTTATTATAATTTCTGTAAGCTGTTTACAAATTTTTGGTTTTACAAAAATCTACCTGGGTATTCAGATATAATCAACGTTTTCCATCTGCGCCAAATCATTGAAATTTAATATTCTATCCAGTTCATGAAACCCAAAAGTACCTCCCCTTTTTTCTATTGAATCCGTTTATACTGCCAATATCAATTTACATTCACACAATTTCTGACTGGATGATCCATACTCAATGCCTGAAGTTTACTCCAATATGTAATAATAGTTAATAATAGTCCTACCCTCCTGAGTTCTAATGGCATTTCTCCCATCAAAACCTGCAGTGCTGCTACCGGTGAAGACCTCATCTTTCCTGAACAAATTCGCAGATTGTGCCTTTATCTGATTAAAAAACTGCAATTGGCTGACCTTCCTTTACTCGAGCCCCAAATATTTTATACCCGCCTCTCTGGTTTGAGCTGATAGAATGTGTGGCGTGTTTGTTCTGGTTATTTTACTCTAGTATCCGGGTTGGCGGAGAAGCGGAGGGAGTGACCTCCGTAGATTTCGAGAGTAGTGAAGCCGCACGAGCAAGAAAGTGGTTAGGTAGTTCTTCTGGCTGTGTAACTATGGAAATATGACAGAGAGCGACCGACGTGGATACAGAGGCAGAAGGACGGAGAAATATGGATACGGCATATTTCACATTGTGTTTATTTGTATTTTAATTCAATAACGATAACAACGTTATTTTGACTTATGAAATATATTAATATATAAATATTCACTTCGTCCAGTTTAAATAATGGAGAAGGCGGCGTTCAGCAGCTCGCATCCCGTGACTAATAAAACAAGCTCGGGGTCTTCGTCATCCTCAGAGCGAGGAAATTCTACGAGGAAGACTGGGAGAAGCGGATCTCAGAGCCCCGGCTCGGGATCGGTTGGCAGCCCTGTCGGAGGTGCTAGCAGCCGGTCTGGGGGATTGGGGAACAGCGGCGGTGTCCGGCAACAGCACAGGCAGCAGCTGGAAGGAGTGTTGAGTAAATACACAAACCTGCTTCAGGGGTGGCAGAACAGGTAATAATATCCGGTATTAATACACTTTCTTTCTGACGTAATAAGAATACAAAGTTTATTTAACTTATAAGTTATCACATGACACTACACATTTCAAACACAGCGATGTTAAAACAAAATTAGCAAGTTACATTTTCTTTTTGGATGTGTGTGTTTTTCATGGACAAATACCATGGATAGGTTGTTACATGATGTGCGAATATTGGTGGGATTTGATTCCAAAACTAGGGATAACGCATACATTTCATGGACATATATTATACTAGATTGATAGAGAGATTATGTTATTAATACAGTAGACACAATTTTAATATCCATTCCTTAACACGTTTTTTTTGGGCAACAGACAATCGCTGTACTAATTTTCAGGATTGCAAAAAAAAAAAAAAAAAAAAAAAAAAAAATAGCACAAAATGACAGTTGCAGGTGAAATTATTTTTTTATTTTAGCTTGTCTTAAAAACATCAAGTAAAAAGCTTTAGAAAAACACAACCTTGAGCGCTATTGTACCAATATCTTTTATTCGACTTTAGCTGCAATATTATCGTAAGGATCAGGGTTTTGTTGTCATGTACCAGAATATTACGTGGTTCACACACTTGTGGATTATCAGACACTGTGCATTTAGTTTGTCAGTTCACTTTGCTACTAATACATACAAAAATATGGATATGGTATTTTGAAAACAAGTCTTACAGTACGGCTGGGAGGTGTACCTAGTGCAATATTGTGATTTTATAAGATAAAAACTACTTGTAATAAAAAAAAAAATACCTGCAATGTGCAACCCACATTAACTGGACTGCACCTACTCAGACTGTAACTTTTTGCAAACACTGGAACGAATTTGTTAAAGTCTTTACACAAAATTACACTTTTTTTTTTTTTTTTTTTTTTTTGTTGTTAAAAGATAAATAAACTGTTAAGAGTCATCAATTTAAACTCAGGACTTGTTTGTCATTTGTTAAGTGAAAATAACCGTTTTATTTTACTTGGCCCATGGATTCATGACGTGTTCTGCAATATGAAAATAGCTGCAGCTCTCTGCTGCAAGATCTGTAGGTCTGACTGACGGAGGTGTGGTTTGCAGGCACTCAAGTGTCAGGTGCTTCTTTATCTGGTAGAACTAAAGACAGAATCTCGGTTGCAGGCATTTCAGGGGTGGGAAAATCCACAGGTTCTGCATCTACCTTGAAATTTGTTTTTCTGCCATTGCCATGTATGAATTTGTGTTAAAGTAAATTTATAAAAATGTGGTAAAAGAGTTTTTTATAGAATCGACCTAGCCTTTTTTATGACATGGAACAAGTTAGTCCAATAACAATATTCATTTTTCTTCTTCTAAATAAACAACTTTTTAAAAATAAGAATTACTTTTCAGAAAACTATGATAATTTTTGCTTCCATAGAGCACCAACCTGAATTAGATTTCAGAAATGACCAGAAGGAGCAGGTTAACCTGGTCCAAGGAATAAATTCATGAAGTTCTGAAGTCAGTGGTTTGTTGACTGCATTCTATAAGCTCTGTCTTAGGTCTTATATACTTGCTGGGTGCCACGCAATTTCTACATGTAACACTCTGCTGGTCAACAGCTCAGCAGCAGTGGCTGCTATTTTCAGCAGGGCAGTGATTGAAGGTCTACAGATGAGTGCCTTGGGTGAGACTTTTTACTTGTTAAATGCCCCAGCCATGTTTGTAACGTGTGATAATTGTGGATTATTTTTGTAGTGTGGATACATTTTAGTTTCACATCTCAATAATGTACTTGCATAACAGAACTGGGAACTGGGCCAATGAATTTCTACACCCCTGCTGGTTTACAGTATAAATCTGCAATTCTTAACATTTTCATCAATATTTTTATACGTCTGTAGTGTTCTGTTTGTAACATTATGCAGTCTACTGATTAGCACATTCAAATTGTGTTTTTAAAAACTCTCAGAAATCATATGGAATCTCAGTTTATGGATGCAAAAGCAATTATTGAACCTAAGGTTAGTACAGCACTCTAATTTACCCATACTCTACCTGTACTGTGCTTTCAATGGCTTTGATATACAATTAGAAAACATTTGCTGTTTATGGACTGTTTCAAGTGATTTAAGTGTAATTGCATCTAGCTGTTTAGAAAGTATTATTTATGTACTGTACATGCATATATATATATATATATATATATATATATATATATATATATATATTGCTAGTAGTTGATGGTACATTTTATTGTACACCATTTGTAATATGTTTTGCAGCTAGAGTGAAGCAATTTACTCCAGAGATTTTTCAACATTAATAGTCTGGTGGCTGGATAAGAGAAAATAAAGTTTAGAAAGCTAAACAGAAACTACAAAAGGACAAGGGACAATGTCACACTAATGAGAAGTGAGAATTAATTCTAAAAGACTTGCTTGTTAGAATACCTTTTTAATCATTCTTACAATTTTAGATATTGTTGATTTAAATACACCGCCTAATACTAATACGAAAATAATCTTAATATATTTTTTTAATAATGTAGCTGGCATCATTGTCCATTTTTTGTCGTATTACTGTACTGTAACGTTATATATATTAGTACATAATAGCTATACATATGCACCAAAAAAAAAACCTGTATTCCTTTTGTTGTGATATTGTAACAATATGTACCCAGGTGCTTGTGAGAGATAGTGGGGGTTCATATATAGAGGCTGTACGCCTTTAAGAAGAAAGGCGTGCTGGGACATCAGATGAACACTTGTCAGCTGACATACAAATGCTTAAGTGCAGAGGTGCTGGATTATTACACTCCGGTTTCATGCAGCAGTTATGATGGTGACCAAATGTGTGTGAGTACTGTTGTGTAAAAGAAAAAATGGTTTAAATGAACAGATGCATTCAAAAAATGTAGAACAGCGAAAAACAAAAATAGATGTGCATTAACAAAATCCCCTAAAAACGTAAAATAAAGAAAACAGTTTAAATGAAGCAATAAGCACAATAATTAAGCTAAAAAGGAAGTAAAAAGGTTACTTTGTGTGTGTGTGTGAACTACAATAACTCCTAATTACCCAGTCAAATCGTAGAGTGCCTAAATAAGCACGGTCATTTACCGTAATAAAAAACAGTAATGAAAAAGAAAATGTAGAACATAAAAAAGCACAACCAGATATAGTCAAAGAAAGACAACACATTATTCAAATTCTTTGTCGTAATATATATTTAAGGTAAGGAAAGTTTATTTTTCCGTTAAAAGTGTTCCCGGCTGTACAGAATTCCTGGGGAGAACCCTGATGTTGGAGTAAGTAGCGGGTCTCCAAAAAATACAGCGTTACACATCTGCACATGTTGCTACAACTGTTAAAATGGCCCCTCTAGTGCACTGGGGTTTGAGATCTGTCCTCTTAAGCACTGCAGGAAGAGAGAAAAAAAAAAAAAAAAACACATAACACGTGCTCTGGCTTTTCTGTTCCATACCACATCATGGATCATTATTGATGCGTTATCTCTTTGACAATGCGGGCAATAATCCTTACACTATCAGTGCACTAGAGTGGACATTTTTAAAAGAGCTTTGAAACAGTCTTCAAAGTTATAAGTGTAAAAAGTTGCCAGGATGTTAACAATGAAAAAAAAATTACAGGTACAGATGTGTAACACTATTTTATGGAACCCTGCTACTAACTTTTTAAACACTTGGCTTTACAACTACAACAAAAACAAAAAAAAACCTGGCCTATCAAACAATATACTATAAGTCTCATTATCACCTATGGAGAGGTTCAGAATGGCTTGATTGTTGGAACCTGATAATGTTTATAGCAATTGTCATAAAGGTACTTCTAAAGCAAGGACATGAAAACATGAGAAAATGTATTGGTGCACGCCCGGTTTCTAGTAGTTGATTGATGTTAAAACTTGTTCATGTCGGGCCTTAAAGAAGCTCAATGATTCAGCATAAACAGCAGGCTAAACTGTCATTGGCACAGTGTTTTCAGAAAGGAAAAAAGTAACCAATAAAGCTACCAAACCAGAAATAAACAACTAAGACATTTCATTCAGGGGCTTGAATGGACTATTGAGTTGTATTTGTTTCTGACATTTTATTTTTGTTTTTTCCATTTAGAAAAGTGACGATTTGAAGCTTTGAGAATCTTGCCCAATGCTTGGGAAACCATTCTAAACACAAAAGTATAAACCTATCACCCTACTTTGGAAGGTCACATAAAAACAATAAAATTTTTTGTAGCATGTTCTGTACTAGGTGTCTTTCATAGTCGCAGAACAATGATAGCACATGTCCCTCCGTGTTCATGTGGCACATAGATCAATATGTCTTCTCTATCAGTCTGTAAGTGATCTACAGTAGTGTATGCACTGGAAAACAATGCCTGTTGAAAACAAATATTTAGTTCCAGGACCAGGGTTGAAAACATACAACATATTGGTCTCCTCAGTCAATCAAATGACCTGGAAAGTTGGCATCTGAGTTGATCTGTCTCCCTGGAAACAAAAAAGAAAGGGTGTTTATTTCTTCCACTGGTTTTGTGGCAAAGCAAGGATTTTATCTTGAAGTGGTGCAATAGCTATATCATAAATTATGGAACCAAAGGAATATGCAATCTAATGTAGTTTGAAAGCTTGTGTAGATTCAGGAAACCAATCCATGTTAGTGTTGTTACCAAACAAGGCTTAAAGGCTGGTCAGCCCCAGGGGAGGAATACCATTATCACAAAAATATTGATGCACTGGAAGACTCCTCAAATTCGATTGAAGCTGTGTTTGTTTCTCATTTAATCATTAACATTCGTAAGAGTTTAACAGAACATTAGTTTCCTATGCCTAGCTGGCCAGTTAGCACTAATCATGGTTATACCTCTTACTAGACTTGGTTAAATTATTGAAATCTAACATTGCTTTTCATTTCAGATTTTCATTGAGAAAGTACATCAGGGTTAGAAACTAACAATATTGTGCTACTAGTCCAAAGGACTAGTACCTTTTGAAACTTGCTAGTCCTGATGTAAACTTGCTAGTCCTTATGTGAAGTGCCTAAGTTGGAATCAACAACAGTTGGGGTCCCTAAAAATAGGCTTAGATTTTATTTTGCTAAAAAATAAACACTGTCATTTTTTTGTTTTTTAACAAAGCACCTTCATAAACGCTCATACAGATCGATCAATCACCTGTTTGCACCTCGTTACTGAGTGTCTACCAGACGGAATGACAAAGAAAAAAATTCTCTCTGCTGTGTTACCTTGCCGACCATGAAGCTCTGCCTGAAATGACACGATGACACAAATAAAATGTTTATTTTATTGTACATTTACATGTGTTGCTATTTACAAAAATGCTGGCTGACTATGAATTACTATCTACAATAATTAATGTACTCACGTACATATGCGGTCTTCACTAAAGTCCCAATTTAAAGGCGGTACGTTTCACTGTAGCCCTCGGGATTAAATTGTTAGCTAGGTGGCTAAGTTTTTTTAATTAGTGGGAGAAAACCGCTTCAGCAAGTAAAGTAGAACCTGCCAGAACTGACGGACAATGAATTTACTAGGTTTAGATACTAATGAGAGCATAACAAATACAAAAGAAAAGCAAAGGAAATGCAGATATTTTCAAGAAAGCTGGGAGACTTTTGTATAAATGGATTTTATATTTTTAAACGCTGCAATAACAGTTCTGCTTGTGAAGCGTCCACACTATAATTTGACAACAGGTGATTTATTTGCACTGTGCAGGACCTTATTTTCCCCCATTGGTGCTTGAGCCCCGGTGCAGCTATTATTAGTGATTTAAAGCCTGGTTTTCAAATGAACTGATTATTGCTCTCCAATACTGTATTGGTATAAAAAAGTGTGTTTTAAAAAAGTAATTTCAGCTTCCAATCGCTTGAAATATGCTGACAATAATGTAAACAACACCAAGCTACAGACAGCGAGTCCCAAGCTTTAAACGTGTTACTGTTTATAGATAAGAACTCAACTTTATTATGAATATATTGTGTTATTATGTTTTAAGCAACATACTACGATAATGTTCATTCTGGTAATTGTTTGTTTATTAGTTTTAAAATGTTTATTAAATTTTGACCTACTGTTTGACCTCGTTAGTTGCTAATGACACCCAGTATAAATCTCCACATTTTTGTAAAATGACTTTACACTTACTTCAAAAAAATGCAAATCATTTCAGTAAATTCAAACGATAAACTTTGCATTCCTCGCAGAGGGAGAACACAAACGTAAAATGCCATTAAGTGGGGTTGGCATTGCAGGGATGAAGGGTGGTTTCAGTTCCGAGTGACTGTTTTCTAAACATTATTTGTGAATGCTTATTCACCACTGCTACACAACGTTAGAAAATTGACTTCCCTGCATTTTTTAAACACAAGACTAAACGTGAGAGTATATGTGTACATTTGTTTTAAGTACTTGCCCAGAGGACTATGAGACACAGACATCAACTAGTCCTCATCAGATTTAATTCGCCTCAGGCGAGCGGGCGAGCGGGAGTTTCTAACCCTGTACGTACTTTAATGCTGACTTAGACTTTTATGGGGCATGCATTAACTACAACCTTAAAGTTTAATTGTTATGTTAATTTGAGCTACTGTACAAAAACTTGGTCTTACAATGAAAACTTCTCAAAACAAATCCAACAATGTCTCTTTCGCAACCATTTAGTCCTGTATTAATAATATTATAGTCCGAGAAATTGCTACTCTTGATGTAGTTACTGCATTCACTGAGTCTCCTCCACTTGTACTAGGCTGTTACAGTTGTTATAGTTGTTTTCTGTAAATCTTCTTTTCTCAGTCTCTTGTGCTCTCCCTTTCCAAGTTGACAGACATGCTCCCTAAAACAAACAAAAAAAATACAAAAATGTCCACAAATATTTTTTAAAAATAAAGAAACAATAATATTGCATTCCTTATTGATCACCTTGCTATAGCAATATAAAGCATCCTGACTCTCTCCAAACACAGAATATTGTATTTGTTATGTAGATTTACCTTCCAAAAATGTGGTTAACAGATAGGTAAATTGGTAGGTTGGGCTGACGAGGATTAAGATGGTGCCAAGAAATGCTGAAGATCAACAATCCAATCACTTACTCGCCAGGCACAAACACGCATTGCAAGTGAGTGGATAAAAAAAAAAAAAAGAAACCCCTGACTTCTTGGTCACATGTTTCTGGTAATACCCCAGCATTTCTATGGTCCTTTCTCTAGCTACCGCATATAGTATATTCACAATTGGCCATTGAGGCGCCAGGAACCAAAAAAGTGCAAGAAGCTTGATAACTTGCAAACTCAAGCTGTGCAGCAAATTTGCTATGCATATTCTTTCCACATTCAATTTAAATATCATACGTAATTCACATTTCTTAATGCATAACACACCCAGAACACAGCTTATTTGAAACGCTGACAGCAATGCTCTCCCTGGTACAGATACAGACTTCTGCAAAAGCACTTCTATCAGTGCATTAGCATCTTACTACACAAAATGTTCTTACAGACTACCACCTCGGACTGGACTTTCTGCATCCTTTTACACCCTTGTGGATAGTTTACCCCACGTCATTGAGATCCTTTAACACCCAACGTTTTGAGATCAATCAGCTGCTAGGAACCAGATGACCGAATGCCCTCTCTCATTCGTAAATGTTCTTATGTTCTTAGCTGCTTCAATGTACTCCACAGCCTCATAACTCTCTCCCTATCACTGCACCAGCCCCTCCTTCAACCAGCAAATACACACATGCATACTTGTGGATGCTAGGCCGCCAGTTCAAAGAAACAAACCACTGACCCCCATTATGCACCCCTTAGTGACTTCACCCAAAATAAACCACTAAAATCACAACAATCCACATGGGACTGGCATGAGACTCCATACATTGACAGCTAATGTATCCACAAGGAGTGAAGCAAGTGATGTCAGTCACAGTACCAAGCTTCAAGAAACACGGCCTCCACAGTCAATCATCACAGTCAGCACTTTATTCCCTAAATGCCAATATCAGACCAAATGTGGATGTATTCCAAATGTCTACCGAATGGTGTATGTAACTTTTTTTTTTGCAGCTTTATATATTTTATTTCTCCTTTCTCCTTATCTGCTGTTTTGATACAGGCATGAATACTAGCATATGTCTTTTGTTTGGAAGGGAGAAAGTGGATGGGGGGGGGGGGAGAACTTAATTTTTCCACCCACTCACTCTTTTAGTTCTTGGCAGTTCAACGCAATAGAGTTTGTTCAGCCATAGGCAGCAAGCTGCTACAGATTAAAAAGTAATTAGTTTGACTACAAGGAAAAAGACATAGGGATGTTTTGGACTGAATTTAAGAATGTTTTTGGGGTGACTGAACCTGTGGTCCTGAGAGAATCTGATTTTTCAAAAGCAGGAACTGTGCTTGGGTTGGGTTAAACTGTGTAATTGGGCATGTCCACATAACTTTGACCATGATGGCCCTACTCCACTGGTCCTAAAGGTTTGTTGACCACAGGCACATTTGTGTTTTTCTTTTTAAGTTCGAGGGCACGATAATTATTTTCTAGTATCTAAATTTCACCTTCCAAATTATTGGGCAGGGCTCTACTTGAGTGTTTGGAATGGGTTATCAAGCCATGTTGTACTAGTTTCTCAAAGCTGTTTACTCCAAATAACACCAATAAAACATACTCCAAAATGTAAAATAAAATGATAATCAATTATCAAATATAAAATGGCACAAAGGCAGTGTTGGAGAGCACAGAGCAGTTGATTTGTAATGACTAGTTCTTCTGCTAATAAACTATCAGTATTGCAGATTATGTCAGCTGCCATGGCGGGCACCACACTTTGGTCTCATGGGCAAAATATTCCTGAAGCTCTTCGGCCCACCTGCTCTACTATACTCTTGTGTCATCCATAAAGTAGATCAATTACTGTATTTCTCTTCTAGTTTAGAGGAACAATGAGCTATTGTTTTGTGCTCCTTACCACATTCTCTCCCAGCATCTTTTATGTTCTTTATGCTTTCTTAAAGGGATACTAAAGGGATCATCAACATTTTAATTACTTACCTGGTTACAGTTCTGTTATGCAAGTTCTCTTATTATCCACTTTGTGTCTGCTTAGATCGTTATTATTTACTATGATTTTGTACAGAGGCTTTTCACATGCCAACTCGCAGCCAGGGGCTATTTTTAAAATGCTGGATTATAGCAGTTAGTTAGCGTGGTAAATGATGATATACAGTGAGCAGAAACAACAACAGGGAATGATAGAGAACACACAGAATAGGATATTTGCTTGGTAAGAAATGTCAATACTATGTAAATATACTGTAGATGACATGAAGTATCCCTTTAATCCCTGGTCGAGCTTGGTTTGTGACGCACCGTACAGTAGTACAATAAGACCACTGCTGTATTTGTGTTCCATTCCAGAGGCCTGTTCTTGAAGCACTGTGCTACAGCGTTGCAATGAGAGATACAAAAAGAAAAGAGCACTTAGTGAGAGGCAATGAAAGTGCATTCACTGAACTACTCCAACACAGAAATGCCTGCCCTATTAATGACACAATGTGTGGCAAGGATACAGTAGCACTGATTCAATGTGACGAGTGTGCCGTGTTTTTTTTTTTTTTTTTTTTTAATTGTTTTGGAGGGATACTTGACCAATGATTACTGCCTCTGAGCCACTAGCTTTTAGTCATCTCTTATGAAACATCAGTAAATCATCCAGTCTTTGGGTACAGAAGTACCTGCTATCAACTAGGGGGTTAATAGACAAGTTTAGAGCTGAAAGTTGTTTTTTAATGTTATCCAAATGTTAAATGTTTAAAATTTTGCAATTTAAACGTTACCAGAAATATGCATATGAAATACAGATGTTGGCCTTCGCGTTTATACAACACTGGAATAGACAGCTCCAATTACATAGGATGAATCAACTAAGTCAGTTTATCCTATGGTCAGTACAGAATCAATAAACCAACCATCATAAAGGCTTTACTTTAAACCTCAGCACAGCTTGGCCTCTAATCATTCTGATGAAACTGACACAGACCTGCACTGTCCAAATACCTGTCTAGATAATTTATACATACAATACTTGGTAGTTATAACTTTAGGACTGGTTGTGTATAGTATAAACAGCCCTTGACATTCCATTCTGGAATTTGTTTATCCCCTTGTACACAATCAGCCCTAAAGTTATCGCTTAAGTAACTATACAGTGTAAGGTTATTTATTTAATATTCAGTATTTATTCTTGGTCTATTCCATATACACACTGATGCTGTACACAGTGTTATACAGTACACATTCATATTCATAGTCATTTATTTTAAAGTTGGGAGTGCTTCTAGGCATGTGAAAACATTTAAACGTATAAATCTAGTAAGATGTGGTTAAATGTTGAATAACATGCTAGATGTGTAACCGGTCACCAAGCGCATATTTTTTAATGTATCAATTTTATTAATTTATCATCATATGCAGCAGTCCGTCGTGTATCCAACTGTTGTGGTGCCACAGTAAGGGCGGATATTATAAAAAGGAAGGGGTTTGGCATTGCCTCCCAAGTAGTTTTTCTAATTGTTGCAACAGAAAGATTGACGCTAGGGCAGGTTTTATTCTCGGTCGATCTAGCACTTCATTGGTTCTCTGTGTGTTCATGCTGTAGTGGGCGAGGTATGAGTTGGTCAGTCCACATGGGGTAAGGAAAGCGTTTTTTTCTGACGTTTGTTATATATATAATTATTATTTTTATCTGGGATCACCACTGCAACCCCCGGCGACTCGGGAAACGGAGGCTAATACACGTGTCCTCTGAAACGTGTTCCTGCTAAGCCATCATTTTTTGCACTGCAGATCCGCTGCGAAACCACCAGCCCTGTAGTGCCAGAGGACAACACAGATCTGAATGGCTACACTGCAGACCCGCAGGCGCCCTATCAGCCACAGGGGGGTCGCTTGTTATATATTTTTTATGAAATTGCATCTCTAAACAAAGGAATTCAGCAAATCCACATTTGGAATTATTTTGAGGAAAGAACGAGAAAACCGTGATATGTAAATAATTATGCCAAACAAAATTGCTGTACCACAAAAAACAAGTTCAGTGCTTCATAATGGAATGAAAACATTCGGAATTACTGTGGATGGTGTTACTGAATGCAGTAAAAAGCAAACATCCATAATAAACAGAACGCTCTAGATGGTGACTGTGAATACGTATAACACGATTTTAAAAGTTTTTTTTCAATATTCATTCAGAGAACGGATAAGTGTAAATGAATTATGTATAGGCTTTAATTTACCAGTACACTTTGATGCAAATCATTTGTTTTAAAAAAAAAAAAAAAAAAAAAAAAAATCTATAATTAGTCAACAGATGGGGATATTTAAAAAAATAAATAAAATAAATTAGAATTTCCCCAAAAAATGGATTTACCGTTTGTGGCATCAATCCCTGAACAAGAGAGTTAAAATAACAATGTATTGGAATCTGTGCATTTGATAGATTCTGTAACATATGTAAGCTTTGTTGTGTGCTTTTTTAAAAAAAAATTATTGTTAGTATATTATTGTTTAGTTTAGTTCTTTGAATATAATGTAATGTCAAAAAAAAAGGTTTAGTTTAGTTTATTCACTGTGTGCCCACAGGGCCAGCACAGGTACATCTCCATAGCACAGTACAAATACAAAGAGACATTTACTAAGAAAAATAATAAAACAAATTCTTATAAACACCAAATTGCCATTGGGCTTTTTTATTTATTTATTTATTTATTTATTTATTTATTTTATTCTATTGATATTTTTTTTTAGTATTACATGCAGGACAGCCGCTATTAAAAAATGTGCACAGATGAATCTACCGATTTTAATCTACAGGTTAATCTCTAATGCCCGTAAATTAACTGCTCAAAAATGTGAATCGAGTGATAGCGCTAATTTCAGTATATACTTTGGCGTGTGTGTGCGTTTTGTTTTTTTTTAAATTTTTTTGTGTCTGCGATGTTAAAACGTTCTTTGCTAATTGGAGTTCTTTGCTTGGAAAATACTAACCAGGGCTGTCAGTATACATCAGATTGTAATATAAAGAGTGTGTGTATGTTTATATGGGTTAAACGTTTTAAATGCTGACACCTGCATAGCATTTAAACATTCATAAAAATCTACCAAAAGCACATCCCTAAGTGCTTCCAAATATGGGTTATGTGAGTGGTTAGTAATATTCCAAATATGTTAAAAGTTTAACCTTAAAATGTGTTTAATCGTAATGTTTAAAGTCTTGTTCTTTGGTATTTATGTGTGGATGCTAACGTGCAGTTTGTTGTGAAAAGCAGTTTAATCTAGTCTAGAGTATAGTGCTGAAAGAAGTTGGCTGCAGTTGCAAAACAAATAAGGCTGTGACTGATAACAACAAGGCAATGTTCAAACTGTAAAGGAAATTACTAAAATGTTTCTATGGCTGACCAAGTTGAATTACATTTTTCCTGTATATTGCTGACCCTTGACACTTGTCAGTACCTTTCTTCGATGTACATTAGTCCTGTTTTGCCAGCAGTGTTAAAACAATGGAAAATATTATTGCCCTCTATTGTCTGGCCAACTGTATGAGTTATTTGTAAACAGTGCTTGCCAATAGTGCGGGCGTGCAGTGGCTAGAGCTTCACAGCAATACAGGGAGCCAAGTGTTTAGAATTGAGAACTATAACCCCACGTGGGGCATTGTAATGGGAGATCTGTGCTGACTATCTGGCGTATGTGTGGTTCTGCAGGAAGAGGACAGCAGCCTTGTAAGATCCGCCTGTCAGTCATGGCGATGACACGGAGAGGTGGGGAAGAGGGTGTGTTGGCTTTCCCTCTCTCCGAGTGGCTGAGAGGTGGGCCTTGGGGGATTGCTCGACCCATAAGAACTGCGCTTGGTTGTGCATTCTGGGGACCGGAGAGAGGATACCCAGTGACGCTGGCGGAAGACGTCAGTGTAAAGAAAGAGCAGGCAAGCACGGCCTGCCTTCAAAGATACTAAAAAGTAAAAGAAATAATTGTGTACCCGAGGGGACGTGTGTAATTATACGGTGGAACTCTGGCCACCCCAATGTATAGAAAATAGCGGAGCATAGGCCTGTATTGACCGGCTTAGTGGCAGTGGGGGCACTGCATAAGCAGCACTTTTGTTTTGTAGTTTTATTACTTTCGCCTTTTGTTTTCATTATTATTTTTGAGCACTTGTATGTGCACTGGACTGTATACCAGTATTGGTAACCCCGTGGTCCTGTTTACTGTTGCCAGTATTCAGGCCACGGACAACAGCGCCCTCGGTGGGTAAAAATAAATTGTGCGCCTGAGCTGCATTACAAATAAAACCTTCTGTAAACTCATAAAACCTTCCCTGTAAACTAATTAAAGGGGAAGTCTCTTTGGGGCTTTTAAAGATTAGTAATAAATAAAATCGGAAATGCATGCTTGCCTTGTTATGTCTTGATTGCTGTGCTGCTGCATGTTATGCCATTAAGCTCTCAAGATGCAAGCAAAATGGCTTTACAGTGCGATAGAAACATGGAAAGATTTTTAAAGATTTTTTTTTTCTCATTCTTGAAACCTGTGTGGAGGAATTTAGTTCCCTTCTCATGAAATCAGACGGTTTTGAGCACGAAATCAGCTACAGGACTCGTAAAGGTAAATCCAATTTGTTTTGTTGTGTTAAACTTTCATGTGTTGTATTTGGGCGGCCCCACTTTGGGAAACAGAATGTTTTCTATACATATTAAAAGGTAAACTATACCACACTACAGACTCATTTTTCAGTAGTCCAAATGGCTTCTTTTCTTGTGCAAATGGGACTGGCAAATCTCTACATGTACTGTACCTCCTTTGTCTTCAATAGTATTGTGGTTTTAGGAAGAATTAAGGGTTATAGTATTTTTTAAACTAAGAATTGACTTTCAGAATCTGTTTGAGAACTGCAGCACTACACTTTACCTTTACAGATTTCAGTGAACTAACTTATTTGCCTGCAGAAAGGGATAACTTTTAAGCTAGTGTGTTTTTTGGGTTCAGCATTCATATTTTTTCAACATATCAAAGCCTTATCTGGTACTGTAGGAGCTATTAATAGCAGTATGTTTTGTAAAAAAAAAAAAAAAAATACATTCAGGAAAGAAATATATTTGCTCTAACATACTTCTTTCAAAACTGCACGACTAACACCTGCATAATGTATAGAAGTTCACAACAGGAAGTATTTATGGAATTATATCGTAGCTATAAGTACTTTTAAGGGAGATGATAAAGGCATACAAGTGCATTTGTAGTCGGTACTGAACATGGAACTAATACAGGAGGTACAAGGAGCAAGCTTCCATCATACAGTAACTTAAAAATCTTCAGGGCCATGCCTCTGCTGTTGCTTAAATTTATGTAGCTTCTGATGTTTCCAGCATTGCATCAGGATCTCGGCTAACATCCCTACAAAGTCTTCTAGTGCATAAACAACATTTTACATACATACTGCACCAATAGTCAAAGGCACATACCAATTTTGATGGCAGTGGTTAAAGTACATGAGGATCTTTAATAAATTAGCTCCACTATTTCATTTTGCCCACCCACATATGTCTTTTCCCCTAGGGTACTGGGTTAACTTACTGTACATATTAACTTTTTACTTCCTTGTGTATGTCTAGTCCTAGCTGTACAATTGACTACAGTATTTTTGTGGAGTAACTGGTAGTACTGTATGCTGTGAAAAAAAATGTTAATTATACATCCCAGGAGGACACATGATTATTTTTTTTGTTTAAGATCTATAGCTGGGGTCTTTATCGATTTTAATATTCACTGTCACATCTGTAGTGCCATCAGTTGGAAGAAGTTTCTGAAGCAGTCAATCAATGAAGACCAACATCTTCTGGTTTAGGAATGTCAAAAACAAATACAGTAAATGGAAATTAATTTTCTGTGCAGCCCCACTTAGCTATGTGTGCTCCTGTACGTTTTAGCTTTACACTAAACAATAATTCTGTGGTGTCTGTTTTACTACATTATTTAGTTTAGCCTTCTGTGCACTCAGAAAGAACACAGACCTTAAAATAGCTAAAAGCTCTATGAAAAACTACACAAGTAAGCTAATCTCGTTCAAACTCCACTAGCCTGCAGTATACTGTAAATAGCAGCCTGAAATTGTAAAAGACCAAAACCATACTAAGAATATTTAGTTTCAATGACAGTGTAATCTTCACTGTATTTGATGTCTAACAGTATTGCACATGAGCCCATGTGAACAATAAGCATATGAACTGCGTTGTTCTATGTGCAAGCCAGACACATCACCTATCTGTTATTGAGTCTTACGGTATATGTGCCATAGTATTTATCTACATACAGTACATGGCCTCTCAAGCAAACAGCAAGTCTGGTAGTTTTCAATTCTTACCATCACTTGTCTGCAAAAGTGCAAAGTGGCCAGATTAGTTGTGGTTTTGTGGTATGTACTACTGTCCACTGTTGGGACTAAGTTGTAAAACTAAACATGGTTGTGAGGCACTGTAGAACTACCATACAGTAGATATGTGTTGCTGGTGAATTCAGACTTACCCATGTTTTTTACATTGAACATTTTTTGCTGCTACATTTACATGCATGTAAAGAATACATTGTGGACAGGCTTGCATGACTGACAATAAAAAGGGTAAGTATTTAACTGTTAAATAATGTTTTTTATTTACCTTTTGAAAATGTGTGTATCTGTGTACCTGTAAAACGCTTTGGAAGCAGAACCTATTGTGTACAAGGGTCAAAGTAGACGCTGCGGAACCACTGAGAGCCGCTATCGCTGTACACCATAAGCCAATGGTCCCCTACTCATTAACCCAAGTCCTTCTTTGAGCTGATTTCATTGTCAGTCTTGAGTCCTAAAGATGTTTTCAGGAAAGCTGCCTCCATAGTTGGACTGGGAATTGACCCCACAGAGAATTGAATGCACATTTATCATGAATTTGATATTGTCAGCTTATTCTGCACTCTGACCTCAAACATAATGAATGAGAACTGACAAGTCAACAACAGCTGTTTATGCCAGACAACTGGATGGATTATTGATTAGATTTGTAGGGCAAGAACCAACATTCCTATCCAATATCTGACAACAGTTGAACTCAAATGTTGGAAAACATGGATTGAGAATTGATTAGCAGTTTGCTACGCATGTGGACTGGCAGAGCTATACTGGTGTTCTTTTCTGAAAAGAAACTAATATTGCAGATAGCAGACTGTTTGGTTCAAATTGCATGTACTGCTAACAATTGATAAGAGACCTTGTGTCTACAAGCTTCTTGTCCAACATTGACTGCAAGCTAACAAGATAACAGTGCTATGCACCAGAAGGGGCCAGGCTCTAAGACTTTTGGGAATACAAAGCATAAAGGAGCTAAAAGGCTCCCAGGGACTGCCGTTGGACCCAAAGGTTCACAGGGAGAGTAAGAGATAATGCCACTGGACTCAAAGGGTCTAAGGCAAAACGGAGAGATAGGAACAAGGAAGATGACAAAAACCAGATGTATGGACCTTTTTGGGGCACCAGGGGTCTGAAGAATGCACTGAGTTCAGAGGTCGTCACACTAGACTACACACACAGACACACACACATCACACATACACACTCACACTAAATGAAATATATGGTAACAGGATAATGTGTTGTACCTTTTCTATTGGTTAAGTGTCAGAGAAAGAGGAGGAGAGAGACACCTATGCAGAAGGGTATTTAATGTCATGCAACAATTGTAAGAACGAGTATTCTGTTTGTCCTGTACCTGGGACCAGACTCCCTGCATATTTCAATAAACCTAACAACTGAGTGAAGAAAAGGACTCTGTGCATTTTCTTGAATCTACTTACTCACCATCCTCTTTTTTAAGTTACATCATCAAACATGTACATTTTTGATGGAAAAGCATCATGATGATGATGATGATGATGATGAAGGTTTGATTATTATTTTTTCAAATAGTCAATATTCCCTTTTTGTGTGTTTGTTTTCCTTAGTAGTTGTGTGTTCCTTATCAGAAAAGAAGGTGTTAGATCTTTCAAAATGCCATTTTATAATGTATATCCTGTTATTACTCAATTACTTTTCAATTTAGTATTACCTGTGAACATCCATAGCTGACTTTGGTAAACAAAAATACTAATAACCTACAACCAAGAATATCTATTGTGGCTTTTAGAATTATTACTTTTTTTTTTACTTTTTTTTTACTTCCTTTAAGCATACCTCTGAGGGGAGCTTCTATGAATGTGCAACTCTGCATCGACCACCCTACCTACTGTACATCTGTGAATATCTCATAAACCACTTTATATTTTGAGTATTATGGAAACTCCTATAGCAAAATCTAATGGCACCTTCACAATGACCTGTGACCTAAGATGGTCATCATATTGGGGTCATATGACTTTTTGGATATTCGCTTCATAGTGTTAATCCCACAGTGCCACAGTGTTAATCCCTTGTATCTCAGAAACCATTTGAGGTAGTGATCTCATATTTGGAGTGTTGTATAAACTCTATATATTCAATGTGCTGGTTACCATGACATGTGATCTAATCTGGCTGAGATACTGACTTTCTGCTGTATAGAGACAGTACTTGTCATTTTATTTTGGGTTTACAAACCCATTCTGTCTGATATGACACTCCCCATTGAATATGCCACGGGTTCTTTGTTTTTATTCACAATAACCCATTTCTGTGTTCTAATAAAGCATCACAATAATTAAACCTTTAAAGACCTCTGAATTTCCAATGTATTACATGACCTACAGCCAGTCATGTCAATCCAAATTTGGTTTTGCAGTTGAAACTTAGCAATTTTTTTTTTTTTTATCTTAAACACCTGCTTTGGGTTTTTTGTGAAATAATTTAATAAAAAAAAACTTTCGAAAAATAGATTCCCCCCCCACCCAATTCATGCCAAAGCTGCCCGATTCCAGCCTTGCTGAAGCACCCCCAGATCATCACCGATCCTCCACCACGTTTCACAGTGGGTGTGAGACACTGTGGCTTGTAGGCCTCTCCAGGTCTCCGTCTAACCATTAGACGACCAGGTGTTGGGCAAAGCTGAAAATTGGACTCATCTGGGGGTGCTTCAGCAAGGCTGGAAACGGGCAGATTTGTCTTTGTGAAGGACGCATGAATCAAGCCAAGTACAAGGTTGTCCTGGAAGAAAACTTGCTTCCTTCTGCTCTGACAATGTTCCCCAACTCTGAGGATGGGTTTTTCCAGCAGGACAATGCTCCATGCCACACAGCCAGGTCAATCAAGGTGTGGATGGAGGACCACCAGATCAAGACCCTGTCATGGCCAGCCCAATCTCCAGACCTGAACCCCATTGAAAACCTCTGGAATGTGATCAAGAGGAAGATGGATGGTCACAAGCCATCAAACAAAGCCGAGCTGCTTGAATTTTTGCGCCAGGAGTGGCATAAAGTCACCCAACATCAATGTGAAAGACTGGTGGAGAGCATGCCAAGACGCATGAAAGCTGTTCTTGAAAATCAGGGTTATTCCACCAAATATTGATTTCTGAACTCTTCCTAAATTAAAACATTAGTATTGTGTTGTTTAAAAATGAATATGAACTTATTTTCTTTGCATTATTTGAGGTCTGACAACACTGCATCTTTTTTGTTATTTTAACCAGTTGTCATTTTCTGCAAATAAATGCTCTAAATGACAATATTTTTATTTGGAATTTGGGAGAAATGTTGTCAGTAGTTTATAGAATAAAACAAAATGTTCATTTTACCCAAACACATACCTATAAATAGTAAAACCAGAGAAACTGATAATTTTGCAGTGGTCTCTTAATTTTTTCCAGAGCTGTATATATATTTATTTTTCTTAAAAATATTTCCCAACATAAAACCAATGTCACCTTACAATAATTGATTTTGAGTTTCAGTGTTTTAAAATAAAATATCAAACAGAACGAAATTTCAATGTACCATTTGTAATTCAGTAATATGAGAGAATTGGTCAGGGGTCTGAATACTTTTGCAAGGCACTGTATATATTCCCAGCCAAAGTATATAAATACCACATTGGAGGTGCCAGTAGCATGAAAAAGCAGGTAACCATGACCAATATCTACAGAACAGTGTATAATAATCCCATGACTTAAAGGGATGACTATAGGAATCAGTTGAGAATATTGAGGCAACTGTATTAATTTAGCTAAACAAAACATAATTAGGGTGGACATGAATGAAGTCTTTAAAATCTTATAAGTAGTTGACAAAGTTAATCTTTACCATTTACTTTAAGCGCAGTACGGAAACTAGGTCCAGAGAACACTGTTGGAAATAATTGAGACTTTTAACAGAGGGTAGACACTTCTTTACACAGAACGGTGATGGTATGGTATGGGTGCTCTAGCCATATTGTTGATACTGAATCATTAGAATTCTATTAAACCCAACTTGAACGTTTGAAAATTTAAAAGAAACTAGGACCACTTTTCCTGGTGATTCCTCCTCTACTATAAAGGTAATGGGTCAGTCTGTGATATTTCATACTGATTTGTGAGTACATGGAGCCTAGGATGCAACCACTCACAAATCCGTATGAATAACCATAGACTACCCCATGGCATATACTTGAAGAAAGTATTACTTCAAATTCACGCCACTGCGTTTATTTTAAATTGTTAAAAACAGCTGCGGCACTTAATTGAGGGCAGCGTTTATTCGAGGACGCCGTTTTTCAAAAATACTATGGTTTTTGAACAGTGCAGTGTTTTATTACATGATTTAAGGCATTTTAGAAGCTGCGCCGTAAGAGCCTCCGATCTCCAGCAATATACTCTTGTGTGTTTCTGGGGCTTGAATACAGTACATTTTTACTGACAGTTAATGAGAGCCTATTAGGTGGGAGTTGGGAGGTCAGGGGAGTACTGTACCAGCGAATCAGGAGTGTATATTGGTTGCTATGGGGTGGGACAAGAAGAGGAGAGAGAACGATATTTGAGTGTGATGCAGTTGTTTTTCTTAACAAAAAAATTACCTCTGAATATCGGTTTGATTCTATTAACTAAAATATGTCCTCCTCAATTATTATTTTTTTTTCACTGTAATTTACCTGCTTGTTTGTAATTTCTCAAAGAGAAACCAAAACAAAATCTTCTCATAGATAGTAAGCAAGTTTTTTTTTTATTTGTTTTTTTAATATATATTTGAATAAAAAAACAAAACTTAACCCCCTACAAGAAGATATCTTCAGCCAGCTTCTGGATAGTGGTTAGAGTGACCAGCAAAGCTCTAAGTTCCTCTGAGTTTAAGTTTTCACCATCCAAGCTGAGGATAAACAGACAGCCCTTGTTGTTTTATTATTATTATTATTATTATTATTATTATTATTATTATTATTATTATTATTTCTCCTGTGCTGTATTGACACTGAACTCTGCTGGGGGAGAAAAAAAAAAAAAAAAAGATGTGAAATACTGCTGTGCTGTAAGTAGTTCACCTTGGGTTGTTTTTTCAGGACTGTACTATAAAATAAAATTTGCTTACTAAAGTGTGTGTACATTAGTTTTGTAATACATGCTAGATTGAGGCTGCAGTCTCTTAGGGGCGTCACATGTACTTAGGCAGAGTTGCACGTTCCTTTCTTTATTTTTTGAGGTGGGGTAGAAAATAATACCTTTTATGTTTCTTTATTGAGAGCGCCGTTTATTCGAGGGGGGCATCTATTAAAAAGCTGATATCTGAGTGAGGCGTTATTTCGAGGGTGCCGTTAATTCAAAGTAATACAGTACTTCCTGTATCTGCTGACTAACTTGGACTGCTCCACAGTTGGGCCTTGCTCCAATACAATACAACTCAGTACAGCTACATAACAATAAATGTAACCATGCCTAAGTTTACTGCGATACAGCAACTACACTGTATTACCTAATGCTAGAAATGAAGCAGAATCTGTGCAAGTCGAAGCCAACATTTTCCCACATTAGCTGGTACTTTGCAAACTTTTGAGCAATCGCTGTGCTGACGGAAATGGTATCTACAGAAGGTATGAACATGACATCTGCACAAAACAAGCCAGGTTTATTCGCCTTGAAATCATAAAATAGAAAATTGACAACTAAAGCATTACCATTTTCTGTCAAACATTTACGATTAAGATTGTCGGCGTTAGGCAGTGTTTTACTACAGACAGTACTGTCGCACAAAGTCACCAATACATACACCTCTGCAGTAAACAGTGGCTGTCCAGCAAAGCACAGCGCTGTGACAAACTCATTATCACAGTCATTCTATGCTTTCTTTTTATTAAAGCACATGTAAAAGCAGGATAAATGGATTGCTTGTCTCTTAGTTCACTTTCTTGTTTTAGTTTAATGTGTTGCTTATTTTTCAGTATATTCTTTTATTGTCAGTGCTAACATGTACCTCAATGCAGCAGTATTTGCAACACTATGCATCCTCTGCCTCATCTTACCCACTTCTGCTATTTTTGATTTTTGCATATTTCGAAACATTTGTTTTTTTTTGACTGTAAACTGATTTACGTTTTTTCTTCATTGCTCATCCACTAAAAATATTATATTTTCATGTAAACATTTCAGTTTAGTTTTTGATCAGCTAGTTACTACGCCCAGCAATTGCCACAATAATCAGGCTTTGATTGGCCAACATAATCAAGTGATAATGTGTTTGTGAAGTGACAGAGAACCACATTTTTAATGTTATTTGGTTATCTGACATCTAAACGTCTGCTGTATTCTAGGATATACAGTGTAGAGCTGCTTATTACAATGTCGGAGTCAAACAGCATTTTAATCAAAATATTGTGTATTTCCTAGAAAATAGTACCGGGAAAATATTAACAAAAATTGGGTATAAATTGGGGGCTCCCAAGTGGCGCATCCAGTAAGGCGCTCTGCGTGGAGTGCAGGATGCTCCCTATAGTCTGGACGTTGCTGGTTTGAGTCCAGGCTGTTCCTTTGCCGACCGAGGACGGGAGCTCCCAGTGAGCGGCGCTCAATTGGCCAAGCGCCGCCCGGGGGGAGGGAGGGTTAGGTCGCCCAGGGTGTCTTCGGCTCACTGCGCACCAGCGACCCCTGTGGTCTGGCCGGGCGCCTGTGGGCTTGCCTGTAAGCTGCCCAGGGCTGCGTTGTCCTCCGACGCTGTAGCTCTGGGTGGCTGCATGTGTGAGTCTGCAGTGTGTAAAGAAGCGGGCGGCTAACGGCACACGTTTCGGAGGACAGCATGTGTTCGTCTTCACCCCTCTCTAGTCAGCGCAGGGGTGGTAGCGGTGGGCTGAGCCTAAAAATAATTGGACATTTCTAAATTGGGGAGAAAACAATAAAACTAATTGGTGACTACTAAATTATATAAAAAAAACCAAAATAAGTTGGGTATAAATCAGTAAAAACTGACGTCCAGTTAAAAGAAAAAAAAAAAAATCCTGTAGTTTTTCGGTAAAATTCGGAATAAACCGGAAACACGGAACACTAAGTATACTGTAGGACCAGTGCAAACATCAAATCCATGCAAACATTTACCAAGATATACCTGTTGTCTTTAGTAACATAACCATTATAGTTTGAAGCACTGACCTTTAAATCACCAAATAGGTCCCTCCCTGGGGCTTTTACATATTTTTACAATCAGACATGCAATCAGGAGTTTGATTTTAAAAGGTTTGTCTGGAATGTCTCAATAGTATGGAGTATGAGTTCCAGCTATATACTGATAATAATTAACAGCAGCCACATGTAAATAGGGTAACTGTTACTCAGTCCTGTGCTAACTATGTTTTTGTCCTTGCTCTGCAGGTACTTTGTATTGGATATGGAGTCCGGGCTGCTGCAGTATTTTGTGAATGAGCCCAGCAAGAGCCAGAAGCCAAGAGGAGTCCTGCCTTTAACTGGGGCCACTGTCTCTCTCAGTGATGAAGCCCCTCACATGTTCATAGTATACGCTACCAATGGAGAGCTCTACAAACTCAGAGGTACAGTGCTGGACATTCTTTTTATACTCATTTGGTACATTGTTTATCTAGTAAGTTACTTCAGTGCAATTACCCTACTATGACATGTGAATCAGTGAAGCTAAAATAGGTAGATAGATAGATAGTAGGCTGGAATCAGCTTTTCTGTTTTGACCAATAGTATGTATATAGAGATATAGAGATATAGATATAGATACAGTGGCTCTCAAAAGTATTCACCCCCCTTGGGCTTTTCCACATTTTATTGTGTTACAACATGGAATAAAAATGGATTTAATTAGTTTTTGCCACTGATCAACACAAAAAAAGTCCATAATGTCAAACTGAAAAATAAAATCTACAAATTTGTTCTAAATTAATTGCAAATACAAAGCAGAAAATAATTGATTGCATAAGTATTCACCCCCTTTGCTATGACACACCTAAATAAGCTCTGGTGCAACCAACTGTCTTTAGAAGTCACATAATTAGTTGAATGGAGTCCACCTGTGTGCAATTAAGGTGTTTCACATGATTTTCAGGTTAAATACACCTGTCTCTGGGAGGTCCCACAGTTGGTTAGTACATTTCCTAACAAAAACTACATCATGAAGACGTAGGAACATTCAAAGCAAATCCGGAATAAGGTTCTTCAAAAGCACCAATCAGGGGTAGGATATAAGAACATTTCCAAGGCATTGAATATCCCCCGGAGCACAGTAAAGTCCATTATTAAGAAATGGAGAGAATATGACACAACTGTGAATCTGTCTAGAACAGGCCGTCCTCAAAAACTGAGTATCCGGGCGAGAAGGGCACTAGTCAGGGAGGCTACCAAGAGGCCTATGGCAACTCTAAAGGAGTTGCGTCTCCCTGCCCTCGTGTGGCTGTTGGCCAAATAAAGTGGCGCCACAACTGGTTTGTAGTGATGATGTAATGCACATTGTCTGACTGGAATATGTTACCATTGGCAGCTTCATCAAAGTGTTGCTATATGTAAGTGGGAGATACAGAACCACGTTTTGGGCAGGGGTATTAATCGTTTAAAAGTTTTCCAAATTTCTAAACATTTTAAACGTTATCAGAAATCTGCTTGTGAAATGTTGCCATTACTGTTTATACAGTAGTAACTATGCTTGTTTTATTTTTTTATTGCATGTTCAGTGTTTATTCATAGTCTATTCCATGTACACACACAATCTGAAAGTGTAAACATTTAGGAAATTAGATGTTTCAAACAGAAGTACAATTTAAAAAAAAATGCTTATCATGAAATTATAAACCCACAGACCATTACAAAATAAGGTTGCACTGATCTTTGTTACTGTATCAGCAGTTTCTTATGCCACATTGGTGTATGACTTGCAGCTAAAGAGCTGCCTGGAATTTGGACTGATACAGTATCAACAGGTTTTATTGTGTTTGTCGTTTTCTGCAGCTCTGTATTTGTCAATCAGTAAATCATTCACTAAACAGCTTGAGTGCCTTTTAATCACACAGAAGTTTGGGTTATGAAGAAGTCCTCACCCATCCTACCTTCTCCCCTCCCTCTTGAAGTTTTCAGAGTTTGGAAAGGGGTATAATAGAATTCATACATCATTAAAATTTTGCCGGGTCTGTTTTTAAGCACCCATCTGAAAAGATTTCCATGGAAATCAATCTTAAAATACAAGAAAGTGCAGTTCAAGGTTCAATGACAAGGCCTTTTTTTATTTAAATTACTTTGTGGCAGGATTCCAATATATTGCAACCTGCTTACAACTATTTGTTGGTAATCTGTAAAGAAACTTCACATACTGGCTAGTGACTCATTTGTTATTGTTATTACTTTTATTTGTAGCAGTAGTTAGTATTAGTGTTTTTATTATGGATATTCAATTCTGTGACCAGCTTTCCAAAACAAATCATCCTACACAAATCGACGTCAGCAAAATCAACAAAAGGCCTCGATTTCATTTTTTTTCTGGGCAAGAAAGGGACAAATTGTTGGAGGTGAAAAATGATGCTGGATGTGTTAGCATGATTTCCATTACTTGAGAGTAGATGTTAAAACTTCATGCTAATTTGAACTCTGCTCTCGGCAAGATAAGCACCAAGTAAGATGTAGCTTTACAGTAAACTAATGTGATCCATCTGTGTCTCCACCCATTTGCGTTTCCTTCCATATGATGTAGATGTCCTTCTGCCTGGTGTTGATGGCTGAAGTATAAAGCTGGCTCCAGGGATCAGCTTATTTTGCCTCCCTAGCACATCAGCACACACAATGGCTGCAATGCTGGCTCCGGGGATCAACCACAGTGCGGTCTCCCCAACGCAACAGCATGACAACCATCTGGATTGAGCTAAGTAGGGTACATCTCTGGGGTCTTCAAGTGGGCACCTTCCATCCTCAGTGTTTCGTCGACTAGCCCACGACACCTCAAGAGGGCTCGACGGCGATTCTGGCATCCCAGCATCAACCCCCTCCGTCCCCCACTCAACTCAGCTCAGCTTACTTACCCGTACATCAGCGTTTCTTTCTTTCTATTGTGCGTGAGATCCCCAACCAGAATCTTTCTATCTCAACCACAGTTGCTGCTCCTCTCTGCTGCTTCAGATAAGTTCTTCACTATGTGACGCAACTCTTGGCCACTGAATCCAACGTCATCTGAGAAACCGGGTTGTAGAGTGCCACAAATCCACGACAACCCATCTCCACTGGGTAAACCCATACTCTCCATCCTTGCTGTTCCGCTTCACCTGCTAGTTGAGCATACCGCAGTTTCTTCCTCTCGTATGCCTCGTCTACAGCATCCTCACATGGCACTGTTAACTCTACCAGGTGAACAAGGCATGCTGATCCAGACCACAAGACAATATCTGGTTGAAGGTTAGTGGTGGCAATCTCTGGTGGAAAAAAATAAGCCGTTGACCAACATCTGCCACATTTTCCAGTCTTTAGCAGCTTCCAGTTGTCCTGGGCTTAGCACCTTTTCTTGGTGGTTGCTCTCCTGGGCGGAGGAATGTTGTCTTTTTGTGTGTAATGTTTTGATGGAACTGGTGGCAACTTATTGGTCATGTTACTCTTGTCTTCCAGTGCTAAGGCCTAACATCGCAGCACCTGGTCATGGCGCCAAGTAAACCGCCCTTGGCTAAGAGCCACCTTACATCCTGTCAAATTGTGCCTTAATGTTGCAGGTGATGAACACAAAGGACATGAGGGATCCTCTCCTACCCAGAGGTTTAGGTTCTGTGGTGATGAGATCATATGTTGACCTGATGAGGAAACTGATCCTGCTCTGTTCCATTGTCCATAGGTCTTGCCAGCCGATCTTTCGTTGTTCCACACTCTCCCATCTCATCCATTCTCCCTTCTTGGCCTGGGAAACAGCCTTTACGCACCTCATCCTCTCCTCCTGCTTTTGCACCTCGTTGACTACCAGCTTCCTTCATCGAGCTGGGGCTGCCTCCATGTAGGAGGAGCTGAACTGAGTCCAAGACCCCTTCTTCCATGCTTAACTTGCCCCATGATATCACTGATTCGAAGGGCAGCATTTGCGTCTTCCACGGCTTTCTTTGCTGCCCACTTTCTTCCAGTTTTCAACACAGGTGCTGCCTCCCTTATGCATTTGTCGCGTGACTCTACTAATGTCATTTCCAGTCGGACCTTGGCGCACTTAAACTCATCGGTTAGAGCAGAGACTGGTAGCTGCAGTATTCCTTTACCATAAAGTCCCACTCTGCTGAGGCAGCGTGGAACTCCCAACCATTTCATGATGTATGCACTGATTAAAGCTTCCAGCTTCTCTACTGTTGTCAAAGAAACCTCGTACACAGTCAGTGGCCACAGCAGTCTCGGCAGAAGACTAACCTGAAAGCACCAGAAGTTTAATTTGTCTGGCAAAGCGCTGCTGTCTATGCTCTTCAACCCTTCCAATGCTTGTTGTCTAACTTCTCCCACACAAACTGTGTCCTTTAGATCCCCATCGTACCATCTCCCAAGACTTTTCACTGGCTTCTCAGACACTTATGGTATTGCCTCACCATTAATGTAGAACATTTTATCTACTACTTTACCTTTAATTATAGAGATGCTCCTTGATTCAATGTTATTCGTTGATTTACCCAATTGCCATGTAGTGCTGAATTATGAAGTTGAAAAACTAAATTGCAAATCTCCAAAGTAGGCTTTCACTAAATTTGTTATTGTCATCAGTACACTGAAAAAATCCATTGCTGCCCAAAGTTCATGTGGCACTGAACCATGCATTAGCCAAATCCAGGAATGTCACATGGAGCTCCTTCCTCTCCTTTTAAGCTGATTGAATTTGTTGCCAGATCACATTGATGTGTTCTAAGCATCCAGGGAAACCTGGAATGCCTGCTTTTTGTATTGAAGTGTCAATGAAGCACTTCTTTAATAGGTAAGTTTACAATCTCTGAGCAATAATGCTGAAGAAAATCTTGCCTTCTACGTTTAATAGGGAAATAGGGCGAAACTGACTGATGCTTGTAGAATCTTTTTCTTTAGGTATAAAAACTCCACCTGCTCGGCGCCATGCTCTTGGTACAACCTGTTTTTCCTATGCCACTTTCATCAATTTCCACAGGATTCGTAGAACTCCTGAAGCACTCTTGTATACAGATAAAACACACAACTACTATCCATAAAAATATGCACTTGCAAGCCTTATTCACAACACTATAAGGGAAGTATTGTGTGTAGGATGTACATGTTTACAGGGTTATGCTTACATTTATAATACACTCGCTTCTCACTTGTGTCTTTTCTTGTCACCAGAACCCCACAACGGAAATTAACCCTTTGCGGTCCCATTTATACAATGCGTCTCAAGCGCGTCTGGTCCAATTTATTTTCACACACGCAGTTTATTTTAGACGCGCTGTTTTAAAAGTACTTTTTTTCACAGTAAAACAGGTTTAAAAGACACTGCATATCAACAGGACACTCAGTACTGCATCTCCAGCCCTGCCCCACCCCTCATTCGCTGTTTTTTTCACATACCTCTTGATAGTAATGCATACCGATAAATCATCTCCTGATCACTCGTTTTATCACCAAACTCCTCAATAATGCGATCCAAGTCATTATTTTATTACTATAACATCTCAAAAAGTGCTGAATGCAGAAGCAGCTATCTTGTTTGTTTATGTCAGTGCTATCTATGTGATGTCAGTGCTAACTGTATTCATGAGATACGCCCCTTTTTTTCGGCTTCTCTCGGCTCCTATCGATCTCACTCGGCCATTGAATGGTTTTCTCGGCTTTCTCCGGAGAAAAAACAACTAGAGACCTGTTTTTTGCGTCTTTTTGATGATGTCGGACAGGGTCCGACATTGGACCGGAAAGGGAAAATTGCAATGTCGGACCAGGTCTGACATAGGACCGCAAAGGTTTAAGGCCTTATTATCTACACTTTTGTGCACATTATTCCTTATAGTATATTATAATTACTACTATTTAGCAGTATTACTGCCATACTCCTTACGAGTATGGCAGTAACCCTATATTGGTTCTTGCCCAGAATGTAATAAGTGGAGCTAAATGTGTGTATCGTGCAATTTTATAGCTAATTGGTTGGGCTTGTATACTTACCTGTTCTGTGTTTGGTTTACACATGCACATGTATGTTTTCATAGCCCTCTGTGAAAAGTGAAAAGGACTTTAGACCCATATGAAAGCTTTAACTACCAGTATATAGGTTTCTTTTTTATTGCCCCTTTGAAGAAACTCCAAAATAGGACACCATAAAACTTATTAATGAAATACACAGGCCATTACACAATTAGCAACCATTAAAATAGTAATTTAATTCAATATGGCAAAATTAGATACAATTTAATGTCCCAAATAAAATGAGGATTACAGTACTTAAAACTAATTTCTGATTGATGTAGTTTACCTTAATGTCAATGCCCAGACTGAAAAAAACATGGCTACATACTGTTAAAATATATGGTTGTTTATAGTAGTGTCCGTGTATAAGAACAGCTCCCAAGAGAACACGTCGGCCAAGAGAAAAACCTAACAGATTTTTCCCATTGTAAATGCTCCGCATAAGGAACAGGAACTTCGCTTAAAAGAACACCTTTTTGCCACTGATAGGGATTCGTTCACAACTGATACAGTACTGTTTTGTAACCTGATAACTCATCATTATGAGACCAATTAAAATAGTTTATTCAATCTTTTCAAAACTGACTTGTCATTGCGAGAGTCTTGAGGAACACTGATTGGCTTATTCAGTCTTTCAGTTTATCATTGCCTCGTTGTGTATTCTGATTTCCACAAGTGCACCTAATCGCTACAAAATGGCATGTAAACAAACAGAGAAACGCACCGCTGTTTCTCTTTGCTATGAAATTGTTCAAGTTCTTGAAAAAAAACAACCTGAATTGGACACAAGTCACCAAGCTATTATGTGTTTCCCATTCTGGTGAGTTGCTTCACCATCCTGTTATATAATTTTGTGCGTGTCTTTGAATATTGCTTCTGTATCTAGAGCTGCTGCTACATTTTTTTAAAGTGTGTAGGGGTGCTATGTTAATTTAGTTTGACAGTTAGTTTATTATAGTTTATTTACATACACTAGCCTATTGCTTTTCTCTTACGTATTCTGTTTATTTCATGATAAGTAATACCGCTTCAGTTAACTACATTAGAATCTGCTTGGAGTATAAACCTGGACTGGACTGGATCTTGAGGGCCAGAGTTGAGTACCACTGAGTTATACAATACAGTGATACAGCACCCACACTCAAAAATGGACAAATACATAAGTGATACCATGAGCCTAATGCATTCTAGGCACGATTGCATGGTGTGCAGGGTTGTTATACAGTCAGGGTAGCTCAGGTTTGCGTTCTGGCTATGCAAGGTTTCTGTTCTTTATTGAGGATTCCACAGGGAGCGTTGCATTAGAGGGCAAAACAGACAGGGTCTGAGTTACTGCGCTACAGTGGCCCCAACTGGATTGGCACCTGGTGAGCTTGAGTGGATACCTCCAGGGCTGGTCTTTGTCCTCCAATGTCTGGTAGCACTCCTGGGTGTAAATCTTGAGGGGAACATAATTGGACAATACAGGGTTAAAATAACTCTTAATTAAATAAAACCCTGCATAATGTCATGAGGTATATTACCTATGTGATGCCCTGGAAAACATAAACAAATCTGGGTGTATGTAACACTAAAACAACTGTAAAATACATATTAATGCTTTGGCATTAAAACATTTGGGAGGCCTGCACCTAAAATGATTGCAGTACTATATGTTGTTGTGGTGTTCTCTTAATGAAGATTCCAGCAGCAATAAAAGCATAAGTGCATACAATGAAGCCAAGTCACCTGGAGAAAAATAGTTTGTGCCGTCTTTACTGTTTTATGTGTACACAGATCAGTTGGTTTGTTATTCAGCTATTTGTGTTAACATTGTTGTTTTTTTCATTCCTCAGCTGCTGATGCCAAGGAGCAACAGTACTGGATAAACCAGCTGCAGGCCTATGTGAAGTCCCACTCTGAAGGGAATGCCAAGGTACAGTAAACATTCCTACACATTATAACATGGCTACTTTCAGAAAAGACTTCAGGGTTTCTGGAGGACTATTCCACTCCACACAGCATTCAACACCGCACAAGTAAAACTAAATCATGAACTACTTTTGGGTCTGGGTGGGGGTTGATTTGGTTCAATTACATAATTTAGAACAGGACTGGAAGTGTTTATAAAGTGCTAAGGGTAATTAGTGTTTAGAGATTATATGTCATGTGTACCAAAGTAACAGCACTTTACTGGAGGGCTTCTTTTCTTGCACTATGTAACACAATTTTTGTTCCTGGGTAGTAAGTGTTATTTCCTAATTGCTTATGCCTCAAAAGTATAGAAAATGGCTATTATTCCCCACAAACTTTGCTTTTGTGACCAGGAGTGATATTTTGAAATTTACCTATTTCCAATGAGAAAACGGGCGAATTTGTGTCTTTTCGTTCACATAAAGTCAGAATAAAACAACATATGAATCCAAATTAACATGTATTTATACTAAAGTAATACAAAAATGACTACAAAAGATTTAGAAGGGAGTAGTTTTTCGAGATTTACGATTATACTGTAAATCACTTTCACGAATCAGCCCCCAAGCGATGGCCGGTGTGTTGCACACAAGGGGAAGGATGTGTAACACAGTGGGGAGGGGGTTAAACTTCCTTGCCAAAAAAAAAAAAGTAAAATAACGTGTTTTTGTTTAATTATTTGTATTGATTTATATTTGTTAATTGTTTTATTATTAATTATCCCCTGCACCTGGCTATCATTGTAAATTAGAGCCAGGTGCAGGGTATTTAAAGAAAGCAGCCAGTCTCTTCGGGGCTGCTGTGTGAAGAACCCAACTGTGTGTCGTAGTCCTGAAAGGTACTGTGTGAAAGCCTTTTTGTGAATCGTGTTTTGTAAAAAAAAAAAAAAAAAAAAAAAAAACTGTGTTTTGTTTGGTTTGCTTTAACAGGTGAACAGCTTATCTGTCCTGTTTGTTAGTTCGATTCCTTTGTTAGTAAGTGCTCCAAAACGGAGTCAGGTTTTTGTTTCGTTTTCATTTATTTCGTTTATTAAAAATAGCACAACCACGCTTTGAAAACTCAATTTGTGTATGGTCTGCTTTTAAAGGGCCAACGAACCTCGGAGAGGAATCTCCGGTGTAATTTGTTTTAAGGACAGTTGTACCAGTATTTACCCATATACAGTATCTGATCCCATGGCCATGCTCTGGTATTTCTGTTATGAATAAAGCCCTTTGCATTTGCATTATGTTTAAATGTGGGGTTTAATATGTTGTCACCATTAATGGTGATTACAAATCCAGTTTATACAGTAGCTTATCTGTACCCCCTTTAATTAAATGTTTTACACCAGTATCCTAGCATGTTGTGTATTTAGGGATGCCATATTTTGAAGCGGTAAAAGCTAGACAGGTCTTCATTCACCTCAGCATTTGTTGTCTTCATTGTATTCATGATTGTGCAAAAGCAGATTTAAAATGGTACATATACCTATCACTCCCTGGCTCATTGGGGAAAGCATAAGAATAACAACTTGGGATTGTACTTGCCAAGAATGAC
Organism: Acipenser ruthenus; assembly: GCF_902713425.1. Lineage (NCBI taxonomy): Eukaryota > Metazoa > Chordata > Actinopteri > Acipenseriformes > Acipenseridae > Acipenser > Acipenser ruthenus. Next base: position 39,050,359 of record NC_081191.1, on the reverse strand, counting down.
TGAACTATGTTGTCTGTTGCAAATCAATACCAGGGAAGACTGTCACACTATCATCCTGAGGTGATCAGTCCAGCAGTGCAGATATTCAGCATTGTTAGATCAGCAACCAGGTATGTTATTCGACCTCAAAGAAGAATCTGGGGACCTAGTATATATCAGGAAAAAAATAACATTAGAAATGACTTGAGAAAATGGGCAAGGCAGTCTATCAGCAGGCTGGATGTTCCGTGTTGTGTCAAAATCAACAAGCCGTGACTTTTCAAGCCTGGAGACATGACCAAATGAAACAGTCCAGACTGGACCTGGACAGGAGTCAACATAAGTGTGTTCGTGTCTTGTTTGTGTTGGGACTTCTGTGTTGCCAACAAAAAAGAGGTTGAAGTTGCTTATACTGCCGGCAATGTACTGTGCTTCATTGATCATAAATAATCAAGATCTTAGTGGAGAAAAAAAAAGTGTTCAGCAAGTTGAAAATGAGAAATGCATTACAAATCAACGTACTGTCTGCAGTGTTTTGTTATTGTATTATTGTAATCATGTGTGCGTGGGTGTACTGTCTTTGTGTGTGTTATAGCATGTAGCATATAATCATATAGTTTAATGCACTTGTCTTTGGATTCAGATAAGAAAATTGAAGGAATCCGATGAAAACCTCTGTCTGGAGAAGACTGGTAGCAGCCAAGATGGGCTGGTGAGTTTTCATCTTAATCATGTATTGAAAGTGAGCAGTGGTCTCTCCTTCATAAACATTTACTTTACAAAAAGTATTTCAATATGTGGAAAAGATTTTGGCTATGGATTTGGTGCCCCTCTCCCCAACTAAATTGTTTTATTATCCACTGCACATAAATATGACACACATACAATTTTACATACTGGAGTACCAGTAAAACCATCTGTGTTTAACGTTTGCAAGTCAGCCGTCTAGAGAACCTCTTAACCACTAGTTATTTAGAATCAGAATCTGTGTATGTACAGTACGTCCTTCTGTCCATCCTTTCATCCGTATGTCACACATAGATTTTGATATATATCTGTGGAACAGGTTATTCAATTATGATAAAACCTGGTTAGCACATTCTTTAGCGTGATAAACCAACCTTTTTGCTGTAAAAAAAAAAGGCTGTTTTTATGCTTTTATCTTATGTCTCTATCTGCTCATGATCACATATTCCAGTTATTACTGTATCTTCTTATTCATTATAGCTGTTTCTGTCCTTAATCGCCTGCCTGTGAAGTGGCACACTTAATTGGATCATCATCCTCTTCTGTTTCATTACCACCGATAATGTGATTTTCATAAACAGATACATAAAGCTAGCTATACAGGAGCCTTATGTTGGCGATAAGTCATTTGTTAGGGGTGTCGGTGGAATTTTACCTTCAATATGGATAATTTTGTATTAATAATTATTATTATTTATTATTATTATTATTTATTTCTTAGCAGATACCCTTATCCAGGGCGACTTACAATTGTTACAAGATATCACATTATTTTTACATACAACATTTTTTACACATTATTTTTACATACAATTACCCATTTATACAGTTGGGTTTTTACTGGAGCAATCTAGGTAAAAGTACCTTGCTCAAGGGTACAGCAGCAGTGTCCCCCACCTGGGATTGAGCCCACAACCCTCCGGTCAAGAGTCCAGAGCCCTAACCACTACTCTATACTGCTGCCAGCTCAAGGGTTAGTTGCTTGATAATTGATGCAGAGCACTATTGTACAGGAATAAAACATAAGCAGAATGTTTTAAACAGTGAAGACCTAATGGTATAATTGTGGGAAAAAAAATGTACCGTAGGCCGAACATTCCATTGCGTCATGCAAAGCAAGAAAACATGTTTTTCAGTAACTGCAGAAAATAGAAATGGCAAATTAAAAAATGTTTCACAGCTCAGTTGCCGAAAGCGATGATTATCAAAGCACCTAGGAATAGGAGTCACCTATTTTTATAGCTGTTAAATGAAATAACATTTGTGAGAGGCAGCATTTCCTCTGGGCATAGCAGTAAGGGAGTGTAGGATGCATGGAAAAGGACACAAAAATAACACTCCTAAAGACACTTGATGCTCCAGGTGAAAAGTCTTAACCACAGCTTTTGATTCTTGGTTCCTTCAAAGCTTCCAGTAGAGGTTACATATCCTGTTTAATCTGCCAAATCCCATGAGTTTTTGTAGCTTACTAACTGTTAACAATACATTTTCTATTTTTTTAACATTTATTTATTTTCAAATCTTTACTTAAGCACAGGATTTCTTAATGTTTTAGTTTTTTAAAAACTAAATTAAAAAAAAAAAAGAAAAAAAAAAAAAACACAAAAGGGGTTGTGTTGTTTTTATATAATACCAGGATACAGCGGCTATCTTTTTAGGGTTGACCCTTTCATGATTTAATGTGTGGTTGTAAAAGATATAACTCAATTTTTACCTATATTTAAAAAAAAGCCATGCCTAATCACTACAGCATAGTGGGGGGGAAAAGGGTGCACTAAGAAAATAGGCATTATTATCGAAGGTGTCCCAGATACTTAAAACAGAAAGAACACTATGCAAGTGAACAGCTGAATGATAACGGATAGGTCTACCATAGCTTACCTCAGACTGCTCTGTACTGAAACAGGGACTATTGTGTAACACCTTAAATGACCTTCAGTATTGCAGTCCGCAGAGAACCGACGGGAAATAAGTTAGAGAGACAGAGAGAGAAAAGAAGAAGAATTTCTTGTGTAATGCTGTCAGGCATCAAGCCAGGAGTATAAACAATTAGTTGTAAATGCCTGCATTACACAAGATCAATACAGTTGAAATGGAAGCTAATTTGTTTAGCTGAGTGTCTTTTTATTTTAAGGGCTTCGTGTTTGATTTGTTTCTGTGGCATGCTTCAAATTTATGTCCGTCTCATTGATTTTTTTTTTTTTTCCCCACCTGCAATTTCCTATTTTTATCACTGATTTTCCAGGCCCAGACATTAAAGACCCTGTCTATATTGTGGACATTATAGATACTACGCAACTGTAAATTCCCCACTTTACTGATCCGCCTCAAAGACAATGAGAACCTGTTTCCAACAGATCAAATTTGATATTGAAACTATTTTAACATTAGATTAAAAGGTAAACAAATTGTCAAAGTGACTTTGCAGGGGGGGTGGGGGGTCACTTATTCATCACTTATTCATCATTCACAAACGCGCATTGCAAGTGAGTGGATTTCAACCCTAGGTTTTATATATTTATTTTTTATCAAAAACCTGGACTTAGTGGTCACATGTTTCTGGCAGTTCCCAGGCAGGCTACAATTAGCTGTCCCGGCATTCCTGTGATCCATTCTGCAGCTACCGCATGCAGTATATTCACAATTGACCATTGAGACACCAGGAACCAACAAAGTACAAGAAGCTTAAAAACATACAAACTCAAGCTGTGCAGCAAAATTACTATGCACATTGGTTACGCATTGAACTTAAATACTATGCGTAATCCATATTTTTTCAATATGTAAAACACCCATTACATAGCTTATCTGGAGCGCTACATATGTTTTGATTCAAACACAGGCTCCCTTGAGAAAGATATCTACAATATTGAAACGTTAGGGCAAAAGTTAACATACCTCTAATGGAAATGTATAATTTCTAGAAATTTCTCCAACTAATAATTATAGGAAATCTTTTGTAGCAAAAGATTTGCTTTTGTGGGTGAGGAAAAAAGTTACAAGAAATAGATGCCTACAATTATTTATTTCAGCATTTTTTTTGGCAAAACTCCACAAAATGCAAATTCAAAAGTAAATTAAATTAATAGCTAGTTGAGGCACCTTTAGTAATAATAACCTCTTTTAAATGATTAGGATGTTTGTCAATGAGCTTTTGGCATGATTCTTTAGTGATTTTTGATCATTCTTCAACGCAAAATGTTCCAGTTCATTAAAATTCCGAGGACTTCTCTTGTGCACAGCCTTCTTCAACTCATACCAGATATTCTCAATCGGCTTTAGATCTGGACTTTGACTAGGCCATTCCAGGACCTAGATTTTATTCTTCTTTAACCATTGACTTATTGGTAAGGACAGCAATCATCCTATGCCTAACCCTTTTATACTCTAAGAATGTTCACCTACAATCCAGCATTTTCTAGACTTTTCTAGAATTAGGTTCTGCATTATCATATTGAAATGTCTAGCACCTTGTAGACAATACTATCATAGCATCAAAGCGTATGAATACTTTTGAATTTAGCATTTTATGAGTTGCAAAAAAATTGCTGAAATAAATAATTGTAGACATCTATTTCTTGTAAACTTTTTTTTTTCCTCATCCACAAAAGCAAAACTTTTTGCTACAAAAGATTTTTCCTAAAATTCTTTGTTTTCAAGAAATTTCTAGAAATTATAAATTTCCATTGGGGTATGTAAACTTTTGACTACAACTGTATGTGATCTGGTTCTGTGCTTAATTTCAAAGTCATATTGACTGTGGTCAGTAAAGTGAGTAAGAATAGCTGTTGTCTTTGATTTTATTTTAATACTACGTTTTTGTACAGTAATTCAAAGTAACATTGCAGTTAAAATGGAAGGCTCTTTTTTATGTCTACCCCATTACCATTAAAGATTGTACAGTATTTCTCAAGATTACTCATGACTTCAAGGTAATGTTGCATTTTACACCCTGAAAATACATTTTACTCTCTCATTGTTAAAATTAGAGGGTAAGTTACCCCCAGACTCAAACTGACTTCACAACAGCACACAAACTGGCAGTTAATGAAAGTGACGACCAGATTTCAAAATGTTACTAATGAAAACAGAGACGTGTTTGCTGAAAATCAGGGCAATGCTGCCACAAGAAAAAAATGTAGAGTGATAAAAAATGTTAGTAAAAGCATAACTGGAAGAAAATGGAGAAAACAGGAAAATTCATCAAATACCAGTACTGCAACTCGACAACATTACGGTATACTGGGAAGCATAGACAGGTATATAAAGCAACGCAAATATGACAGTTCAATTTACTACAGTAACCAAATGGCTTTACAAGAACAAAACAAAGTTTAGAGGCAAAACAAAAGCATTACAAAAAACAAGGGAAGGGAAATGGCCATATGTGCTACTTTTTCAAGCTATTGTAAATGACTGCAACTAATAAGAAATAAAGTAAACGAGTGTGCAATAAAAAGCCTGTAATTGTACTTCTTCTTCTTCATGTTTTTTGAACTGCCTGTTTTGTCATGTGTAATATTAAAAAAAAAAAGTTTGTTTATACGCCACGCTTGGGGATGAGTAATGATTAATTGTAGTGATAGTGAGAGTAAAATGATTAGAAATGGAACCAGCATAAAATAGCTAGTTTTTCCCCTAGTTTAAGTCTGTTTCAGATAGGTTTATTTGTAGCTTTTATTGTTGTTGTGGACTGTTTGGCTGTCACTGTAGTTGCTATTCTGCCTCAATGGCAGCGCACTATGTTTATTCATTTTTAGAAAGGGACACTCGGGAAAGAACAGAATGCAGCACTCGGATTGGCTGAAACACTTTACAGCATGTTGATGCAGAGTCGTTACTGGCATAAGGGGATTTGTACTGTAATTCTTTATATGTATTTTTTGTATACAACTGTAAGTTGCCCTGGGTGAGGGCATCTGCTAAGAAATAATAACAATAATAATAACACTATGTAACACAATTTTTGTTCCTGGGTAGTAAGTGTTATTTCCTAATTGCTTATGCCTCAAAAGTATAGAAAATGGCTATTATTCCCCACAAACTTTGCTTTTGTGACCAGGACAGTGATTTGAAATGTACCTATTTCCAATGAGAAAACGGGCGAATTTGTTTCTTTTCGTTCACATAGTCAGAAAAAAACAACATATGAATCCAAATTAACATGTATTTATACTAAAGCAATACAAAAATGACTACAAAAGATTTAGAAGTGCGTAGTTTTTCGAGATTTACGATTATACTGTAAATCACTTTTACGAGTCAGCCCCCAAATGTAGTCTCCCACCATGTTCTCGTTATACTGTCCTTGGTAGCGGCGTTCAAAGTCCAGTATATCCTGGTGGAAGCGCTCGCCTTGCTCCTCCGAGTACGCTCCCATGTTCTCCTTGAATTTATCAAGATGAGCATCAAGGATATGGACTTTGAGGGACATCCTATAGCCCATTGTGCCGTAGTTCTTCACCAGAGTCTCAACCAGCTCCACATAGTTTTCGGCCTTGTGATTGCCCAGGAAGCCCCGAACCACTGCGACAAAGCTGTTCCAAGCCGCTTTCTCCTTACTAGTGAGCTTCTTGGGGAATTTATTACACTCCAGAATCTTCTTTATCTGTGGTCCGACGAAGACACCGGCTTTGACCTTTGCCTCAGACAGCTTAGGGAAGAAGTCTTGAAGGTACTTGAAGGCTGCCGACTCCTTATCTAGAGCTCTGACAAATTGTTTCATAAGGCCCAATTTGATGTGCAGTGGTGGCATCAGCACCTTCCGGGGGTCCCTGTCATACTCCTCATACTTCAAGGCGTCCAGCAAGGTCTTGATGCTGTTGTAATCCTCTTTGATGTGCACCGAGTGAGCTAGGGGAAGAGACGGGTACTTGTTACCATTATGGAGCAGCACGGTTTTGAGGCTCCTGCATGAGCTGTCAGTGAAGGACAGTATAACAAGAACATGATGGGAGACTACATTTGGGGGCTGATTCGTGAAAGTGATTTACAGTATAATCGTCAATCTCGAAAAACTACGCACTTCTAAATCTTTTGTAGTCATTTTTGTATTGCTTTAGTATAAATACATGTTAATTTGGATTCATATGTTGTTTTTTTCTGACTTTATGTGAACGAAAAGACACAAATTCGCCCGTTTTCTCATTGGAAATAGGTAAATTTCAAAATATCACTGTCCTGGTCACAAAAGCAAAGTTTGTGGGGAATAATAGCCATTTTCTATACTTTTGAGGCATAAGCAATTAGGAAATAACACTTACTACCCAGGAACCAAAAATAAAATAAAAATTGTTACACGGTGTAATAATAGTCGGTGTGGTTCAGTTGAAAGATTTCTAGGAACGTGCCTGTGTCAAGTTGACATATCTTCACTTCTTTACCAAACATATTTATACAGTGGAATGTATCTGTATTTTTTCATAGGGCTAAAGTTTGTGTGGCTAATAGAAAGAGGAAAGGGGAAATAGGGCAGCCCTGTCGAATTCCCCTACCAATTTGAAATCTTGCAGAGGTTCCGTTTGACAATTTAACTGAACTGTTGCAACCATTATACAGGGTTTTGATTAGCTTTTGAAAATATAAACCAAAATCTAAAAATTGTAGCTTTCAATATAAACTCATGCTCAACTATATCAAATGCTTTGTAAAAATGTACAAATCAGATCAAGCTATCTTCATTTAAAATTAGGGACCTACCTAAATCGCGATTTAGCGGAAATCGTGATATTGAGGGGCCAATGCATACAAACAAGTACGGAGAGGATAACTACTGCACAATGCAAGCGACGCAAACTAAGTATCTTCATTCTTTAGATAGCCCTGTTTTATTCCTTCGCTGTACTGTTTGCATTGCACATAATCAAAAAACAATCAAACAAAAAACGTACACAAGTAACATTTACAAAATAAATTCTCCAAAGCAGTTAACGTTCTTGTTTACTATTCAAATGACAAAGTTTTAATCAGCCTATCAGTGCATCTGTACTGCTTTTATGTGACCTGTACTGTGCAGCAGGGGGTGGGACAAAGTCAGTGCTGCATTGTTTTGATTTAGGTTGCTAAAACCTAGTTTTCAGCATTGGAGGTAAAATAGTAGAAATGGACGACAAAAAAAGCAAAGTATATTTCGGCTGATGATCGTTTCAAGATATTTCCCAAAGAAACTACATGCAGAGTGAGGTAATTGTTTTCCATATCTTAATGTGTATTTGGAGAAAATACGATCGATCGCTATTTAGCTTCAGAATCACACATTAAATAAAAGGCTACTACAGAGGCTGCTGAACAGAACGTATAATAAACAGCTTTCAGAAACCAAACTGGAAAGTCAGCCCAGACGAAAAGTATTCCTGTCTGCAAGTTAAATCGGTACTAAGACAATCCAGCACAGCCACCTCGCTTCAACCTGCTGCTTACAGTTGGAATTTTAGACCCGAATAGCCACATCATCTTTGTTTTGATAAAATAAATTATTGGATGGGACAAATAACATGACAACGAACGTGCTGCATACATTGACTTTATTAAAGTATGCCGGATACCCTTGTGTAACCGAGTTTTTGGGCTGTTTCTAATCGATTTCCACATCTGTAACTTGGCAAAGCTTTGCCTTAACTTCCAACCAATTCAGTGGATAAAGAGCGTGCAGTCTCAATGTATGGGCAAGTCAACTGCAGGGGGATGCTGCATGCGTGCCTTTATTAACAACTGACAGCACTCTGTTTTAGTAAGGAAGCAAGTACCACTATTTTTAAGCTATATAGTGTTCTAAAATACTGTCTACTTAGGTTTATTTAATGTTTAAACAGGTCCGCGAAATGTCCGCAAAATCCTCATTTTATTCCGCAACATACGCGTGAAAAATACGTAAATTTACCGTGATTTAAGTAGACCCCTATTTATAACATCACTAAATCTATCAAATCCAGTATCAGATGAATGTTATTACATATGTCTGCCCCGCATAAAACCAGACTGATCAGTATTTGAATCCATTCCCTTTTTTAGTTTACCAGCAAATAATAAACAATAATTTTGCACCATTGTTTATCAATGTTATTTGCTTCCTGTTTTCTAATAGTAGAATGTCCTTATTTGGTTCAGGCATGATAGAGATTAAACCTTGTTTTAAGGGATGGAGGTAGTTCTTCCCTCTCAATGGCTTCATTAAACACAGATAGCAGAAACTGAGTTAGATCTTCTTTAAAGACTTTATAAAATGCACTAATTAGACTAATCATTGCCAGGAGATTTGTTGTCTTTAAGCTTGTTAGTATCTGCCTTAATTTCCTCAGTATCTAATTTCTTTTCACATACACTCCTTACAGTCTTAACTAATGGTTTTTGCATTTGCCTTGATTGATTTAAAAAATGTATCCATGTCAGAGTTCTGTTGAGATGATGTGTATAATGTCTGGTAAAATGTAGAGCTATTTAGAAATCTCACTTGTATTCAGTGTAACCATATCATTAATATTAATTTTCCCACTAGAGGCTAGTTTCTTTTCTCTAGGTTATAAAAATATTTATTATTTTTCCCCCCATGCACTTCTACCTCTTACAAATGCACCTTTTGGCTTTTTCATCATACATTTTGTCTAATTCTAATTGTTATAATAATAGTTTATGTGACTCTTTCATTTATGTCCTGCTTTTCAGTCAGATTTCTTTTCTAATGCAGTTTTCTTTTAGCCTTTTAAATCTAGCTATTTCCTTTCTTCTCTTCATAGCCACGGATCTTACCTTACATTTCATAAACTCCCAATATTTACCAAACATTTTAATTGACTTTGCTTGTTTCCAATAATAATTAATAATATGTTTAACTTCCTCTCTAAATTTGTCATCCTCAATTTATTTTAAGTGTTCAATAAGTCATATTCATTTTAAGCAGTGTTGGATCAAATAGATTCATCTTTTAAATATGTAACTTTATGATCAGTAAGAATAAAGGGTTCAATAACTGTCAGTTACCCAATTTCCCAAAACTTTTGATATCAATCATAAATGAATACGTGACTTTAGATAAATCTTTATTGGCTCTTGTCAGGATTTTTGCATCTCCATATATAAACTTGAACACAAAATTAATTTCAGCAGATTTTTCATTAGATATGTTTTTGGGAGGCCATCTATCCTGTATATATTAATATGTATAGATTATTCACTAGTATAAGTTGTTCTTGATTTAGTACCAATTGTTAAAATTATCCAATGTCTGTTTTGATCAGTATTACTGTTCAAAATGTTCTCTCTAAAGTTTCCTTTTAAGATGGCTACCCTGGCTGAATGGTAACTTCCATTTGCAAGCCAAATATCATTCCCCCATTGGTTTTTCCAAAAATCTGTTGAAAAAATGTTTTTCTTGAATAAAATTAAAAATCAGCGTTATGTTTTTTACAATACAAAAATATCGCCTTGCATTTTACTAAATTACGAAGACCCCTGGCATTAACAGATAGAACGGATAAAGATATTTAGAAAAGCCTTTCAAATACAAAAATGGATCTTTGTCTGGGTTTTTTTTTCTTCTATAACAAGTTGGGTAATTAACTGGTTACTAAGTGTATATTATTATGTCTATCATATTTAACTTGCTGAGTTATGTTCAAGAGATCATGTCCACGCAGATTTTCTTGCCATCAATATATGCTTTTACACCAACAAAATGTTTTTTGTCCTTTGCGTGTGTTCTCCACCATTGGCCATTTTTGATTCCGGACTGCTTTTGTCTGATTCTCCAAATCTCAGTTTGCTGTCCTTTTTAAAAAGCTGTTTCCTTTAGCCGCCTTCCATACCAGGTCCCTTGCTGTTCTCATGGCAAACATTTAACAATAAATTGTATTTTAATTTAATTGTGTGGTGCTGTCTTTCTGTACCATTTGACATTCAACCAATTGCCCTTGATATTGCTAACCACATTGTATCAAAAAGGAACTTTATAGGCCCAAGAAAAGTTTTAAACACATGGAAAAAATAACCGGAGCTTGCTGACACTCCATTTCCTTCTATACTCTCCTGTGCACTGGAAAGGAAACGTATGCTAACATAAAGAGGATCCTTTTTGTCAACCAGAAGTAAAATATCATGAACTGTGACATCTCTGGTGGTTACAATACTTTTGCAGGAAGGCATGTGAATATTTTAAGCTATATCAAAATACCATATTTTTATTAAAAAGTGCACTTCTCATGGTGTTGGGTGCATAGTTGTTTACTCCTACACTCTACTAAGGAGGGAAAATGTAAGGCTTAATACTTTTAAGAACCCAACTGGGAAGATGCAGTGCTGGAGCACAGGGAGGTCAACATACAGAGGCAATTGCATGGAGCCTGTTAAACCACAGAGTTTAACCCTGACCTGCTTTTCCAATTCCGTTCATTGCATCTATTACAGGGTCTCATCCTATGGAGCTGTGACATCTCATTTATTGAGAGGCAGGGAACAAAAGACATACAGCTATACAACCAGGCTACTGGAAATAATGAAACAAGCTTTGTGACAAGGTCAATTTGATGTCAAAAGCTTAAGGTAAAATAGTAATTGCTGGATAAGTCCAGCTCTGTCGAGCATTACAGCCACATGCATTTTATTTGAATCAGTGTGGTAGAAGAAAATCTATATTTTAAAGCTGCAAGTTTCCATCAGAAGGTATGAGTATTTTTAGCTGCAGGGACACAAGTATAAAACCTGCTCGTCACGCTGTCATTCTAAAAATGAAATGGTTTAACTCCTGCAGCAACTTCGTCAGTCAGAGGCTAGTAATTCCATCACAAGCTCTGCTAAAGCTTAGGAAGAAAGACAAATAATTTATTTTGCTATCGTTAGAAAAAAAATTTGCAGCTATGAATGAAACACGTGTTTTAGTAAACATGTACTTTTTTTATTTTAAAACCATAATATATTTAGTTTTTTTTTTTTTTTATTTGGCAGTCACCTTTATCCAAGGTGACTTAAAAGTGTTACGGGCAGTCCAGGGTTACAATGCAAATTCAATATACAGTATCGTTTACAGTCAGTGTAAATTATGCTAAACTATGCTAAAATGAAACAAATTAGGATTACAAAAATGTATATCTACAATGATACAATAGTAGTGCATCAGCTGAGGATCCAGTAACATGGTGTTTTAGGTAAGGCTAATACAGTACATAGTCAGAGGGGTAGGTCAAGATATCTACAAGTGCAGTCTAAGCAGGTGAGTCTTGAGGCGGTGGAAGGCAGGACAGATAGTTGGCCTGGAGCCCAAAAGTAAGGAATGAAGGTCAGTCAGATCGTGGTGTGAAAGTTGAGAATAAGGTGGGGGCAGGAAGGCAGGGTGTGTTCTGGTGGGGAGGGGGCACTTCCTTGATCATTTCACCTGAAATTGTCTCCACCCTATCAATGGTTTCTTTCCTGTCATTAACCAACCAGCTGCTTCCCTCATTGACTGACATGTTTTCAGACAGTAACATGCATTGACCCAGTCAACATTACTGAGATGAAATGGCATTGGAAGTGGGCCATTGCATGACAAATTGTCCCAAAAAAGTTGGCTTTTAACCCCCCCCCCCCCCCCCCCCATTACTAAGAAACTTCAGGTAACAAACATTTAATTTGAATCGGCTGACTAAATGATAAACAATTACTTTTATGTGACATGGAGATGTTACTAGCACTGCTATGGCTCTAATGAATCCAAAGCTGAGGAATAAGATTGTTAGGTTATTATCATAACCCTGGTTCCCAGAAATAGAAATGTAACCAAGGGCATAAAAGAGACAGTTGACACTCAAAACGTCATCATTTTTCCCTCAAGACTGCTGCAATAAGACGCAGCGACCTTGAAGGTTAATGGTTACATTTCTATTTCGGGGAACCAGGGTTATGATAATAACGTAACGTTCCCTTTCAAGTACGAAATGTAACCATTACCTCATGCGTAGGCATACCAAAGTTGTCGCAAGGAATTTGCAGACCAATTGAAAACTACAAGGCACGGCAAAGGCCACCTTGTGCATTACCATGAGGAACCCAGTACAAGTAACAAGGCTAAAAACATTGAGGGGGAACTTGCGTCCAATTTTATGTTGTAAGGGTCGAGCTTGAGGCCGCCCTTAACACTCTTGTTCCAAACCCAGGGTTTTGTGGATCTACAACATTCAGCCGATAGAACCTTGTAAAAGTGTGGGGCATAGCCCACACTGCTGCATCGCAAATGTCTCTGTGTGGTAGAGTCCTGGTATACTTGCCTCAGGCGCCCGAGGAGAACACAGGAAAGACTGAGGTAGAGAGATTGATGTTGATACGCCAACACAGGCGCACGGGATTTAATCAATAAACATAAACAAAAAGTAAACAATAATGTCATGTGACGCTACCAGCGATGGTAGCGCACAGAGGACGATACATGACTATACAAGCACTCAAAGTAAAACACAATACAACAAACTATAAATCAAAGGTGCCGTGAAAATGGCAGGCCTTGCAGCAGCCCCGATCACAGTGATCTCTATGTTTTTATATTAATCCTCTGCTGAGACACGCCCACCTGCCTGCTGGAACAGCTCATTGCTTTCAGCTGCTGCTCCACGCAGACAGGTAATCGTCCACAGCGGAGCGCCACATCAGTTAAACAATTAATTAAATCAATGTACAACAAATAACGCAAAAATATACAATAAAACTACATATTTCCCATGTGTAGGGCTTCCGCCCTGCCACACAAAGAGACTTTAATAAACAGCTCTGGTAAGCCACCAAGATGCTGTTATAATTTCCCAGCCACGCAGCAAAGGATTATTCATCTCTTTTTAAGTATGATCTCTGAAACCCAGCACTGTTTATTCTGGCAGGTAGGATCCTTGTTTAAAAACACTAGCTTAGTGTCTTACACCAGTGATGCGTTAGCGGGATCTACTGGTGAAAAGTCAGCCAAGCCAAGTTTATCTGCCTCATGCAGGCTGTACAGCGCACCCAAGGAACGTGAACCTTTTGAGCTAAAGAGGGAGGGGGGCCTCGTCCAGGTGGAATGAAGAGCGAGCGCACTACAGAGCTTCGCGACACTCGTTTCTCTAATGTACGAGTAGAAAAGGACGCACAAAACTCGCAATAGCTATGGTCAGCAAGTACCTCCTTAGCATGCGCAGGACCCAGACAGGCAGTGCATCTGCCATGCCTGTCCTCCGTGGGGAGATCTTTCTTGCATATGTCGCACGAATGAATCACTGACCTACAGTTACCGAAGAAGCAATATGCAGGGATGCCCACCTGTATAGCTTCTGGCTTAACACAACACAGCCCTAAGACTGGAGGAAGCCTGCTGTCACCGTGACAGCCCTCGCAGTGGTACTGCAAGCAGAGACCAGAGCAGCAACAAAACACTGCGGGAAGGACTGCAAGCAATCAGACCCGAAGCAGAGATGAGCCAAGCAACTGCTAGTGAATCTGCAAAGGTAAACTCGTTCATTGTACAAAAGTACCGGCGGGAACGGTAGCAAGTCTGGGGCCTACAGTTAACACAGGAGTGATATAGGGATGCCCACCTATAACGCTTTTTGGCTAACCAACAGATTGAAACCCAAGGAAAGCCTACTGCTAGAGTTATAACAGTCTTCACACTAAAGCTGCAAGCAGATTGACTCAGCATGCGCGTCTGTTCAATGCAGGACAGCTGAGCCCAGCAGCCGCGTTATTATTTCTGTAAAAAGAAAACAGAAAATACAACGGAGAAAACAATTTCTTCTCACACAAAACAGTAATCAATCAGTTACCTATATTTTAATATATTTTTTATAATAAACACAAATTTTATTTTAATTTTCAACCGAAGCTAGCAGCTTACAGCACAAGTAGCTGGCTTAAGGCGTTTGATCCCGGGGAAGGGGCAGCGGAGCACAGGGACTAACGAAAAACCACGGCTGAATGCACGAAGTAATTTTTACTAAAACACGTAAAAACAACAATTCGCAATAAGTGAAAAACACAAACAAACAATAATACAATCAGATATGTGTCACTTATCTGTTCGTAGATCTCTCTCTCTCTCTCTCTCTCTCTCTCTCTCTCTCTCTCTCTCTCTCTCTCTCTCTCTCAGGTCGGTGAAAGGTCGGTGAAAGGAAAAATTATGACTGAGTGTCAACAGTCTGTTATGCCCTTGGGGGTGGGGCACGACTGTGTCACTGGCACTACGTACAGCTTTGGAATATCTATTCAGGTTAGACGGTATCAAAGGATTAATACCCATGAGGTAATGGTTACATTTCCTACTTGAAAGGGAAGCAGTTTTATATCGGGGAGGAAGTTTTGTTTTTGTCATCTATGCAGATACATATTGGATGGGTATGATTAAAAACGTCTCTGAGGAATTTGGGGACTTTTATATCCAATTCATGGACCCTTGTGGGAAATCACATCAATATGGATGGCCAGAGAAGGATGACAAATGGTGGGTACCTGTGACGGAAATATGAGTTCTGGTTGTAAATCTCCCTCCCGACCTGTAAGGGTGCTAAGTAGCGAAAGGGAAAGGCTTTGGACGGGTTGGCCTGACAGTTAATTTCCTGGGTCGGAAAGCGAGTCAGCCTGGAAAAGTCAAGACTCCGGTGCAGGAACGTATTGACCCGGAAGGTAAACGAGGTAGCAGCTGCAGGCAATAGAGTCAGCTGTAATCCTTTACCAAGGCGTCATGCATGATTGCATAAAAGGGGCCGGAGAATTGTAAATCTTTTCCTTCGCTTGGTTTTTATTGAGAGACTGGAAGGACCGTGTGAGACGCAGAGAAAGCGTATGAGAAAATATTCGTGAGTTTTGTTTGTTTGTTCGTGTCTGTTTAGTAACTGTCTTTGTGTTTTGTTATGTAGCACTAGACGGCTAAACATGAATCCGGGGCTGTCGCCAAGGGCCAGCACAAAACCGGATCAACACTGCACTACAGTCACGATTAACACTGTTGTCAGCACTTGTTCACAAGTATAGCACGTATTATATTGTACTTCACCACAAGCACTGAGAGCACTCACTTTGGACTTGTGATCTTGTGTGTGTCTAATTGTGTGTGTTAGTACTGTGCTTATTATTTACGGGACTGCAACCCTTTTGATTACTGTGCAATACACATTTTTGTGTATTGCCAGTTCATTATTATTTGCTGGCTGGTCATCAGACCATTGGATTAATAATCATTAAATTAACCATTTCACCCGTACTTTGTTGTCTGTTCTTGGGATTACTGCATCCGCACCACACCTGCTATATACCTGCTAATTACCACTTTGCCACAGTACCCCATAGCAACATTCTTTGCAGTGTTATATGCCCTAGTCTCACTTCATCTTCCTCAAGAGGCTACAAGTTTCAGAATCAAGATCTCAAAAAGACTGAGAAACTGTGGAGAGAGAAGGGGTCATTGACTGATGTGACCTTTGTTGCAAAAAAGTAATTTTTCGCCTGGAATAAAAGGTGCTGACTTTTTTTTCCCCCACTGATGATGTGCTATTCATTTACTCAAGTAATCTGATTCAAATTAGATGTTTGTTACCTGAAAATTATTCAGGTTTCTTAGAAATGGGGGTGGAGTGCAGGTTAGGTTTAGATTTTTTCAAAGCAAACCGAAAATATTACCTTCCTGAAAGTTTGCACAGAGGAAGCCGAGACCTTGATCTTGGTATTTTTTTTTGGGGGGGGGGGGGGGATTTCATCCCAAGATCAAAGGTCAAAAACTTTAAGGTGTAACTTACTTTTGTTTTCTTTCAAATGTATTTAACTTGCCATGTGATTTCCAATATAATGACACCTCCCACAAGTCTCTAGCACAAACCGTTTTTGAGTAAAAAGTTGGTTAATGACCTCTCTATAACTTTTGACCCCTTGACCTGATCAGTCTAAAAATGTAAATTTGAGCTTGTTTGCCTGAATCAACCCCAAGATCCAAGTTTGGTATCAAACGGAGATGGTAGGGTGTAACCTGTTGGGCGATTTATCACGGAATGACCCAAGTATAAGAGTAAGAGGCTTCCTGCAAATAAGACATGGGAACCTAATGTAGTACATATTTCATTCACTGCACATTTAAGATCTGTGTAGCTAATGGAAGTAAATTGTAAATTGTATTTTTTAAATACATTACTGCACAGCACTGACAACCTTGAAAAAGCCATCAGAAATAAATAACTAAATTGGATACATATAGGACTCAATTATATTTGTAGCTTGAGGCACACACCCTGATGGAAATTATAAGTTAAAATCAAATTTTGAAATGACTTGGCAAGAAATTGTTGTTTAATAACAATTCAAGAACATTCTTTTGCAATGAGCTTGGGGTGATGGCCAGACTTTGAGTTATTTTCCTGCCACTCCAGTGCATTCTAGCATGAGATAATGTGTTTCCTGATGTCTTCAAGCATGAACAATTGGTCTTACAATCTCCTGGCTTTATCTCTGTCTATTTATTCAAAAAGCTTTATGATGTAATCCCTTAACAATACCCTTTATTTGACTCCCCTGGTTTTCTGTTCACTACCTTTTGTTTGCAAGGTGTCAGAGTTAATAAGGGATAATACCTCTTATTGTTAGGCACTCATACAGGATTTTCTGCAAAGTAAAGAACTGTGAAGTATATTCTAAATACAGGATTTATTTTTATTATTATTTGCTTTATAAATCACACATTTGTGCTGCTGAAACCCTAGCAGGTGGAAGCCCCAGGAAATGGGTAACACGTTTATAGAAGCGGCTACCCACATACTGGAAGTGTTGTGTTTATACTAGAATCAGACGGCTGCTCAAAGTTGCAGCAGATTTCAGATTTGTTGTGAAATCTCCAAGATTCTGGTCATACATAAGATTAGTTTCAGGCACACATACCATTTACACATTTATTGACTTTCAAATACCATGGCCACTGCCTTACTCTAACACATCAGTCCAACTCCCTCTCTCGTCCCATCAACTCTCCATCAGCTGCTCCAACGCGGCAACTACCGAGCTCTGCAAGCAGTGTAGGGCAGGTGGTGTACTCTCTGCTATAACACTTTTAAAGGTGCTATATAGCTTTAATTATAGGTGCATTACAGTGTGTCATAGGGGGTGCTGCACCTGACGGCCAAGTGTTAATGAAGCCACTACACAAACTACTTATTATAACCAACATTGTCTCACATAGGGCTCCATTCCTTAGTTTAACATTGAAATATGGGATGGGGGGGGGGGGGGGGGTAGAAACAGCGGTCATTATAATTTGTCCTAATAATAGGCTTTTTTATTGCTGAATTTAACTTTTATTAATCACCAAAACCTACATTGTATCATAGGGTTAATATAAAGCTCTCAATGGATTGTGTCTCGGCTCAGCTGCACATAAATTACATTTTTTTTTTTTTCAAAAAGCAGATTCAATTAGTCGGGATGATTAGATCCTTAACAGAGAGCTGTACTTTAAATGCCTGCTGGGATGCTTGAAAGACTAGGCTTGGTTGCAGAGGAGAAACACAACTGACAAACATTTTGACAACCTGCCTTACTATTGAAGCATACCCGTGAAGTTTGGTAAACCTTCAGTACAGGTAGCATCTGTACTCCTTAAGTTACTCTAAACACCGCTGTGTTAGTGATGACAGAAAATGCCTTGTGCAAACATTCTTTAGCACTACATACATTATGTACAGTAAATTCCGTTGTAACATTTCCAGGTTTGTTTTATTTATTTATTTATTTATTTGTTTGTTTGTTTGTTTGTTTGTTTCTTCTTTTTTATTTCTTGCCTGCCTAAAAATAGCACTTTCTTTTCTATGAGTGTGTTGGATTTGAGCAGCTGACTCTCACAAATGAAATCCAGCTGCAAGGGCTCTGAGCATTTAAAAAGAAATGGCTTTCTGGGTTCCAAGATGGACGCCGTGTGGTGAACAATGTTTTCTTTCGCTGAGGTACTACTTGCTCTTTGGCCCCAACCAATGATGATTTCTTGAGAAACCTATATTACAATTTTATTTTGGACTTTTTTTGTTAACTTTTTGTATATTTCTTTATTCCGTGTGACAAACTTTTTCATGAACAATGCATAAAAACAAATCGCCACTGAAAAAAGCTGTGTGACAGGCAGTTATGTATTCAGACGATTTACACCACAATGCTCACCCGAACAAATTCAATGTTCTAGAAGAACAAGCAGATGCTATTCCATTACCTCCCGAGACTCCAAATAAGGAACCGTTAGCAAAGAAATCCAAAATCCATGTGCAGCAGGAGGCAGTGACGAATCACGATCTGCTGAATGCAATTACGGCTTTAACCAAAACATGTGAAAGCACTGCAAACAGGCATGCCTCCTTGGAAAGTAAATTTACAGCTATCATTGAGAAGTTGTCTATACTATCATTGAGAAGTTGTCTTCCTCGTTGGAGTCTCTGGGTTCAGAATGTGGGAATGCATTTCAGGAAGTGGATTTACTCGAGAAGGAGATAACGGCTTTGAGGAAGGAAAACACGTTTCTGAAATCTAGATGTTCGGACATCGAAAGGTACAGAAGACGATGGAATCTAAGAATTGCAGGGATCCCAGAAGTTAAAGCGGAAGACATCAAAAAAAGGGTCATTGATCTCTGTTCTGAAATTTCCCCAGACATAGCCGGAAAATTGAATGTCTCTGTTGACATTGTACACAGATTAGGGCCGAAGAATCTTACTGGACAACCAAAAAGAGTTATTGTGCAATTTATATCCCGTACCTGCCATGATCAGATCTGGAAGGATTCCAAAAACAGCCCCGTACTCAGAGACAAGAGACTTAAAATTATTGAGGACTTAACTTCGGAGGTTAAAGAACCTATTATTATTATTATTATTATTATTATTATTATTATTAATAATTATATTTGCGTTCCCTTTTTTGTTTGTTTTTGTTTTGTTTTTTTTGTTTAGGATGCAATGCTATATGTAATAAGCGTTTATCGATGTAGTACTGCCATCTACAGTATTATGTTAATTTAATAGTTTTTATTGTTCTCTGAGGTTTTTTTTTTTTGTTTTGTTTTTTTTAGGAGGTTTCTGATGAGAGCTAATATTTTCAGGGGTCATTATGGCATTCTCTTAGTATTTAACCTAATCTAGTCTAATTACTATTTTTGCATATTGCTTCTTGTGTGATTACTTCTGTTTTCTACTATTCTGTTTCCAATTTTTTCTTGTTTATCTTTATCTTTAAATGTTAGGGGTATCCGGGGTTTAACTAAAAGGAAAGCTATTTTTTGTTTTGTAAATCGAGAAAAGCAGACTTGTTGTTATTGCAGGAGACACACTCTCTTTTAATTCTGATGTGAAATTTTGGGAAAATCAATGGGGTGGAAAATGTTTCTTTAGTCATGGTACTAAACGCTCAGCAGGTGTTGCAATTTTCTAAAACCCTAACTTTGAGGAAGCTGCGGTAGAGTCATCGGCAGTTGTTGACGGTCGTTGTATTATTTTAGTTCTGAAATTGGACGATTTCTATTTTATTATTACTAATATGTATGGCTTTAACAATTTGTCTCTTAACAGTACTTTTTTAAACAATACTTCAACAGTTTAATTCAATTTCTTTCCAGTTTTCACAATGCTTATTTGGTTATTGGAGGTGACTTTAATGAAGCACCTAATAATACCATAGACCGGTTTCCTTCTCGATTGGGTCTGAGCAATAATATTTTAGATATGTGCTGTAATTTTAATCTTACAGATGCATGGAGATTCTTTAATGAGAAGTGAATATCCTTTACTTCGTCAAACCGGTCTGGTTTAGCAAAATACAGAATTGATCTTTGGTTAGTGTCTAACAATTTAATTGCATACACAGATAATGTGTTGATTTCCCCCTCACCATTTACTGATCATCATGCTATTATAATAGAGTTTAATAACCAGTTAAAGGGTGATCGTAAACTTAATACAGGTTACTGGAAATTAAACTGTTCTCTGCTTGATGATGAAGAATTCTCTAAACAAATTATAGATATGATTCTGGTTCTTAATTCTGATACTGCTCTCTCTCCCTCTAACAGATGGCAGCAGTTCAAATGTAATACTAGACTTATAGCTATTAAATTAAGTAAACATTTACCTCTACTTTGTAAAGAAATAAATAATTTAGCACAATTAACCTCCCCTTCAATAGAACGATAAAGTTAAGTTAGCTTCTCTGCAGTGTGAACTGGATGATTTGCATATGAAAAAAGTAAAGGGAGCCTTTATTCGTTCAAGAGTAAAGTGGTTGGAATTTGGTGAAAAAAATTCATGTTTTTACAGTTTAGAGAAAAGAAATGCCAAAAAGAAATTAATAAGAGCCCTAAAGATTGGGGACAGAGTTGCAACAAATAAGGAGGAAATTTCAAATTTCAAAAATTAATGGAGATTTCAAAACTATTTGTAATAGTCCCCTTTCATTAATTGAATTGGAAAAAAGCAGTTAAATCTTTGGCGAAAGGGAAAGCGCCAGGCCCGGATGGGCTCCAGGTTTGAGTTTTTTATTAAATTCTGGGATCATATTAATGTTTTTTGCAGCAACAAAGGAAGCTCTAGACTAAGGTATTCTCCCTCCCTCAATAAGACAAGGTCTTATTACATTAATTCCTAAGTCTGGCAAGGACTCCATGTTGTTGGATAACTGGAGACCGATAACCCTCCTCAACATAGACAATAAAATGATTGCATTGGCATTCGCAAATAGGCTCAAAGATTGTTTGAATGAAGTAATCTCTGATTCTCAATCTGGTTTTATGAAGGGTCGTCATATATCCAATAATATTAGACTTATGTTGGATCTTTTAGATTATAATTCCTTAGTTGACAAAGATAGTTTAATTCTCTTTCTAGACTTTTATAAAGCTTATGATTCTGTTGAACACCCCTTTTTATTTAGGGCTTTGGAGATTTTTGGCTTTGGAGATTTTTTCATAAATTCCATAAAATGCCTGTAAAAGGATGCTAATTGTAGTATTTCTCTTCCTTTCGGTACAACATATCGATTTAATTTAGAAAGGGGAATTAGACAGGGGTGTCCTATATCTCCCTTCCTATTTATCTTAGCTGCTGAACTTTTAGCTATTCATATAAAACATTCCATGCTTCAAGGTATTAAGATTGGGATCTGGTTTGGTTATAAGTCAATTAGCTGATGATACCACTTTATTTCTCGGGCTATAAAGAACATTTCTGTATTTTCGGAAGCTTCAAGTTTAAAATTAAATGTTAAGAAATGTGAGCTTTTAGCTATTCATAATACCCCATTAAAAGTAATTAGTGGAATTGAAATTAAAAATAAAGTTAAATACCTTGGGATTCTAGTTAGTAAAGATAAACGGTGAAGCAATTCTCATAATAATTAAAAAAGCCAAATGTGTTTTTGATAACAAATGTGTTTTGAAACACAAGGAATCTGTGAAAAACCAGAAGCAGACACCACAGATTCCTTGTGTCTTGTACGTTTAGCATGGATGTTAACAGCTTGTCTCCCTTCATATTTAACAGAAAATGCTTGATGACACAAAATGCATTCTGCTATAAATTCATCGACTTTGCAAAGCCAGTTTTTATAGTCAGGGTCTTTTACACCAGTCGTCATTGTAACAACAATAGTACTTTTGTTTTTATGATATTATTATTATTATTATTATTATTATTATTATTATTATTATTATTTATTTCTTAGCAGACGCCCTTATCCAGGGCGACTTACAATTGTTACAACATATCACATTATTTCACATTTTACAGATATGACATTATTTTTACATACAATTACCCATTTATACAGTTGGGTTATTACTGGAGCAATCTAGGTAAAGTACCTTGCTCAAGGGTACAACAGCAGTGTCCCCCACTGGGGATTGAACCCACAACCCTCCGGTCAAGAGTCCAGAGCCCTAACCACTACTCCACACTGCTGCCCTGTTAATGATACCTTCGGAGCTGCTATGTTTTGAAGAGCCCTTGCCGTCATCCATTTCTGTTTTCTTTTTTTTTTTTTTTTTAAGTGAGAGGCAGTTGCAGTGTAGTGTAGACTAAGAGACAACGTACACGAACATACCCGCGTGCGTGCATACATCCGTTATGGCACACAGACTTTACGTCATGACATAAAGTCGCGTTACCACAGCATTTTAAACACTGCCTGGACTACTGTATAAAAAAAAAAGATCAACACAGCCTTCTGTAATCTGGCTCAACAAAAGACATTCAAGTTGAATCCAGTATCCTGCACAATTGTGATCATCTCAATAATCAACCGTGTTATGTTTTCACCTTGAATTTTAACGCATTTCCTAACATTTCGCTTGCATGTCTGGGCCCCACCACCTCCACGCTAGATCCAGGTTCAGTAGAAGCAGACTAGTCACGTGAACAAAAGCATGCTGGACATTGGGAGGTGAATATCCAATAGGCCAGTAAACATGCATGATTATTTCACATGAATCAACAATACACGTGAAACTTGGCAGGGAAAGCTTGTGAAAGTGTCCCCAAAAAATGGTCTTAGTATTTTACCGTGAAAGTCTCCATTTCTTGTGAGATTCCAGGAAAAGCTTGTGAAATCAACGACCACTTACATGTGTAAACACAAGTTTCTTGTGAAAATGTTAATTAGCTCATTCAAGTCCTTTCCTAAAGCTGCTATGAAAGTCACATAGGAATAAATAAGTTGCCATGGTCCGAAGATGGCAGCAGGGAAATTAATGTTTTTGTTTGCAGTATTTCCTTTATCAGATTGATGTTGCGATAACCCCACTTTTTTCTCCATCTTCCGTAGAACTTTGCATAATGCTAATCATGCACGGATCTAAATGTGTTTGTAAAGTATCATACAGATTGTATTTACCAAGTTTCTGTTTAAAACTATTTTTAAAAATGTTTGATAAACTGCATGGTGGGCTTGTGAATTCAGGTGGTTACAGCTACTGTACAGTACTTCAGAATACACTTGCAATAGCTTTCCAAACAACTGTCAAAACGTCTTTATTGTAAAGTACTACTAAGTATTAATATTTCAATCAATCAATATTTATTTTATATAGCGCCTTTTATAGTGGACCACCGTCACAAACCGTACTATGTTTAAATGTGTATAACTATATTCCAATGCAATTTCTCCTAGTTACCTATGTCTGAGCAAAACCCGTATCCATCCTGCACTTACGTCCGTTGGAGCAATGAAGAGGCTTGGTTGTTAATATCCATAAGGGAAGAGGATATGATGAGGCAGCTTGATACAATGCACAATACGAACATTGTTTAACCCACTCTCAAAATAAAATGTGGTGTGGAATTTTCGCGACTTATTTCTTGGGAATCAGCAATATGGGCAGCAGTGACCGGAGGGTTGTGGGTTCAATCCCAGGTGGGGGACACTTCTGCTGTACCCTTGAGCAAGGTACTTTTACCTAGATTGCTCCAGTAAAAACCCAACTGTATAAATGGGTAATTGTATGTAAAAATAATGTGTAAAAAATGTTGTATGTAAAAATAATGTGATATCTTGTAACAATTGTAAGTCGCCCTGGATAAGGGTGTCTGCTAAGAAATAAATAAATAATAATAATAATAATAATAATTAATACAAAATTATCCATATTGAAGGTAGAATTCCACCGACACTCCTAACAAATGACTTATCGCCAACATAAGGGTCCTGTATGTATCTGTTTATGAAAATCACATTATCGGTGGTAATGAAACAGAAGAGGATGATGATCCAATTAAGTGTGCCACTTCACAGGCAGGCGATTAAGGAAAGAAACAGCTTTAATGAACAAGAAGATACAGTAATAACTGGAATATATGATCATGAGCAGATAGAGACCATAAGATAAAAGCATAAAAAGAGCCTTTTTTTTTTTTTTTTTTTTTTTTTTTTACAGCAAAAAGGTTGGTTTATCACTGCTGCTGTACCCTTGAGCAAGGTACTTTACCTACATTGCTCCAGTAAAAACCCAACTGTATAAATGGATAATTGGATGTAGAAATAATGTGTAAGAAATAATGTAATTGAATGTAATAATAATGTGATATCTTGTAACAATTGTAAGTCGCCCTAGATAAGGGCGTCTAAGAAATTAAATAATAATAATAATAATAATAATAATAATAATAATAATAATAATAATACTACTCAATATTCCAATTCTTTATTAAGCAGAAGCAGTCATACAAGTACAGCGCAAATGAGGATGCTATATTTGGTATAAAGAGATACAAAACAAGCTAATGAAACAAAAATGTGATACAAAATAAAAGTATACCGTCGGGTTACAAAAATAAAGATAGCCATGCATCTCTAATAGCAGTAGCATCCGCCCCCTCCCTTGTAATAGCCCATACACCTGTTCAACGACCACTCTGATTTGGCACTGTTTATTATTAATAAATATCTAACAACCCCCCCCCCCCACCACCACACACACACACCCAGATGACGTATGAAAAGCAGTGTTAACGACAACACTAAAACATAGTATTAAAAAAGCAGGCACTATCCATCAGCAAATCAGATCTTTAATAACCATTTACGTCAAACACAATGACACATGGATTTTTTCTCGTGAAACTTTTCTCTGCTCATGTAAACAGTATTATGGGGAGTTTCCAG
This sequence comes from Acipenser ruthenus, assembly GCF_902713425.1. Lineage (NCBI taxonomy): Eukaryota > Metazoa > Chordata > Actinopteri > Acipenseriformes > Acipenseridae > Acipenser > Acipenser ruthenus. Next base: position 39,025,039 of record NC_081191.1, on the reverse strand, counting down.
TGCTGGCTTTGTGCCGCATCAAAATCACTTCACAACGAAATGTTAATGACACCACGCCGACACTGGCGCAAACCTTAAAAGACGGCGCAAAGCATGGCTCCAGAATCGCATTCCAGCACAAAAAAGAATGACTTTGCAAACAAGGTTGATTCATTGGAAGACTGAAGTTTAGTTTTACATTTCCTGGTGATTTCCTCAAAGAAAAGAATTCTTGGCTGTGGTCTTTTTAGATAGTAGGTATTGATGTCCAGCATGAAGCTGTCCTTTCCAACAAGCCCTGCCATGTTTCAGCAGCACAGAGTTTGTCTGGAGCAGATGTTGAGGGAGTTTGTTTTGAATGTGTAGAGAGTTTTTTTGAATGGCAAAAGAGAGAGAGAATCTGTGACACAAGCAGTCCCTTTTCAAACCTTAGGAAAACAGACAGTCCTTACACATTCTGGTCTATTATTACACAGTATGAGACTAACAGAATTGGTCATCTTCTTGAGAACACTCCCATTTTCTCCAGACAAAGCCTTGTAAAGTAGATATCATGGACACTTTACACTGTAATGGGAACAAGTACCTCCAAAGAGAGTGTTTGTCTTAACGATACCATTTTTGTTTATTCAAAACAATAAAAAGAAGCTTGTGCTCACAGCTGGATGTCTTTGAAGCTAGCATAAGTGGGGGTCTTTAAGCCAGAAGATACTTTGTGCACAAGTTTTCACCCAGGTTTAGTTAAATCCTTATATTATCTATACAGTATAATACATTGTATATCTTTTATTCTCCACAACACATAACCCCTCAGTGCTACAGTAGTCCTAGCCACCTTCTGGACAATAAACACATTTTCACTTTTTTTTATTTTTTCTTGGATGATGGTCACTTTTTTTTCTTGGATGACTGTCTTAGTAAAGACATTATTTACTGTAGCCAGTTATATTTCCTATTAGCTACTGACAGCCTGACAGCTTGAAAAGAAAGCCAGCAGTAAAATATAAAAAAGGATTAAGTTTATGTTTTGTGCAGTAGAGTGAGTTGTTCTAATGCTTGTGTTCCAGAGCAACGCGGCTGCCAGGACCAGAAGCTTCTCTCTGCTCCCGCACGGCGGCTCCAACTCTGCATCGCCGAGCAGCCAGAGGCACCTGTCTCACAGTGGCGGGCAGAGCATCGTCACCATCACTCACCACAAGTCTCCCGCGGCAGCAAGGAGAGCCAAGAACCAGTATCCAGGAGGGCTCCTCGAAGTCAAAGAGGTAGGAGATGGACTGTTTCCTGGACTATCAACAGTGTGGTGAACATGACGGCAGCAAGCGGTTTGCTACGAATAAAATGTACATCTGCTTTTTAAAATTAGGGTTCTGACTAGCTTGGAATCATTTATTTAATCAGTTTTACCATTAAACAGTCAAAATCAATGATGAAAGTGAGTTATGTGCAGATGTCCAATTGCAGTGTCATCCACAGTAGGCTGGATATTTACAGTAGGCTGGATATGACCATTCAAGTGAACAATCACACCAGCTGTTCAGCTCACAAAGGCTGCCTATAAAATGAAAGAGAACATTAACTTTTGGGACCTCGCTCATGTGCTGTGTAACATTTAACTGCTGCAGGAACTGTGGAAAGCAAAGCCCTTGTCAGCGATAATGTCCCTCCTGTAGCCGGGTCAAAATGCATCTTTCACACACAAGTTTTCGATGACTGCTCTTTACTCCCAGGAGCCCATAGTTAAACAGCGACTACAGCGCTTTCATTCAATAGTTAGCCCAACAATATCATGTTTCTGTTTGAGACCAGCAGTTTTGGATTGCTTTTCCTTATGGTTCTGCTGGTGGTATCTTCGGTTGAAGGAAGATTTCAAATAATGGGACAACTGCAGTTTGCCAGCCCCCACTTGTTCTATTAGCCTTCTAAATATGTTGGGTTCACGTGCATCATATTGGGTTTTATGTTCACCTGCAGCACCTGGATTTTAATATATTTTAATTGCAGCTGTTTTAATGCATTTAATTATCTGTATTATTTAGTGGTAATTATCTGTTTATTTTTTAGACATACATGTTTTTTCAAATATGTGATTGTTTTATGTATGACGCAATTATTAATCCAAAGTTTGTGATTGAGGTTGAAGTTTTTGAAATATTAAACTAGCAGTTTCGCCATCTTTGTGAGAAAATAGAAAACGTATTTGAACGTTAGGGTATTTTAATATGAAACTATTTATAGAATGGTAAAGCCCCTAGAGTTTCCTTGGAATAAAGGCAATTAGCAAAGAGCCAAGGCAGAGGATCTGAAGGTTAGGCATCTGGCAGAAATACAGCATGCTGATTTATACACACGGGGTGTTACACAATCTAGATTTTAAAAGTTTTTTGGTTGCTAGAAAATGTTCTTTTGACATGGCATTGCCCCGAATACTTATTATTCCAAACTTTGAGTAGTAACAAGACTAAAATCAAAATGCAGTGGTCGGGGGCCATGTCCCATTGGGAAAGTAAAGACAGAGTGGAAAGTTCACAGCAGTTTGTTTCTGTTTCAGTGCTCGGGTATTATTTTTCACAGAGAGAAGTGATGAGTCACTGTTAAACAAAGATCATCTTTGTAAGAGGCCAGGATAATGGTTTCAGTTAAATTCACTGTGCCTGATGTAATGTAGAGGGTTCTTCAGAAAAAAAGATAACCAGGTCCTGCAGAAAATGGTGTTTGTGGAGCTGAACCAAATCACCGGCAGTGTGTCAGAAGGCACCATGTTGAAGGAGGGACTGTCATTGGGAAGAGGCATTAAACCAAGGTCTCGTCTCTTATTGCTCTAAAGAACAGTAGGTGTGTTAATCAGCCCTGATGTCATGGATGAATTCCAATGAAAAATGTAGACACTCTACCTCTTCTGTAAATTTAGGGCTTCTGATTTTCAGTTTTAACCGACAAACAATAAAACACCCCTGATACAAAAAAAAAAAAAATGAAATTGGTGTATAGCCAATAAACACTGGAAAAGCAGTGGAACTGGTTACTCAGTTCACATTGCCTTCACCCTACTACAAAACCCTAAACAAAACAAAAAAATACCTTTCCCAGTGCAGCTGGTCAATGTCCCTCCTTGCTGACTTGTATCTGTCAGTGATTCGTTCTGAATACTTTAAACCTACCCAAGTACTGAGTGGCAGCAAATTCCTACATTTCTATTGGAGACTCCGCTTGAGAGATTTAATAAGAAATTACAATTAGAAGGCTTGGTCATCGGATTTAAAGTATATTAGTTAGATAATGAGAATTTAAAACAATTGCAAATTGTGGCGAAATGTAAAAAAACTGCCTGATAACACAAAAAAACCAGAATAATCTGCCCGTGACCATAAGGATTTTGTTGTGGAAGACAGCAAAGGAAAGAAGGTAACTTAAGTGTGCAAGTACTGTCGAGGTACTATACATATTGTGAAAGAAAGTGACTGAAAACAATAATTTCATACAGTGTATAAAAAGTGAAAGCCTAGAAGAGAAACGATTTGCATAAGCCCTAGTTATATTTTAATTCTAAAATCTGGAGCCTTGTAAGGGGTGATTCTAATTAAGTGCATGCTAAAAAGCTGGAATTGCGCAAAATCCTAACAATATCCCTTGGCTATAGTGTGGCTATTTACTTTCTTGTATATGTACCATTTTCTCCCCGTTTCAAGGGCATAATTAAGTTACCAAAGCCATTAAATGACCAGCGTATTCAAAATTAATTATTGTGAGAGTACAGTGCTCCCTCGCTATAACACGGGTCTCGAGGAGACACATAATATGAGCGTTATAAACGGGAGAGGGTGTGGGGGGCGACGCGGGACACAACACACATCTGACTAAAATACAAAATAAAATAACTCCCTCTCTGTAATTCAGATATAGTGAAGCAAAAATGTAACTTTCTGTGAATTAACCATGCTATATTTGCTATATATATATGCTATATTGCTATACAATGCTATATTTTTTACAAAAAAAAAAAAAGTAACATTCCCACTCGTGGATCATTTTAATTAGCAGTTTTTAAACTATAATAGCCTGGCTAAACGGCAGTCGGGAGTTCAGTTCGAAGTGACAAACAAGCAAACCAAGTGTGAGAAGGAGAGTGGGTCGGGCGAGGGGAAGAGGAAATGGGGAATGGGCTCGCCCCAGGTTCGGATACCGGAGTGGGGCTGAAGCGAAGCTGAAGCGTCTCGTCTCCCGGAGAAAGCTGCAGCTCCTCTTGCAGCAAAAAAGTGCCAGTGCAGCTTTTCTTCAGTTCAGATACTGTACCAAAAGGGAGAGACAGAAACGGAAGTTAGACTGAGAAGCTGTTTAGTTTGAACAACACTGGTATTGTATTTACTGTAGAAATGTTGCACTAGTATAGGGGATTGGGGGACATGATGTAGGAGTGTTATATTCCGAGGCGTGTTATAATTGAGAGCCTTATGGCGAGGGAGCACTGTATATCAATATTGGTGCTAACATTATAGAGGCAGTCATTATTTCCTGAGGCTCGCTTCATTTGTTTTTTGACAAGTTCATAAATTACAAGCAGAGGCCGGTTTTGGATGTTCTGTCAAGGGAGAAAGCAGGCCTGGACTGTGCTCTCTGTGCAGCAGTTAACTTTGGGTTTAATGCCATGGACAAGTATTAACCTTTTCCAAGCAGTTTTTTACATCCTGAAAGCGAAACTAAATGATCAGCTTTGACCGGCACTGTTGAAGTTGAGGGAGCAGGAACTGAATACACTTTGATGCTTTTTCTTAGGGTAAATGTACCCCAGAAAAAAATGACCAATGTTTTTCATGCCAATTTATGACATGTGAATTAAAAAAAATAAAAATAAAAACAAAATTGCTGCAATGTGGACAGCACGGGATACAGCAATGGTAAATTAATGCATGGCTTGTAAACACTGCAGGGTGTTCTGTAACACTCCACCCATTACAAATCCGATACTAATCTGGAACATCTTATCGCCTGTCCTCTGCAATAAAAAATGAATTCGATCATTAAAAATAAATCAAAGAATCACAATTTTATATATTTCTTTTTAATCCGTTGAAATTGAGAATGGCATTGCCAACTGAAAAAAGGCCCTGTGACCCCAGATGTCCCGCCATGTCCCTTCTTTAATATCAAAGAAAGGAAGGGAATGAATAATAAATATATATATATATATATAATGCATGCAGCACCTACAGTTATCTAAGGCTGACCTTGAGTTGTTTTCTATCTGCTTATTAAATGTAATGCATTCCATATAACATATTCTGAACTAATGGGTCAGGAGTGTATAGTTAAATATTCTAAGCAGCCCCGAAAATCCCTCCAGGATGTCATTAAAAAAACATCACAGGCAACAGGTGATGGAACCTCTGACCCCTGGGTACCTGCATTTCAGCTTAAGTACTTTAATATACAGTGAAGGGAAAAGTTTAACTAATTCCTTTCACTAAATTACAATTTAGACTGGAGATGACCTTTCTAGCTAGCTACTGTAGGTGAAGCCACAGAAATTGATTCTGTTATAATTAATTTATTAATTTATTCAAAATAGTTAGTTCAGTTCAGTTGTATTTTATTTATTTAACCAGAAAAAACAGTGACATTAATGTGACTAAGTCATGTAAAAAAATATACCACGTGCTTCCCAGCAGTTCCTTTTCAAGTACAAAATGTAACCATTATTGTATGGGTATTTACCTCTTAAGACTAGAACTTCCGCGGTTATACTCGTACCTAAAACCGCCGCCAGGAGTCATTATGACAGTTACATTTTAAACAACATCAGTATTAAAATGAAAGAAACTATCGGATACAATTCAAAAGTTTTATTCAAGCACGACATATCAAACGTCTGCACAGCCGAAACACTGTATTTAAATTAACAATTAAACATAAAAGGGTTTATTTTACCACTGTGACAGAGCGGTTGCAGTACTGACGTCCCGGACCAGGAAGAAGCAATACAAAAACAAAGGCAAAGGTAGGTAGGGGAAACGAGATGCGTTTGCGCTCGGGTTTTAATAATAAATCAAACAATAAACAAAACACTCTATAACAAACAAAAGGGCTCGATGGCCAACCAAAAAGACAAACACAAAACAGGCTTTAAACAAACCAAAAAGAACCACTCACACTCTCTCTCACACACACGTCGTCTCACAGTTTCAAACACTCTCCTCCTTACAAACACTCACCTCTAACAAACACTCTCCTCCTAACAAACCCAACCACTCCCTTTTATACAGGTGCCTGGGCTAATTGGGCAATTCGCACCTCATTAGCCCAGGCACATTCCACACATTCCTCACACATAAATTCACTGAACCACACCCCAAACTCACTCACATCCACTCTAAACAATACAAAAAACACAGAACCACCACAAAATAGGCTGCACCCCATCACACACCTCCCCTCCTTGTGTGCAGCACAACATGGCCTAAATGGCCACCTCCCCCCTCAGTCTCAAAGTCCCGGAAGAGGGGGAAGCACAGTGTCAATGGGGGTGGCCATGGTGGGAGGTCAGGCACCCCCCAACTCTTCGTGGCCGGCAGCTCCCTCTTCCGGGGCTCCTGCCACACACTATCCTGCCGCAAACGTGCGGCTGGGGGAGCTGGTCTCCTGACCTCCCCCCCCTTCTTCACGGCCGGCATTTCCCCTCCGTGGGGCTCCGACCACACGATCTCCGGCAGCGAAACTGCTGCGAGGGGAACTGGTCTCCTGATCTCCCCCCCTTTCTGCATGGCCGGCAGCTCCCCTCCGTGGGGCTCCGGCCACAGTGTAGCGACCCCAGGCGAAGCAGGACCCTCAACGACCCCAGGCGAAGCAGGATCCCTGGCGACCCCAGGCGAAGCAGGATCCCTGGCGACCCCAGGCGACGGCAGCAGCAGCGGACCCTCGGGAGGCGACGGCAGCAGCAGCGGACCCTCGGGAGGCGACGGCAGCAGCAGCGGACCCTCGGGAGGCGACGGCAGCAGCAGCGGACCCTCGGGAGGCGACGGCAGCAGCAGCGGACCCTCGGGAGGCGACGGCAGCAGCAGCGGACCCTCGGGAGGTGGAGGCAGAGGCAGCTCCTGCTCCTCTCCCTCAGGTGGTGGAGGCAGAGGCAGCTCCTGCTCCTCTCCCTCGGGTGGTGGAGGCAGAGTTAGCTCCTGCTCCTCTCCCTCGGGTGGTGGTGGTGGAGGCAGTGGCAGCTCCAGCTCCTCTCCCTCGGGTGGTGGTGGTGGTGGAGGCAGAGGCAGCTCCTGCTCCTCTCCCTCGGGTGGTGGAGGCAGAGGCAGCTCCTGCTCCTCTCCCTCGGGTGGTGGCGGTGGAGGCAGAGGCAGCTCCTGCTCCTCTCCCTCGGGTGGTGGCGGTGGAGGCAGAGGCAGCTCCGGCTCCTCTCCCTCGGGTGGTGGCGGTGGAGGCAGAGGCAGCTCCTGCTCCTCTCCCTCGGGTGGTGGAGGGAACAGCAGCTCATCTCCCTCCGGTGGCACTGCTGGCTCCTTCGCCAGCGGGGTTAGAGCTGTTGGCGCTGCCGGCTCCTCCGACAGCGGGGTTAGGGCTGGTGGCGCTGCCGGCTCCTCCGACAGCGGGGTTAGGGCTGGTGGCGGGCGTCTCCGCTGGGCTCCCTTAAGCAGCAAAAACAGCGGCTGCTGTGGAGCCTGAGCTTCACGCCCTCGTCCCTCCCAAAAAAAAATAGGGGTTTGGGCCTTCAGCTCCTCCCCTCCGGACACAGGACGCACCGGCTCCTCCCTCTCGGACCGTGGACGCACCGACTCCTCCCTCTCGGGCCGTGGACGCACCGACTCCTCCCTCTCGGGCCGTGGACGCACCGACTCCTCCCTCTCGGGCCGTGGACGCACCGACTCCTCCCTCTCGGGCCGTGGACGCACCGACTCCTCCCTCTCGGGCCGTGGACGCACCGACTCCTCCCTCTCGGGCCGTGGACGCACCGACTCCTCCCTCTCGGGCCGTGGACGCACCGACTCCTCCCTCTCGGGCCGTGGACGCACCGACTCCTCCATCTCGGGCCGTGGACGCACCGACTCCTCCCTCTCGGGCCGTGGACGCACCGACTCCTCCCTCTCGGGCCGTGGACGCACCGACTCCTCCCTCTCGGGCCGTGGACGCACCGACTCCTCCCTCTCGGGCCGTGGACGCACCGACTCCTCCCTCTTGGGACGTGGACGCACCGACTCCTCCCTCTTGGGACGTGGACGCACCGACTCCTCCCACTCGGGCTGTGGACGTTCGGGCTCCTCCCACTCGGGCTGTGGACGTTCGGGCTCCTCCCACTCAGGCGCAGGACGTTCGGGCTCCTCCCACTCAGGCGCAGGACGTTCGGGCTCCTCCCACTCAGGCGCAGGACGTTCGGGCTCCTCCCACTCAGGCGCAGGACGTTCGGGCTCCTCCCACTCAGGCGCAGGACGTTCGGGCTCCTCCCACTCAGGCGCAGGACGTTCGGGCTCCTCCTCCCCTGGCTCCTGCTCTGGGCAGTCCTCGTCCTCATGCCCATAAGCAATGCACATGGTGCACCACCTTGGCTCCCTCTGCTTCCTCCTCACTTTTCCCCCTCTCTGCCTCCTTCTGCTCACCTTCCTCCTTTGGGCTGGTTCCTCCTCCTCTTCCTGGAAGGGGCAGACAGCCACCGTGTGCCCATACACCCCGCAGGCAAGGCACCAACCTTGGTCCTCCAACCTGCCGAGGAGATCCTCCAGCTCACTGCAGCCGTCTCTCCAGTTCCAGCCTTCCATTTTTTTTTTTTTTTTTTTTTTTTTATTTACTTTTCCACAAAAAACAATTTTCGAAAAAAATAAAAAAAACGCCCTTTGTATTCCTGGTCCGGCTCCTGGAGGCGTTTATCCCACGCAGGACACCATATGTGACAGAGCGGTTGCAGTACTGACGTCCCGGACCAGGAAGAAGCAATACAAAAACAAAGGCAAAGGTAGGTAGGGGAAACGAGAAGCGTTTGCGCTCGGGTTTTAATAATAAATCAAACAATAAACAAAACACTCTATAACAAATAAAAGGGCTCGATGGCCAACCAAAAAGACAAACACAAAACAGGCTTTAAACAAACCAAAAAGAACCACTCACACTCTCTCTCACACACACGTCGTCTCACAGTTTCAAACACTCTCCTCCTTTCAAACACTCACCTCTAACAAACACTCTCCTCCTAACAAACCCAACCACTCCCTTTTATACAGGTGCCTGGGCTAATTGGGCAATTCGCACCTCATTAGCCCAGGCACATTCCACACATTCCTCACACATAAATTCACTGAACCACACCCCAAACTCACTCACATCCACTCTAAACAATACAAAAAACACAGAACCACCACAAAATAGGCTGCACCCCATCACAACCACACATAAAACTCTACTTAAAAAAATGAAAAATAATAATAAAATAAACATTTCAAAAGAAACCATTGTCTAAATAGGTGTAAACAGGTATGTGTACATAAAAAAAACTGTAAAAATGAAATTATTTTTAAATTTAAAATGAAATAATTGATTGCTGCTAAGTCCAGTAGAGATTTGTATATAAAAAAAAAAAAGAAAAAAAATGACTTGACAGGAGAGCTGTTATAGATAAGTACTTGTTACTTTTTTTGATATATATGTGGCTTTTCCATGCATGCGTGCCTGATGGGGACAAAGCACTACTTTTGGATGCCCCTATTACATCAGGGCATATGTTTGGTCCCGCGGTGGACAAGATGCTACAGCATGGGAATCCACGAAGGAGCTGGTTTGCTTGCCTCCCAAACAACCACCTCCAGTGCGTAAACCAGCGGCAAACTGCTACTCTAGGCCCCAACAGCCTCAAAGACTTGCACAACTGGCTGCGCCGTCTGCCAGAGGTGAGGTTTGGAACCGGCCCCCGGCTGCTTGCCACGGAGGCTTTAATAGGTTCCGCCACCCGGCACATAGTGCCACAGATTCTTAATGGGATTGAGATCAGGACTTTGACTGGGCCACTGTAGGACATTCACCTTTTTGTTCTTGAGCCACTCCAATGTTGCTTTGGCCTTGTGCTTGGGATCATTGTCCTACTAAAAGGTGAATTTCCTCCCAAGCTTCAGTTTTTTAGCGGACTGAAGCAGATTCTCTTGCAGTATTTCCCTGTATTTTGCTCCATCCATTCTTCCTTCAATTTTAACAAGATGCCCAGTCCCTGCTGATGAGAAGCATCCCCACAACATGATGCTGCCACCACCATACTTCACTGTAGGGATGGTGTGTCTTGAGGCATGGGCAGTGTTAGTTTTGCGCCACACATAGCGCTTTGAGTTTTGGCCAAAAAGCTCTATCTTGGTCTCATCTGACCACAAAACCTTTTCCCACATCTTTGCTGGGTCACTCTCATGCTTTCTGGCAAACTCCAGGCATCCTTTCAGATGGTACTTTTTGAGTAACGGCTTCTTTCTTGCCACCTTCCCATACAGGCCAGTGTTATGCAAAGCTCTTGATATGGTTGACTGGTGCACCATTACTCCACTCCCAGCCACTGAACTCTGTAGCTCCTTCCAAGTGATTGTTGGCCTCTCTGTGGCTTCTCTCACAAGTCTCCTTCTTGTTTGAGCGCTGAATTTTGAAGGACGGCCTTTTCTTGGCAGTGCCTGGGTGGTGTGATGCAGCTTCCACTTCCTGATTATTGATCCAACTGTGCTCACTGGGATATCCAAACACTTGGATATTATTTTGTACCCTTTCCCTAATCGATGCATTTGTATTACTTTTTCTCTGACTTCTGTAGAATGCTCTTTGGTCTTCATTTTCCTTCAGATTCACAGCCTGACCAATGATCCTTCAAGAGTAGGGTTTTTATCCAGAAAATATGACAGCAACTTTAATGGTTCACAGGTGGAGGCCAATGGTAAGGTAATTGTGTCCTCGTTAGGGCAGTTTCTTTCATCGGTGTAAACTGGAAGCTTCCACAGCACAGGGGTTGAATACTTATGCAAGCAAGATATTTCAGTTTTTTATTTTTCTTAAATATTTCCCAACATAAAACCAATGTCACCTTACAATAATTGATTATGAGTTTCAGTGTTTTAAAATAAAATATCAAACAGAACGAAATGTCAATGTACCATTTGTAATTCAGTAATATGAGAGAATTGGTCAGGGGTCTGAATACTTTTGCAAGGCACTGTAGATAGATATTATATATATATATATATATAGATAGATAGATAGATAGATAGACAGGCTTCAGTGAGTTACATGAAAATGATTTCATCTAGGGTTTCTGTGATGTCATAAATTACGAGACCCATATATTATTTTTTATAATACATGGATACCCTTGTGATGCTAATATTAAAGAAGACGAGGTTCAGCAGCATAGTTCTTTTTTTTTTTTAAAACTTAGTGTTTCGGTGCTGTACAAACGTTCTATGTCGTTATCTGTTTCTCCAGTTTCTCTGAGATACGAATGTACCAGCTTTATATATATATATATTTTTTAACGTATTCTCATTTTGTTGATCATTAATGAACATTTCTGTACTGTGGGTGTTGTCGAGTGATTGAAAACGAGACATTTTGTGTTTGAATTGAAAGTGGTGGTCTGGAGGAGTCGAATGGGTCAAAGTTCAAGTATTTTCCTGTAGAGGAATTATCACATTTTGAAATCACTACTGTAGTATTATGCTTTTTTTAATGGCTAAGGATACAAATATAGCCTTGTTATTGTCAATTAGAGCCAACAGCCAATATTTAAGGAAAGCAGTCCAGTCTGCTAGAGGCTGCTGTGTGAAGAGCCCGTCTGTGTGTCATTTAAAAGGTACTGTGTGAACCGTTTTGTTTTGTAACTGTGTGTGTTCATTTTAACAAGTAAACAGCTTAGCTGTCCTGTTTATTTAGCTAGATTCCTGCCGTGTATAGTCCATGCTCCAATGTGAAGCTAGGTTTTTGTTTTGTTTATTTTTATTTGTGTCAAAATAAAAAGTGCGCTACCGTGCGTTTAAAAATCCATTTCCTGTGTGTGCGTCAGTCACTAGTGCTGGAAAAAGAACCCGAAGTAAGCGTCTTTTACAATAATTTATATATATATATATATATATATATATATATATATATATATATATATATATATATACACACACATAACAAAAATATTGTCTATAATGCAAGACAAAATGACATTTTAACCAAAATCCTGGATTCAACATTCATATATTAACAGCAGTTCTGGCTCCTCAGAGGAGGCAAGTCTCTGTTATAAACTCCTATCAGCTATTAACCACAGTACTAGCAGTAGAAGATCATGTAATCTAAGCCCAGAGCCGAGAGTTTTTTTTCATCAGAGGAGACAAGCCTTTTATAGCATACATTTACAAGTAAAAACAATGTGCACAGACAGAACAAAACATTTAGATGGTTGAACAGGACTAACTTGCACTTATTATTCTGAGCTCCGCCCCTCTCCTTAAGCACAGCTGGACTGGCTGGAGGCAAGGCAGACTGTCCCGCTTCGTCCTGCCACGGAGATTTCTGCCGTCGATCAGGGTATTGTGCACAATACTCATTAAGTGTTTTCCTCTTGCGCCCCATTTTCAAATCAAACTAGTAACTGTCACCGTATATACATATAATAGCTTACTTACACCTTAACCCGCTAATTTCAAAGTAGGCACTTTGAATGAGAGGCTATAGCTGGCAAATGAAAGTGCATAGTCGGTCTGATGATTGACAGTCATTTAAATGAATGAGAGCATTCTAGCGCTGCTTCAGCCAACGAGATCTGTCAGGACAGGATGAAATGGCTGACGGTGCAACTGCACTAGCCTATTAAGGAACCGCTGATTTGACTGACAGCGACCCCTAGCCATTCAGAGTGGAACGGAGACGGGACAGACAACAAGTATAAAAACTACACAGACAAGATGATTTCTTAAATTATTATTTTTGGTAAAAAAAAATAAAAAATAGCGAGTGGTTTTACCGATGTTTATTCCATATAAATTTATTTGTCAAACTCATGTTTTTTGGGAATTCAACGTTTTTTACCGATTACAATCGAAAAGTCTAATTAGAACAGTAGGAAAATGTAAAAAACGTATGGGACAGTAGACAAAAAATAAACTGTGTCACTGCTTGTGACAAGATGGCTTGCAGGTGACATCAGACCAGGGAGGACAGACACAGCACTGGGGCATGGAAGCACTGAAGCGCACATTTAATAACAAATAAACAAAATAAAAGACTTAAACAAACCAAACAAAACAATTATACAAAACAAAACAGCACAGTGGCCAACAGAAACAGACACGGAACAAAACAAGTATCGTGCTAGTCTAAATTGTTGTATTTTCTGGTTTCTTTTGCTTTACCTCCCGACTCTCGTTCCGCCTCTGAACACACTCAACCCCATTCAGCCAAAGCTGCAGGTTTTTATATTGATGTGGCTGACCTCAAACTGGCTGTCAATTAGCCAGTGTGAAGACAGCCACATTCTACAAAAGTATTTCTAGCAGGGAAGTCTTTTTTTTTTTTTTAAACTTCCCTGCCAAACAAAACATCAATAAATAATAACTCATTTTTAACACAAATGCATTTAAATCGTAATAATACAAAATACACACAGGGGCAGGGGTGTACCCCATCACACTGCTCAATAGCGTGACTGTTTCCAATGAATCCTATGACTTCAGCGTTGTTGACAGAAGTTGTAGTTTTCCTCTGCATTTCTAATGATTGGAAACACCTTTCAGCGTGTACCAGATAAACTACTATACCCAGAAGACACAGCACACTTTATGCTTCTTGCATTGTGACAACAGTAGCGTCAGTAAAGTGACAATGGTAGCGTCAGTAAAGTGAGATGTATTTTAAAAGTTTCAAATTATGTCCTTTCTCTGAGAATAAATCTAGTTGTTGGTTTTGTTTTTTTCTCTGTTAGTGTTTGTTGGAAGTCGTATTTATATTATTTTAGCCCTTCCCCAGCAGTATTTGTTAACTCTCATTTTCGCCTGTACAGTATTGTGACGGGGTGCCCGCCCCTTATTAATTTATATTTTTGTACTGTTATGATTTATTAATGTTTTTATGTATGTTTGTGTTTGTTTCTTTTATTATTAATATGAGTTTGCGTTTGTGTGTTTTGGATCGGCAGGAAGGGGGTAAAATTCCTCCCTGCCAAAATACATGTGAGAATGTGGCTGGAGCCTTAATTGAGTTGTTAATTATTGATTAATTGGGCTCCAATTAACTATAAAAGTCAGGAGAGTGTCAGAGGAGAGACGCAAGTGTGTGGGAGAAAATAAATAAACAATTGCTACATATGCTGGTTTTGCAACCAGCATACTACTTGTTTAGTGTTTCTGTTTGTTTGGCCAACGGGCCTTTTTGTTTTGTAGTGTTTTGTGTTTGTTTAAATCTTTTGGTTTTGTTATTTAATAAACGTGCTGAGTGCCTTTGCGCTTCAGTTTTGCCCCGCCATTCCTTGTGTTGAGTCTGTGTTTCTGGTCTGACGTCACCCTCTGCAAAGCCACCTGTTCACATGTATATAATTATTTTGTTGGTCATTTATTTAAGTTTAGCAAATTAAGTCAATAGGATGTGCTTGAATTTTTTCTGCCTTTCTCCTGAATATTGTATGCAAAGTATGTTATTGACACGGTCTTGAAATCGAAATGCTGTATATTTTTGGTTGTATACAGTGCCTTTTTAAACATACACTGGCAGTGTGTAACAGTTAAGTATATTAGAATAAACTATGATGGGCTACTGTTTTCTTTTCTCTGTTTGCTAGTGGAGAAAATGTTTTTAACAGCCGAAATTGTTGTAAAACCTGTTTAGACTGCACTTGTAGATCTACCCCGATGCGCTGGACTTACCAGACCCAAGCACCACGTTACTAGGTCCTCAGCTGATGCAATATCCTTGCACTACTAATATGTCATTGGAGTTATAACTTGTTGTAATCCTAACTTGTTGCATCCTAGCTCATATTGTATTTTATTATTATTATTATTATTATTATTATTATTATTATTATTATTATTATTATTATTATTATTATTTATTTCTTAGCAGACACCCTTATCCAGGGTGACTTACAATTGTTACAAGATATCACATTATACATATTTCACATTATACAGATATCACATTATTTTTACATACAATTACCCATTTATACAGTTGGGTTTTTACTGGAGCAATCTAGGTAAAGTACCTTGCTCAAGGGTACAACAGCAGTGTCCCCCACTGGGGATTGAACCCACAACCCTCCGGTCAAGAGTCCAGAGCCCTAACCACTACTCCACACTGCTGCCACTTTTAGTAGTATTATTTGCACTTACTGTAAACGATAATGTATTTAAATATGAATCTTGCTTTGTAACCCTGTATAGTACTGCCCTGTAACACCTGTAAGTCGCCTTGGATAAGGCATCTGCCAAATAAATACATTATTAATAATAATAATAATAATAATAATAATAATAATAATAATAATAATAATAATAATAATAATAATATGAAAAGTGTTGTCAGTCAGAATGTAATAATAAGATTCTACTGCTGCTTAAGGGGACTCCAAGCCCTCAACCTGGTCGGTAATGCTTGCTCACCAGAATTTTGTTTAAGTAATAGTTTTCTATGGAAGTGTTTGTTAATATTTCTTCGATATGGAAGCAGTTCTCAAAATAGAGGAAACACAGCGGCTCTTTCTTCACTCCTTTCCTTGAACTGCAAACCAACAAGATAGATCCAGATTGAAAGAAATGTATAGTTGTGCACCGCACAGCAGTAGAGAAGTCATCCAATCAATCACACCTCAATGCGCTTTATAATCTTTTCCATTTTATGTTATAAAAAGGATTTATAGCGGCAAGACTTTCAAGACGCACACACACACACACACACAGACATGCACACACATACAAATCAAAGGTTTAAGTCCAGATAAAAAAAAAAATCTCTTATAGCGTTTCACTCCCCAAGGTTTTCTGAACAACATTTCAGGGTTGTATAGCATGACTTATCTTGTTTGCAACTGATCAACATTACTAAAAGAACAGATTTCATATACAAGCTTTTACTTGCAACACACATCAACTCCAGACTGATAACCTACAAAAACAATGACCATGAAACTTTAACAATGATAAGGTGAGCCAGTGGAAGATGTACATAGTACTGTACATAAGGATATGCTCAATAGCAAGCACTGTTTAGTTTTTTACATTATCGTGTATGAACTTGATTGCAATTATTTATATGCATTGTTCCTTCTGATAATACATATATTGGTTTAATTATTTAAAAAAGAGGGTGAAAACTTATAATATATATATGAGTGGCTGACATTTTCTACCTTTTGATTCTTAATTCAATTTTACCTGTTGTGCATAGTGCCATCTGCTAGGATATAATTATTTGTCTAAGTCAGATAATTAACATAAAATCAAAAAGTGAAACCTGTTTTTTTGTGATCTGTAATTCTGATTCTTCATTGTCTACTTTAGATGGCTTTTTCAGTCCTGAACTTGACCTCTTTTACAATAGTGAACTGCTGTATCATACAGTAGCTTCAGTCATGTTGTTGATGGGGCATTCTTGTACCACAAGAACATCAGAAATGTGAGCTTTAGATAATGATGATTTTAATGTGATTTTGCATTGCTGTCTCTCCTGAAATTATCTTTTCATCATCCAGTTTTAAAGTGCTGTATCTCCCTTAAGAAATCAATGTGTGTGCTGGAATCAGTATTATTCACATATGGTTTGTGATTAATGTGTCTATAAATAAGTATGTCAAAGACATGTGTGTATAAATAACTATGTCAAAGATTTCACAGACAATTCTTTTTAGTTATTAACATTCGCTCTCACAGCATAGACCTCTCGAGATCATTGTTCATATTCTCTTTTGTTCAAGAGGTTGTTGACTCGCACAGTTCCAAACACATGCATTGGTTAAAACAATTTGAAAGCCAAAAACAAACACAGTTACAAAATAAATCCAATTTCAAAATTGTGTTGCAATACAAAAGCTTTAAGGTATTGCATATAGACTTGTACAATGTATCTTAAGTGCTTGACGCATGCAGATGACTGCAGGTTTTCTGTTTATTTTAAACTAGATGTAGAAGTTGAATGACTCAGGATACTTCTTAGGTTGTTCCAGTTTTTGTTCTACAGAACAATGGTTCCCTTTTAATCACATTACAGGTGTAATCAGACCCCATAGTGCAGTGAATAAAGCCAAGAACTTCATCTAGAACTTCTGAAGCAAGTGCCAGATTAGATACTGGAGACGTGTCTCATTCTCAAAAGTAATTTACCAGAAATGATACATTAGATGTTCCAAGAAGGTCACTTTAAACTAAAGTACTGTATTCAAGCTGAGGTGAATTAGTGGAAGTAAAATAATGAGATGGTTTCATGGAGATCCACAATCAATTTGAATTACGTTAGCTGTGTATAAATGAGTCAAATGGCAAGAAAATGTGCAGCCAAGAAAGGTTGTAATCTGTAAAACAGTGATATAAATGTGTGGGATATACAGTAGCCTCATTTTTAAAATGTAGAAAACATATTGGTTATGCATATGACATTCCCTAAACTACAATGGTCTATAATATTGGAATCTTGCCTACAAAAATGAAATATTTGCTGTGGAAGCGGTTTCATCTTTAATGGAACTGCCATAGGGTTTATTTGCATCTTTAATAACGACACTCTTCAGTATGTTGTTTAAAATTATGAGATGTTATAAAAACTGCCTTTATCCGAGGCACAGAGACTAGGGTGTGTGAACTATGCATCAGCTGCAGAGTCACTTACAATTATGTCTCACCTGAAAGACGGAGCACAAGGAGGTTAAGTGACTTGCTCAGGGTCACACAATGAGTCAGTGGCTGAGGTGGGATTTGAACCGGGGACCTCCTGGTTACAAGTCCTTTTCTTTAACCACTGGACCACACAGCCTCCTATGTAATGTAATTTATTGTGTTGTGGGGTGATTTGTTATTTTTTTTTCATATGAGCTACACATCCCAAAAAATATAGAAATATGAAAAATAATAAATAATATTTTTAAAAATTGCCAATTTCAACCTCTTTCCAAGGGGGCTCCCGAGTGGCGTATCCAGTAAAGGCGCTCCACGTTGAGTGCAGGATGCGCTCTATAGTCTGGATGTCGCGAGTTCGAGTCCAGGCTATTCCTTTGCCGACCAAGGACGGTAGCTTCTAGGGGTTGGCGCTCAATTGGCCGAGCGTCGCCCGGGGGGGGAGGGAGGGCTAGGTCGGCCAGGGTGTCCTCGGCTCACCGCGCACCAGCGACCCCTGTAGTCTGGCCTGGTGCCTGCGGGCTTGCCTGTTAGCTGCCAGAGAGCTGCGTTGTCCTCCGACGCTGTAGCTCTTGGGTGGCTGCATGATGAGGTCCGCAGTGTGAAAAAAAAGCGGTCAGCTGACGGCACACACTTCGGAGGACAGTGTGTGTTCGTCTTCGCCCTCCCGAGTCAGCGCAGGGGTGGTAGCGGTGAGCTGAGCATAATAAAATAATTGGCGATTCCAAATTGGGAGAAAATAATAAAAATAATAATTGGCAACGACTAAATTTATTAAAAAAAAAAAAAAAAGCCAATTTCAACTTGCCAAAAAGTGAGATTGGAAACATTATTGCCCTGTTTGAGGTACAGTTATATTTCAGTATAAAAATAAAGAAACCACACACAAGTTATCAAGTAAAATGTTTATTTTTTATTTAAAAAAAAAAAAAAAAAACTTTGATATTAAGAATTTTATTTGGGAAGAAGGGAGACAAAAAAAAACTTCCATATTGTGCTGTATTTATTTATCTTCAAAACTACCCTGCAGTTGAAGTGCTGGGCTGGGGCACCTCCAGATCTTTCTCCTCCTCATCATCATCCTCCTGCAGCAGCTCTTCATCAAGGTCAGCCTCCATGGTGTACATGCCCTCGATCTTCTCCTCAGTCAGGGCCCTCCTCCTCTTCAGTGACTGAACCAGATGCTAGAGCTGATTGTCTCCATCCATTTTCTGGCTTACACACACCCACATAAAACATTCAAATAAATACAAATTATTATTAATAATAGTAATAATACTAATAATAATAATAATAATAATAATAATATTCTCCATCCTTTTTCACACACAGAAAAAAAGGAAACTAATAATGACTGTTCTTTACACACACACAGACACAGTAAAAGTAAACTAATAATAAAATACATGGCTAAATAATAATAACTACAGCTAAATGTCTTTGTTCTTTACATAGGCTAACATCTGCCCTAGATTGCCCAGTAACCTCATCCTCTCGGTCACACTGCGTTCCAACTCCTTTTGACTGGAGTTTGTTACCATCCGAGTGCTCTCCTACCAGACCCCAGCCTTGTCTCAGTGATGCTCCCTCACATTTTGCGGTCCTTCTCTCTTTATTTGTTTTTCTAGGACAGAAAATAGGAGAAAACATTTCGGCTTGAAAAGGAAACACATCACCAATTCGTTCCTTTTTCTTTTTTTCTGCCACGTTTACGTGTGCGGCTGAGACTGCCATTAATTCTTTGAATTGTGGCCAGTCTCGGCCCAGAATAACTGCATGTGGCAACCTTTCCGCCACCCCTACTACCAGGTGGCATTTTATCGGTCCTACCGATAAGCATACTTTTAGTGTGGGGTATGCCGCCGTGTCTCCATGGATACAGGAGATGGCCACCTCACCTTGTGTCCGCCACAACACACCGCCCAAGAGAGCTGTTCTAATTTAAGGTTTGCTCACATCCTGTACTGAAATACGAAAACCAAAAACGCGTAGTTTATAATCAAAATAGCGAACTGGTTCTCAATAAAAAAGCAAAACTGGGGAAAAAAAAGATTCCAGTTTTTTTTTTTTTACTATGGAAATCGGGTAACCCTAGTTTTGATGGCAATGAGAGACCGCACTCAAAAAAAAAGTCAACGCATAAGCTTACAGCTACTGAAAGTTTGCAATATAATTTATGAATAGCAATAAGTTGAGGCATTACTCACCTCTTCTGTGGGGCAGGAGTGTAAATCGATGATTGAATTTATAACCTATTTTAGGTGGCTCATCTGAAATGAGAAGGCTGAAAGGGGGCATGAGATTGTTCAGTGGGACACGACGGCGGTAGCGTCCTCAGGGCCTCTCTCTTCTCTCATCTCCTGTTGATCGCAGTACCGGCAACCCACTTCGCTGCACAGTCACCTGGACAGGCCATCTTCGTTGCCGTGCTTCGCCCCTGGTCGATGCTGGATGTCGACTTCTAAGGTTTGGAGCATTTCAAGTCAGCACGCTACTTGCCCTTCTGGTTCCTGAAATCGCTGCAACCACTGTAGTGAGGCATGATCGGTGCGGAGCACAAACTGATGACCACAGAGGTAGGGGGCGGTAGTGTTTGATGGCCTCCACTACTGCCAATAGCTCTCTCCAGGTCACGCAGTAGTTGTGCTCCACTTTGCTGAGGGCATGGCTGTAATATGCCACCACTCTACAGCACAGCTCAGATGCCTACATTGTTTGCATCTGTGTCCAGGGTAAAGGGCGCTACTGTGGATGGGGCGGAGAGCACAGGGGCGCTGGTCAGGGCATGGCGCAGTCGGGAGGAGGCACGCTCGTGTTCGGGGGTCCACTGGAAGTGGGTGCTCTTCTCAAGGAGGCGGTGAAGGGGGCTAGTGATGGTGGCAAGTCCTTTCACAAGCCTTCAATAGTAAGAAGTGAGACCCAGCAAACTGCGGTGTTGATGTGATGCTGGACCAGGCCGGTCTGTCCTCCATCCTCCGGCTAGCACGCGGAGTTGGCCGCTCTCCTGTTCATCCAGCCCCTCGCTACTGCGCTGGTGCACCCTCTCCACCACCTCACCTCGCCTTGCTGCAGCTACATTAGCCCTCTTCCTCGCATCGATGACAGCTGCCCAATCAACGTCCGCAATTGCACCGCAGTGGGTTCCATCTTGGCCAGGTTGGTCTCACTGGCCC
This sequence comes from Acipenser ruthenus, assembly GCF_902713425.1. Lineage (NCBI taxonomy): Eukaryota > Metazoa > Chordata > Actinopteri > Acipenseriformes > Acipenseridae > Acipenser > Acipenser ruthenus. Next base: position 39,004,074 of record NC_081191.1, on the reverse strand, counting down.
ACTGGAAGATGTCTGGCCGGACTAGGATGACAGTAGACCTGGTGTCTATCAGCGCGGTGCAGGGCACGCCCTCCAGTTGGCAGTTTAGGTGGAGATGTGCCCTGATACTGGTTCTCTCGACGATGGCTGGTGCAGTGTGTGCTGCATTTGTGTTGGTGTTAGAAGAGTGGGCTGATGGTTCCCCTGTTACATCGGCCTGCACTCGTTTCCTGCTGGTGGCAGGTTGGATCTGGGTCGCAGCTCCTGTCGGGGGCAGTTAGCACGGATGTGGCCGGGTTGACCGCAGGCGGTGGGTGGTTGATGTGGGTGGGGCCAACCGCCCCAACATGGCCTGCTGGAAAGCCACGATCTCCCGCAGGATCTCGGCCAGTTGTGTGGTGCCCTGTTCGGTTCGCTTCCTTCTCGTTTGAACTGCGGGCCTCTGAGTGGCACTGCTGTCTTCCCAGGTCACATCCAGTTGCCAGCTGGGCCAGGCTCTCTCCTGCTGCCCACTCTCATCCCTGGAATCTGGCTCACAGCAGCTCTGGTTCTGCAGTACTGCTGGACTGGCATTGGAGGGCGGCAACCAAGGTGTGGTAACTGCCCGTCTCCTCCTCGGCCAGGTTCAGCAGCACCATCTGGGCATCCTGTCTCAGTGCCACTTTCAGCTGCTGGGTCTTGTCCTCTTCGGTCCAGCTGCACAGTTTGCACCAGCACCACCAGTTGAGCATGAAACGCCTCCCACCTAGTGGTGCCGTCAAAACTGGGCAGCCACTGTCAGGCTGGCTTGCCTGATGCTCCGCTCATCCCTCACTGTTCTGGTTCTCCAGCGCAGCACTCTGGGACCCAGCCGGGCCCTGTGTGCTCTGCCTCCAGTAGGCGCCGCTCTCCGCCGCTGGTTGCTAGTCTCACTGCCTCCCCACTGCCTCCTTCTTGCCGATCATCCCTCCGTCTCCTGGCAGCTTTTGCTTCACTCTGCCTGGATTGATCTCCATCCTGCTTCTGATGCCAATGTAGCGTGTCGGCAAGGCAGAAGAAAGACTGCTTCCAGGAACAAAGACCCAAACTGACAGGCACAGACCCTTTTTATTCCTTCGGTCCTGCCCCCTTATATGCAAATGAGGGTGCAGAACCCCACACACATGCTATTGGCACTACCCTTGAACTTGACCCAATCAGAACAGACATTTTAACAGTCAGTCACATCACAGCAAGCCACAGCGACAGTACAACACAGTTACAATATATAATTCCAATCTTACAGACCATTGTCCATTTCGCAGCCCTGCAACCTCTCCACTTTTCTGTTTTATTGAAATGATTTATGATTTAAAATTGACTGAAAATAGTTGTGGCAACAGCAGCTGCTTTACTTTTGATTTCTGAGAAGGGGCATAAATAAACATATTAGTATGGTGATGCATTTCCTTATCTAAACTGCACAGCTTTAGGGGAAAAGCTGCTAATTTTGCAGCTAGCTGCTATGTAAAAAGCTGAAAAGGTTAAGCTGACTGTACTATGTGCAATTCAACACCAGATGTTTAATGTAGTGCTGGTTATACCAGGTTACTCTGATAAGTGGTTTTAATTAAGGTGACACATCTATGTACTTCAGAATAATTATTATTATTATTATTATTATTGTTATTATTATTATTATTATTATTATTATTATTATTGCTTATGTGGTTTAAAAAAAAAAAGGTATTGTGTCCAGGAAGCCAATTATTAAATATGCTGACTGTAGTAAGGAATAGGTTTGATGCTGAGAGAGACTGAGTCGCTGTTATGTTGAACGAATGTTGGCGAACGTAAGATTTAAACCTAGAGGTATATTCTCTTCAAGCTTCTTGCTGGGAAGGAAATTCCAGCATTGTATACTCATCAGAGCTGATGATTTGCTGGTTGTGCTGGTTCAGGAGACGAGGAACTGGTTAAGCTGATCAAGCTGGTCTTTTACCTTTTAATAAATGTATTATTTGTGCTTAAGTTTATTTTGTACGCCACTGTACTGGAGAGAAAAATTCAGACAGTTGTAAAGGAATTGATGTTTGAAAAATCAGCTCTGCCAGATAATGATTAATGCTGCAAGACTGGAGATCGCAATAAAAATTAGGCTGTACAGCGGCGTACCAAACAGCAGTCTCACTTTTGCCACAGACATGCGAAATGAGGCCAGTGGAAAAAGACATGTTGTGATCTCAAACTGGAACGAGTTAGATAGCTGTTTAAGATGACTGCCAGGCATTGTTTTCTACAACATAGGTTTATAACCAGTGGATTACTTGTGGTCTAAACCAATGTCTGTAACTCACCACTCCAATAAACTAGGTGTAACAAAATCCTAATTGCTGTTTACCAATGTACACTAATTGGCATGTTAACACTCCAATACCTGATCTACAGTGCGAGTGCTGAGAAACTCACTGCATTTCTGGCTTAAATAATTATTTATTTATTTTTTTAAACTAATGTATCTGTATGACTTTTTTTGTTGTACAGATAATGAGCCAGATAGAGGGCCAGCAGAAGAACCTTGTGCACTCTATCGAGTCTCTCCCAACTAGAGGATCTCTGTCAGCCTTGGATCAGGACCTGCTGCTCCTCAAAGCTACCTCAGCTGCTGCGCTCAGCTGCCTTGGGGAATGCCTGAATATCCTGCAGCAGAACGTGAGCAGTGTGACCCAGCAAAGCAAGCCACTGCCTACAGGTGAGTGGGAAACGGGCTGTTGCAAGACTGACTGGACAACAGAGGCTGTGGGAAGGATGGCAAAGCAACCGAAATGTTAAAAAGCGGGGTCAGTTTACACTGAGCATCTCTTTCTGAATAAGGTTGGAAAAAATAGCATTAAAATGGTGTTTTATAAATGTAATTAAAAGGGGAGCTTCATAATCCTATACTACAGTGGCTCTCAAAAGTATTCACCCCCCCTTGGACTTTTCCACATTTTATTGTGTTACAACATGGAATCAAAATGGATTTAATTAGGAGTTTTTGCCACTGATCAACACAAAAAAAGTCCATAATGTCAAACTGAAAAATAAAATCTACAAATTGTTCTAAATTAATTACAAATATAAAACAGAAAATAATTGATTGCATAAGTATTCACCCCCTTTGCTGTGACACACCTAAATACGCTCTGGTGCAACCAATTGTCTTTAGAAGTCACATAATTAGTTGAATGGAGTCCACCTGTGTGCAGTTAAGGTGTTTCACATGATTTCAGGTTAAATACACCTGTCTCTGGGAGGTCCCACAGTTGGTTAGTACATTTCCTAACAATAACTACATCATGAAGACGAAGGAACATTCAAAGCAAATCCGGAATAAGGTTCTTCAAAAGCACCAATCAGGGGTAGGATATAAGAACATTTCCAAGGCATTGAATATCCCCCAGAGCACAGTAAAGTCCATTATTAAGAAATGGAGAGAATATGGCACAACAGTGAATCTGTCTAGAACAGGCCGTCCTCGTAAACTGAGTATCCGGGCGAGAAGGGCACTAGTCAGGGAGGCCACCAGTAGGCCTATGGCAACTCTAAAGGAGTTAGTCTTCCACGGCTGAGCTGGGAGACACTGCATACGACAACAATAGCCTGGGTGCTTCACAAAACTGGCCTTTATGGGAGAGTGGCAAAAAGAAAGCCATTGTTGATAAAAACACACATCAGATCTCAGCTAGAGTTTGCCAGAAGGCATGTGGGAGACTCTGAGACCAAGTGGAAGAAGATTCTATGGTCTGATGAGACCAAAATAGAGCTTTTTGGCCTCAATGCTAAGCGCTATGTTTGGCGCAAGCCTAACACCGCACATTGTCCTGAGAACACCATCCCTACTGTGAAGCATGGTGGTGGCAGCATCATGCTATGGGGATGCTTCTCTGCATCAGGGCCTGGAAAGCTTGTGAAGATAGAGGGCAAAATGGATGCAGCAAAGTACAGAGAAGTCCTGGAGGTAAACCTGTTGAAGTCTGCAAGAGACCTGGGACTTGGGAGAAGATTCATCTTCCAGCAGGATAATGACCCCAAACATACAGCCAAAGCCACACTGGAGTGGCTTAAAAACAAAAAGGTCAATGTCCTGGAGTGGCCCAGTCAAAGCCCGGACCTCCAATTGAGAATATGTGGAAAGAGTTGAAAATTGCTGTTCACCAAAGGTCCCCATCCAACTTGACGGAGCTTGAGCAATTTTGCAAAAAAGAATGGGCAAAAATTGCAGTGTCCAGATGTGCAAAGAGACTTATCCAAATAGACTTATGGCTGTAATTGCTGCCAAGGGTGCCTCTACCAAATAATGACTCAAGGGGGTGAATACTTATGCAATCAATTATTTTCTGTTCTGTATTTGTAATTAATTTAGAACAATTTGTAGATTTTATATTTCACTTTGACATCATGGACTTTTTTTGTGTTGATCAGTGGCAAAAACTCCTAATTAAATCTATTTTGATCCCATGTTGTAACACAATAAAATGTGGAAAAGTCCAAGGGTGGGTGAATACTTTTGAAAGCCACTGTAAATATAATATTCAGGAGTATCTCTTAAGTAGACTGGTTGAAAAACTAGTTTGTTTTACACTGATAACTACATGTTACAACCCCTGTTTCACAGAATCAGCCGTCACAATTTTCAGCACAGTTGAGATACCGCTGCTAGTCCGCCTGCTGCTTCTGAGGTCGTGCCAATTACTGCACATTCTTGCATTCAACTCTTTACTGCAGTGGTGCACAACTTGTTCCTGGAGGGCTGGTGTCACTGCAGATTTGTATTCCAACTGCACCCTAAAGTACTATATTGGACCTTATTAGAAACTTAATTGGTCCAATTAACTAATTTAGGGTATGGTTAGAACAAAATCCAGGAGGGACACCGGCCCTCCATGACCTGAGTTGTGCACCACTGCTTTACTGGCAATTGGATGATGTGCAAGTGGCCCTCACTTGCGACCCTTTCAATCAATTCCAGTCCAGGACCTTGTTCCTACTAGCTCCTTAATTATTGAATTGAGAAGTCCAGAGGCTTGTTTCGTACAGGTCTTGATTAGTTGAACCTAGGTATTCAGATAAGTAATTAAGGGCCCCGATTAGAACACAGTCCTGAATTGGAATGAACTGTAAGAGCCACAAGTCATACAGACACGGACTGAAATAAAAGGGAACTGTTAAAAAAAATATATACAATGGAGTCCTGCCAATTTTTTATTTTATATTTTTATTTTCAAGTAACATCAAACTTCCAGTTGATATTTTTGTCTCAAAATGGGGTGTATTCAGTTAATTTAGATGAGTAGATGTCCAGGTCATTAAATATTACATTGAATTAATTATCCCTTGACCAGGTCCTAAATCATTTATTTATACCTTCTAAAACCAAGAATGGAGCTTCTTGCCTCTATTATATAGTAAGATGTGCAGATCATGAAGCTTCCTCTGCAAAATAAATAAATAATAATAATAATAATAATTAAGCTATAAAACCCTCTGTATGCAGTTATGTTGTTCATTTTCAAATCATTAGTAAAGGAATAGATTTTTTTATCCAGTTTTGTTACTGTATTTTTGTGTGTTTTTTAAAAAAAATCTCTTATTCAGGTCATGCCTGGTTTTCTTTTATGTCCTGCAGTTACAAAGTGTTGCAACACACGGAAGTAGTCTGTCCAGAAGACTACTGTCCAGCAAGTATAAAAACACCTCCCTGCACATCCTTAAACATACTGAACACAAAGAGTTTAGCAAAGCCTGCTTTTTCAGAATGTTTCATTACCTGTTTGCTGTAGATGAACAGATGAAGACTTTGCTTTTTTCCTCAAAATAATGCTCTGAATTAGCTCTGCTAATTGCCACAGAGTAACTTACAGGTTGTGCAGAGATGTCAAATACTCACAATCGGGTACTGGAGAGGAAAGACGTTGCACCTGCAGTCTACCAGAGTCATCCCCCACAAGGGTTCAATTAGTTTGTTTAGATGGAACAGATTGATCTGATGCCAAGTTCCTGGTTACGATCACTGGTTGGTCGACTTCTCCCTTGTGGCATGACTTGATTTTAAACCTGGATGTATTTCATCAGTCCTTCCTTTCAAAGGCAGTTCCTTATTCTTTCATAGCCTTAAAATGTCTGCTCAAAGATGACCTGGTCAGCATCTGGTAGTGATACCTTACTGTGCATGGGTTGAGTGTCGCAGAACCTATTGGGATCACAGCTCTGACTGAATGTTAGCTCATCCATCTACTTGAATACATTTACCTATTTCAGTAATACACAGTGCCAAATCCTTAAATATGTTGCTAAACTTTTTTTGTTCAGTATATATGTAAATAGATATATACAGGGGCTGTCAACAAATATTGCATTTTATCACTATTTGCTTTGCATATGGTTAAACTGTTACAATTTAAGGCATCTATGTATAGTAGAAGCCCCTCTTTAAAAAACAAACAAAAACAAGTAAAACTTTTTCAAGTTAATGAGGAGTTGTGATTAAGAGTTCACAGGTTCTTAATACTGTAACTATGCCACTTACTTACAATTGAATGTGCCCATTAAAGAATGTTTTGTTAATAAGTATTTTTCCAAGCCCATTTTAAATAATTAAATCCATTCATGAAACCTTTTTTCAACTGTTTTAGAGAGGGTTTAGTAGTATTCTCATTTTAAAAAAGAAAGCACAGTTTAATCCAATGTTAATAAACACTCTTCATAAAAGAGACTTAACAAAACATTATTTTAAACATTCCTTAAAATTCCTTTTGTGGATAGAGGCCATTATAATAGAAGATAGGATGTCAGGGCACTGATGGCTTCAGGTGTGCAGAATAGTGTTCATAGTAATGTATCCTTCAATATTATGCAGTGTATTTGCAATGTGATGAATTTACCACAGAAGGCATTAACTGTGACAACTCTAACAAACACGGTAGAAGAAAGGTAGCAAACAGATAACTGGTTTCAATAGACAGATATTCAAGTCTCTGAGCATTACATATAATTTGTAACAGTTCAACCAACTAAAATGTTCAAATATTTAAGAAATATAAGAATTAATAGATAGTTCAAGGTCATGCAATATTCAAGGAAACTACTGTATGCAATAGCCTGTTTGAATACAGTGGTGGCCTTGAATATTGCATGACCTTGAACTATCTACTAATTCTTATAATTCTTAAATACTTGAATTAGATTGTGATTTAGAGCATGGGCTAAATACAAATTTGCATCCACCCTGTTACAAACTTGGGTGGCTGCACTGCATTCATGCCCACATCTTTTTAATAGCTTGTCTCGCCAACTACTGTAATGAATGGTTTATTAACTTTGTCCCAGCTCCCACTGTTAGGTTATTGGTGAACTCCTGATAATATCAACTCTGCTTATGGTCACAATTTATTCTCAGTCCCTTTGAAGTGATATTAAGCGGGTTTGACTGTTTTTCAATCTATGAGCAATGTATTCTATTCAAATCATGTGACAGTGTGACCTTTCAACTGTCAGCTCCACCTATGCCTACTCCCTACTATCTACAGTGCCGTGAAAAAGTATTTGCCCCCTGTCTGATTTTCTGCATTTTTGCATATTTTTGACACTGAATGTTATGACACTCAACCCAATTAAAGGGATCATTAGGGTCAGCTGTTTGAGTACTTTGGTTAACAACCAGGCCTGATTTGGGCCAGCCCTGCCCAATATAAATCTGACTAACTTTGGCCCTTACCATCAGAGTGAAGTTGTCTGCACACAGGTTCTAGAGGCACATCATGCCACGAACAAAAGAAATTCCTGAAGACCTCAGGAAAAAAAGTTGTTGATGCTTATCAGTCTGGAAAGGGTTACAAAGCCATTTCTAAGGCTCTGGGGCCCCACCAAACCACAGCAGTTCTGCATGGAGGAGTGGGCCAGAATTTCTCCACGGCGCTGTGAGAGACTAATCAATAACTACAGGAAGCATTTGGTTGCAGTTATTGTTGCTAAAGGTGGCGTAACCAGTTATTGAGTCTAAGGGGGCGGTTACTTTTTCACACGGGGGCATTGGGTGTTGCATAACTTTCTTTAATAAGTAAATGAAATATGTATCACATTTTTGTGTTATTTGTTCACTCAGGGTCCCTTTTATCTAATATTAGGTTTTGGTTGAAGATCTGATAACATTCAATGTCAAAAATATGCAAAAATGCAGAAAATCACACATATGTGTGTGTATACAGTGCCTTGCGAAAGTATTCGGCCCCCTTGAACTTTGCGACCTTTTGCCACATTTCAGGCTTCAAACGTAAAGATATGAAACTGTAATTTTTTGTGAAGAATCAACAACAAGTGGGACACAATCATGAAGTGGAACGAAATTTATTGGATATTTCAAACTTTTTTAACAAATAAAAAACTGAAAAATTGGGCGTGCAAAATTATTCAGCCCCTTTACTTTCAGTGCAGCAAACTCTCTCCAGAAGTTCAGTGAGGATCTCTGAATGATCCAATGTTGACCTAAATGACTAATGATGATAAATAGAATCCACCTGTGTGTAATCAAGTCTCCGTATAAATGCACCTGCACTGTGATAGTCTCAGAGGTCCGTTTAAAGCGCAGAGAGCATCATGAAGAACAAGGAACACACCAGGCAGGTCCGAGATACTGTTATGGAGAAGTTTAAAGCCGGATTTGGATACAAAAAGATTTCCCAAGCTTTAAACATCCCAAGGAGCACTGTGCAAGCGATAATATTGAAATGGAAGGAGTATCAGACCACTGCAAATCTACCAAGACCTGGCCGTCCCTCTAAACTTTCAGCTCATACAAGGAGAAGACTGATCAGAGATGCAGCCAAGAGGCCCATGAACACTCTGGATGAACTGCAGAGATCTACAGCTGAGGTGGGAGACTCTGTCCATAGGACAACAATCAGTCGTATACTGCACAAATCTGGCCTTTATGGAAGAGTGGCAAGAAGAAAGCCATTTCTTAAAGATATCCATAAAAAGTGTTGTTTACAGTTTGCCACAAGCCACCTGGGAGACACACCAAACATGTGGAAGAAGGTGCTCTGGTCAGATGAAACCAAAATCGAACTTTTTGGCAACAATGCAAAACGTTATGTTTGGCGTAAAAGCAACACAGCTCATCACCCTGAACACACCATCCCCACTGTCAAACATGGTGGTGGCAACATCATGGTTTGGGCCTGCTTTTCTTCAGCAGGGACAGGGAAGATGGTTAAAATTGATGGGAAGATGGATGGAGCCAAATACAGGACCATTCTGGAAGAAAACCTGATGGAGTCTGCAAAAGACCTGAGACTGGGACGGAGATTTGTCTTCCAACAAGACAATGATCCAAAACATAAAGCAAAATCTACAATGGAATGGTTCACAAATAAACATATCCAGGTGTTAGAATGGCCAAGTCAAAGTCCAGACCTGAATCCAATCGAGAATCTGTGGAAAGAACTGAAAACTGCTGTTCACAAATGCTCTCCATCCAACCTCACTGAGCTCGAGCTGTTTTGCAAGGAGGAATGGGCAAAAATTTCAGTCTCTCGATGTGCAAAACTGATAGAGACATACCCCAAGCGACTTACAGCTGTAATCGCAGCAAAAGGTGGCGCTACAAAGTATTAACTTAAGGGGGCTGAATAATTTTGCACGCCCAATTTTTCAGTTTTTTATTTGTTAAAAAAGTTTGAAATATCCAATAAATTTCGTTCCACTTCATGATTGTGTCCCACTTGTTGTTGATTCTTCACAAAAAATTACAGTTTCATATCTTTATGTTTGAAGCCTGAAATGTGGCAAAAGGTCGCAAAGTTCAAGGGGGCCGAATACTTTCGCAAGGCACTGTGTATATATATATATATATATATATATATATATATATATATATATATATATATATATATATATATATATATATGCACCGATAATACCTACAGTAATAATGTAGTTGTTTGTTACTTGCACTTGTGCATTGAAACTCATGTGGGACCTTGAGGTGCTGTGAGATACTGTGCTGTGCTGTAGCAAATAGGCACATAATTATGGCCCACCCTTTATCTTAAAGTATCAAACGGGGCATACATGATCAAAATCATAAAAAGAGCAGCACGTATACATCCCATTGTAGATTTTAGATACCATCATTATGATGTACTGTAATACACAGAACAGGGAGTTTAATACACCAGTTTCACATTTCTTTAAAAAAATGCCTTTGGTCTTTGTATTCAAACAAAGATCAGTAACACCTTTAAAGGGCAAGTGATATTAGGTATTGTGTTTTCATTTGTGCTCAGCCCAATCCTCTAGGTATGATCCAGGTATACCGTTTGTAGAACACTGTGTTATTTTAAAATACTGTTCATTATTAGTGTCCTCAAAACTAGTACAGGTTTGGCTAATAAGTTTCTTTGACTTATTTCAGAAATTGTTCCTGGGTGGCCTGGGCCGAAGTCCAGCTCTGCTGAGCAGCTAAAGAACGGTGGCTTGACTCCTTTACCTTCTACCAGTGCCAGTCTATCCTGGTCGGCCGAACCTTCCCCTTCTCAGACCAGCAAAGGACTACAGCACAGCTTGGAGGCGAGTGTCTGCCCACATTAAGTTGCATTTCTTGTACTCTATGGACAGTACACTGTATCCAACGTCAGTGGGTGAGCTAGATAAACTCTGTGTGTGTGTGTGTGTGTGTGTGTGTGTGTGTGTGTGTGTTCTCCCTTGAGAACTTGAAGATGAGCTTGGCACTTCTCCAAGAGATCACTTCAAAACACTTTTCTTAAAAGTGTTTGATGAGGCATGTAAAATAAGTAAACACTCTAGATTACAAAATTCTGCTGTTTACTGGCTTTCCAGTGAATTGGATATTTGTGAACATATGTCAGTCCCTGTTGTATTCTTACAGCTGCAGTGGAGAAACCTTTAGGTTTACATCATTTCAAATTGCATTTTCTCAGAAACAAATATGTTATATAAAAAAGGACCAATATGAACATATGAAAAGACTTTAAGAAAACATGTTGATAAGCTTTTCTTCTTTTTATTTATTTATTTATTTATTTATTTATTTATTAATTAACTGTCCCCTCAACTCTTTTTATGATTTTTGCAAATCCAAACTGCCAACTCCATAGTAAACAGGTTACTGGTAGTCATGGAACCAGTCCTGTATAACACTTACCAGAATAGAGTAGGACAGTAACTTCTGGTATCTTGGGCTGTCTGATTCAAACAGATAAAAGCACCTTAGTCAGGCTAAAATAGTAATAAAACTCATTTGAGAAATGACATTCAGACAGGAAAACAAATCTCTGGTATTTTTAAGGTATTTTGTCTTAAGTGTTCCCACAGCTGAAATCATGTAGAGTAGACAAAAGAATCAGCATTGCATGATATTTGACACTCTTCATCTACCTTTAATACTTCTCCTATAGCTTGCGTTCTCCTATCAAAGCTTACTTTCATTCGGGTTGACGTGTCATCAGATAAGGTATCCTGCTGCACTCGTTTAATTTGTTCTGCTTCTTGGTTCTGGCAGGCTCAGGCACTCATTTATTCTTTCCATTCGCCATCGTTCAATAAAAGATTGTTCATTAGATTTAGGTCATGGCTTTGAAAAGGGCGTGGACTTCTGGCTGTATAAATATTGGAAAGGGGCACTTGGGTTCACTGTCTTTATGAATATGGGTTACTTGTGCTCAAGTTGCTGAAAAATCCTTAAGCAAATGTAGGTATGTAACATTGGTTTATCTTTTGTCTAATGACACTTTTGTGTTATCAATATACTGTACAGTATATGGAATAATATGGCACCAAACAAGATAATTTACAGTTGTGGGACGTTTCTATTATTGCTCCAATGTGTTCATTAAGGTTTCTTAGAAGCTGGGCTGCAGTTCATTGCCTGCACTTAACCAGCAAATGACTTGCAGTTACCATAAATAGACCCATAGAGCAGAGATCTTCTGATGTGTTTAGAATGGGCTACAAGATCAGATGTTGCTGTAAGGCACAGGTCACAAACCTTGTCACAATAAGGATGTGCATCGTTTTCTTGGATGATTGAAATAATCTTTGTCTGCATTCTGGAGAGACTGCTACAGGGCTATACCAGAGAAAGGGGCACATTCTTCAAGGTTTTTACAACCATTTCTTAAAGTACAAAATAACAACCAATTCAGAAGGTTAAGGAGGCAAACATTTGATTTCATTGTTTGTTTTTAGTTTTTGTAAAATTAAAACTATACCAGACATACACAACGATGGAAAGAATTAATCTCTCATGTTCATAACATATGAGCAGTTGTCGTGGCCGGTGTCAGTTGCTTGTACCTGGGGCACAGTGTGATGGTGTAAAAAAAATAAAACACAAATTCATGATTTACAATTTATTTCTGAATTGCAAGTTGCTGATTTTGACTTAAAGAAAAATACATACTGTTCATGTGTTTTGTGTATTCCACTTAATTGAGCCTATATATCAATGTGTCTGCGTTTATTGTTTTATGTTATAACTTGCTGCCCCTTGCCCGAAGACTTACACATGTAGCACATCTACACTAAAATATAATCCACTTGTTCTGTTTACTGCAATCCTTCATGCGTTATTACCATTCACTCCACTATTGTACACGTGTATGTTCATATTTTAATGTGCAGGGGCTTAGCGTGTATGTGCTATGTTAAAATGTCAGTACTGCTCTGTGGCAAAGTGGTTAGTAAGGGGAACAGGTGTAGCGGTGATGTGGTGCAGGAGTGACAGGCAGACAACGATAATCCAGTGGAAAAAAAGCTTTATTTTATTTTAATTCCTGGTCTAGTGACCATAAATAATAAGCCCCGGCAATACACAACGATGTGTAGAGCGCGGGGATGAAAACACAGGTTTACAGTCCTGGAAAAAGAAAACAAAAACACGTTCACCCGTCTCGGGTGCGTGCAGTCGTGCTGGTGGTGAGTGAATACACTTTTTTATTCCGTAACAGTTCGTGCAGTGGTGATCCGGCTTGTGCTGGCCCAAGGCGACAGCTCCGGATGTGCTTTAGCTGTCTGGTGGTTTCAAAAACACAGACAGTTATTGTACAGTGATAAACAAACACAAACACACACACACGCAACTCTCTATAGAGTAATACAGTTTTATTACTAACGTCCTTCTCGGTCCTTGGCTTAACCCAAACGAAGGAAAAGAACAGCGTTACCCTGGCCCCTATATGTAATCCCGCATGATATCTAGGTAAACGGTTGCAGCTGCCTTATTACTTGCAGCTGCCCCTCGTTTACCTGTCAAATCAATACGGTCTTACAACAGAGTCTCGCTTCCTTCCAGGCTGACCCACTTCCCGGTCCCGGAAACGAACTGTCAGGCCAGCCCTTCCAGATACTTCTCCTCCCGTTCTTTAGCGCCCTCACAGGTCGGGAGGAAGATTTATCACCAGAACTCATTGTATTTCTGTCACATGCTCTTACAGAATTGTGATTTGGTTATGATAAGAAACTTAATGCTAAAACAAGTCAGGGTTTCTCAGATTCAGGGTATCCCTCTGATTTGCTTTATTAAATCTCTGACTGCGACTTGTACTGCATTTTAAAAACCCTTTCCTCTCAGGCTAATGGTTATTTTTGAGGACTGAAGCGAAATTCTTATATTAATGGTGTATTCTTCATAATCCTCGACCCCACCTCCCTCCAGAGCTACCGTCCTGTCTCCCTCCTACCCTTCCTCTCCAAAACCCTCGAGAGGACTGTACACCGCCAGCTCTCTGCTTTCCTGTCCAACCACTCTCTGCTCGACCCTCTCCAATCTGGCTTCCGCTCTGCTCACTCCACTGAAACTGCCCTTCTGTCTGTCACCAACTCACTAAAGTCTGCCCGAGCTGCCTCTCTCTCCTCTGTCCTAATTCTCCTCGAACTCTGTGCTGCCTTTGACACTGTTGATCACTCTATCATCTCTCGCTGACCTGGGGATCTCTGGCACTGCTCTGGCCTGGTTCTCCTCCTACCTCTCCAACCGCACTTACCAGGTAACCTGGTGTGGAGCAACCTCCACACCTCACCCTCTCTTAACAGGAGTCCCCCAAGGGTCAGTCTTGGGTCCTCTCCTGTTCTCTCTCTACACCCGCTCCCTGGGCCCCCTCATTGCATCCTATGGTTTCTCATACCATTTCTATGCTGATGATGCTCAGATTTTCCTCTCCTTCCCTACCTCTGACTCCACCATCCCCTCCCGTATCTCTACCTGTCTGTCTGCTATTTCCTCCTGGATGCGCTCGCATCACCTCAAACTCAGCCTCTCTAAATCTGACCTCCTTTTCTTTCCCTCCTCCTCCTCCCCCTCCTCTTATCTCTCTATCTCTGTTCCTCTGGAATCTACCACACTCTCTCCCTCTTCCTCCGCTAAGAACGTCAGAGTCACCCTGGACCCCTGCCTCTCTTATTCCCAGCACATCTCCACTCTGGCACGCATTTGCCGATTTCTTCCTGAGCAACATCCGAAGAATCCGACCCTTCCTCACCAACTACGCCACCCAGCTCCTGGTCCAGGCCTTGGTACTCTCCCGCCTAGACTACTGCAACTCCCTCCTGGCTGGCCTCCCTGCGTCCGCCACCCGTCCGCTCCAGCTCATCCAGAACTCCGCTGCTCGCCTGGTTTTCTCTCTGCCTCACTTCTCCCACGCAACTCCACTACTCCGCTCACTCCACTGGCTCCCGATCACCGCTCGCATCCAGTTCAAGACTCTTGTACTAGCCTACAGATGCCTTGACCAGACTGCACCCAGCTACCTCCAGACCCTCATCTCTCCCTACACCCCCACTCGACCTCTCCGCTCCGCCTGCACTAGAAGACTGGCTCTACCTCCTCTACGCTCCCCTGCCTCCAGAGCCCGCTCCTTCTCCACCCTCGCTCCGCAGTGGTGGAATGACCTTCCTACAGATGTCAGGACTGCCCAGTCCCTGACCACATTCCGGCGCCTCCTTAAGACTCACCTCTTCAGACAGCACCTGTAGAACTCCTCTGTTTTTCCCCTGGGACACTTATCACCCTTCCTTAAATGCGCGTTACTTGCTCTTATCTTCACCCTATTTTACTGCATTTAATCCTGTACTTCAGAGTACTGTAATCTGCCAAGTGTTTAATCTGTAGTATTTTGTATTTAATCATATCCTGATGTAACTATCACTGTCACTGTTATCTGCTGTATTACTGAATTGTATTTTGTCACACTTGTACTTGCTTGAACCAGTCATTGTATTTATCTTGCTCTTAATTGTATTATTACTTGTACTGTGATACTTGAAATGTATTTGCTTACGATTGTAAGTCGCCCTGGATAAGGGCGTCTGCTAAGAAATAAATAATAATAATAATAATAATAATCCTCAGACAAGACAAAAAGATTTGAACAGTGGGTGAAATTCCTTAATTTTGTCACCCGGTGGTGCTGGAGTTCACAAGTTGTAATTGCAATTTATCCTGCTTGGAATTTAATACAGGTTGGTGGTAGATGGCATGTATTTAATGGAGAAGAGTATGCACTATTTCATAAAAAAAAAATAATAATAATAATAATAATGTTTACCACTTAATACTTGATTAACTGGTAACTAAACAGGCAGCTTATTCAGGGTGCTTGTATTGCGTTTGCTGGCTGATGAGTAGGTGACATTTTAGTTCAGGTGAATACTGTTCAAAATGTAGGCTTATCAGGTTACTGTGGGAATACTTTGATTTATTGCTGCATTTGATTCCTTATTCCTCAATTATATATAAAATTACTTATGCAAATTTTTCTTTTATCAAAGCAACTCTTGTTAGAAATCAAAAAGGGGTGGGGAGGGCGGGGGGTCTCACAATGGCTCACCTGGTAAGGACACAACCAAGTGGTGTGTAGGGGGAGTTAGACAGTCAGGGAAGTTCACTTAAGTCTGCACTGGGGATTCCACAGGGAGCGTTGCTGCACCAGAGTATTGTCTGTGTGATAACAACTTACATATAATCTGGGAAACTGCCATCCATTGTATTGCTAGAGGAAATAAAGTCCTTACCATCTACTAATAAAATACATGTATTTGTGTCATTTGTTAAATCTGTGTATTAATTTAATTTTATTTCACATTTTGAAATATATGTTAAATCTCAAATGAGAAATTATGACCTCGACCTAATAAGAAAGACAATTGAGGACCACTGATATAAATATACTACAGTACTGTTCTTTACAACAACTTGAACTTACACTGCATAATGCCTTATCTTGCCATTATATCTCAATGCGCTTTACAAAAGAAATACAGTGTTATGTTGTTTACAGTTTATGTTTAATAGTATTTCCATTACAGAGAGTTTTAAATATGCAGCTGGCCATTTCTTGTACATTTTAATTCTGCTGGAAAAGCAAACACCATGTTGGAGTTTGGTTGACACTTATTAAAGCTGTGAGGTTTTTTCATTTTGAAAGTTTTAAAACATTCTGCCATTTAAACTGTTTAGAGATGTAGAATCATAACCCTTGTGGCTGTAATCACAGTTAATCATTCACTGTACCAATGTTTTTTAATAACAAATTGCCATCAGTGTAATAATCTGAATGCATCACATGTATAGAGGTCTGAAGTAATGGGAAGATAAAGACTTTGGTCTATACCATACCCAGCTGCGATACTTGTCTTTTAAGGGATGCAGGCCATTTGGTGATTTGCTCAGCTGGGAATCCTAATAGGTAGTAAGCATGCCTTATAGTGTGTCTTATTTCCCTTTTGTCTGATTCAGCACCTCAACCCCCGCCTACCAGCCACGCAAGTTTCTAAATTGTGGAAAGCATTTTAAAAAGCTCAAATATTTTAAAAAGTGTTTACATCCCACCCTTTCACTTTCTGATTGGCTAGCTGCGAAAGACACTGATCTTCTATAGGTTGCAAAAGAAACCCAGAAATGACTGCCTGAGAGCCTCTGGCAATGCACAGACTAATCTCTTAAATTTAAGGTATTATTTACATAGATTAGAAATTGGTAGAAAAAAACCACAAGAACAAATTCTATATGTTAACATTATTCAGCAGGTTTCATTCGACTTTGTGAAGCAAAATTTGTTCATTCTGTAGGGTGATGCAAAACATTTGGGCATAACTGTAAATAGTAAACACACGTACGTGTTGTGGGGCGTAATAAAATATAATATCTGATTTTCGGTTTTAACCGATAAAACCAGATAAAACACCCCGATACAAAAAAAAAATTAAATCGGTGGAAGCCAATAAACACCGGAAAACACTGTAAAAACTGTAGAAATGGTTAATCTATTCACGTTGACTTTACCCTTTTCACATTTAAAAAAATAAAATCTACTACAAAAATAATAAATAATTCCCCTGTGCTGCTGGGCAATGTCCTGCCTTCCTGATTTGTATGTACCATTGATTAGTTGCCATGTGAAACAGTGTAGTTCATACAAGAAAGCCAATGTTGTGGATTCTAATATTAGAGTTTGGAGAAATATGGCTTGTGGAAGGTCCCAACTAATTAATTAGCTCTACTGTATTGGTTTTATTTAGAACACTGGTAAAATAATGAGCTTGTCAGCAAAGATTGTGGGAATGCAGTTACTGAACATGTTACCAATCACAATGACTTCCGTATGGCCAGTCTTTGGGGAGAATTTGTTATGTGCTTAGTGATGTCATTGGCCATGTCATTGATGATGTCATATGTGATGTCAAGTGTGACAGGAAACATACACATAAAGGTGCAGAGTTAAGGTTGCGTGGCTACCTTAACTTACAATTTCCTAACCTTTTAGACATTTGCAAACAAACCTTAACGTTACTTTAACGAAGTTTTTGCCATTGATATATACTGTGTGTGTGTGTATATATATATATATATATATATATATATATATATATATATATATATATATATTTTAACCTGCAAAACTCCCCAATATCAGAAACCTCATTATGCACTGAGTCAATAATACACATGAATACGGGAACAGCCTTGCTGTTCGACTCTTCAGTACATGTTAGTTCTCCAAAAAGGTGAATAATTGTGCCCCTTTTAAATCGATATCTGCTATGACTCACATCATCAGAGTAATACAGAGCAAGTGGCAGCTCAAATTTGCAGGGTCTTCTCACTCTTCTGAGATCATGTTCCAAGATATCTCCCTCCTCTTATGTACAGTCTACACAAGCAGACTGAAGCATGGCTTTTTCTTTGAGCAAGTATGCTAAAAATGTGATTTATGTTTTCCAATAAGTAAGCAGTCTATCCTGTTCAGTTGAGTTAACAATGCAATTTAATGTATGCGTTGCAATTAACAAATTACTTAATAATTACTGGATAATGAAACATAGACGTTTTTATTATTATTACTATTGGCTTAAATTCATGTTCCTAAATGCAGAAACTATGCTTGAAAATGATACCGTTAAGACTCATCTCATTCTCTGCCTGGTCTGAGATATGTGTTAATTATAATGCTGGTAAGGGTCAATACTGCATAATACAGATTTATGAGTCAGACAAATAGTATGCTAATGAGAAAATTGGGCACATTATTCTCACTGTAAATGGTGTTTATACATCACCCCATGAAGTACTGTCATGTTAAATACTATTACTGGCACGATAAAGGAGACGGTAAGTTTTATGAATATAGGCCTTAGTATGTTACTTAAATTTACTAGCAAATGTGTTCCAAACTGCACTGAAAGGAACATTTCCTTAAAGTATGTTATACATTTGTTGAGGTGAGGTGGGGTCACAGGGAACCATTTGTGTATCTTGAAGAATTCTGTGAACCAGTCAAGTTACAAGGCTAGATCCGCCCCTGTTAATCACTAATTGATTGATTGTGTTCACTGTTTAAATAAAACCAAAATCCTATAAGTTATATTCTACTTTTTTGTGTGTGTTTTATGCGACGGGGAGTGGGCAAGTAGAGTTTTGAGACGGACAAGTAGATTTTTCAAGCATTTCGACCCTTGGACTACAAGTTTTTTTTTTCCAAAATTACACACTGCTGTACTGTATACTGTACTGTACATTTAAGGTTCTTACAAGATTAGTCTACTCGTATGTGCTGTTTTGTAGGTACTCCAGCTTTGTTTCTGTAGTGCACTAGGGTTACTGTGACTGGTTTTAGATAAGTATTATTGCATGCTTGAAATGAGATTCATGGATTACCGCAGATAGATAGTTTTGTGGGAAAGCAGATCCTGGATTGCTGGGAGAAGAAAAGTGACTATCGGCAACTCTCTGGGAGCTGAGGAAGCATTTCACTGTGAGCCTGGCTCCACACACGGCGATCAGTCAACAGTGAGGAGGCGACGCACCGCCTGTGAGCTGCAGCCAGTTCCTCCACATCTCTCTTCATACTACCACTACAACTACACACACACACGTCACTCTCCTCCGATTGCTGCTTTACAGGATTACTAGACAGTTTTTCTTCTTTTTTTTTTCTTTGTTTCCATCCAGCAATTGTTGTTGTCTAAAGATTTATGCTATCCTTACTGGTAAGTGCAGCAGAACAAAGGGGAATAAAACGAACGGCTGGGGATACAGGATACATTAAGTATGTGCTTTTGTGATCTTTGCATCTCCCTTTTTATAAGTAGAAACGACTGGGATGTAATTTGATTCCTGTGTAATTGATTTGTTCCAGCCTCCAAGGATTTTTTCTTTTATTTAAGAAAGGGCCCGGGGAGTCATCTGTGTGTGTGTTTTTTTTTTTTTTTAGTCCATACAGATGCTTTTTTTGGTTGATGCTTGTATTGATTTTTTTTTTGGGGGGGGGGGGGGGGGGGGTTCAAATTGACAAAAAATGTTCTCCTTTCTCTCTTAGAACAGTAATATCTTGAGGGAAGATCTGCTTTCAGCAACCAAAGAAACAGTGTTTTAAAAATCAATTGTGAGTTATTATGGCTTATTTAGAGTTAGTATATATAAGAAAGACTCTGCTCCCTAGAAGATGCAGGCTTTAAAATTAGCTGCACTTTGTACACGTGTGGGTTGCCAACTCTGGGTCTTACATTTTTTTTTTATGATTTACTTTTTGTTTGTTTTTTTGTTTTAATGCTTATTTTATGCAATAAAGTCTGGTGCCTAAACTGTCTTAACCTGTTAACTCGTTGGCATTTCTTAATTGGAAGTTCCACTTCCTTGCTGGTAATCATTTGGCATGTCTGAGAATCTGAAATACTCCTAACATTTTCATATATTACTGACTGTTTGGTTAAAATATTGCAGATATGTGTTGTCATTGAGTAGCGTGGACAGAATTTTAGGAAGTAACCTGGAAAGAACTGCTTGCACTTGGTTAATGGAGCCTGTGAAGTTAAGAAGCTGACCTAGAAATGGAAGCCTCTGCTGTTGGCTTTTACAATTGTCAGCTTTGTGGGTTGCTTTGTGATCACGGCACAGTTCTCAAGATTACTGCTTCATGAGGTCAGAAATCTCTAATCCAGATGAAAGGCTTAATTCAATACATATCTTAATGCAAAGTTGGGGAGTGAAGTTTTATGATAATGCCTTAAATGCAAATGAGCATTTACTTAAGCATGTACAGTGCAGTGTATTATTAATGTCAAGTCTGTTGTAATACTGGTTCTATCACCGTCCCTTATATTCCCAACTACTGCAGGCTGTTAAACTTACTTTTTTCTTAAACCTCCTATTTATTGCTAGGAGTGTGAGCGCTCCTTTTTCTGGTCCATGTAGTCATCTTGTGAACCGTGTGTTTTTTGCAAACTTGGGAATAGTACTGTTGCTACTGCTTTGGTAGAGCACTCCAGAGACTGCTAATTTGTAGTTCTTTGTACTCTATCTAATATTGTTATCTGCTTCGTCATAATTTCTTTCAATGCAAGTGAATGTCACAGGCACCTTCAGTACGTAGCCAAAATGTTTAGCATAATTTATTTCTTAAAACGGTTTAGGGGAGGATTCAATAAAATCATTTTTAATTGGTATTCAGTCAAACTTTCCAAATTCGTTGTATGCTTTGTGTGTGTTTAAATTAAAGTTTTATTGAATGCTAGATCAAGTTTTGGGCATAGTTATGAAGGAATGTGTTTGGGGTGTGCAGTGATTTGCTTACGAGACTTCAAGGCGTGACCTAGTTATTCACATTTTCTTCTTCAGCACTACAGTGTTGCATCAATTTATACATAATATCATGTTTTTCTGTCTTTTTTTTTTAATGGTCTGCTACCAGCTGTCCCTGAATAGTATTTGTATACTTATACAAGGATCATTTTAAAGTAAGAACTGTCATCAGGTGCAAAAACAAACAAACAAACAAAAAACCTCTAAACATGTCCAGTACAAAACTAAAACTTTGAAAGTTCTATGTACAGTTATATAATATTATGCAATTATTACTAGGGGAAGTTTATTCTGAATTTTTGATTATTGAAATTTATTAAAACAGTTAAAAAAGTAATTCTGGATGTATTTGACTCACAATTTAAAAGTAAATCATTTGGAATCAAGAATAAAAAT
Source organism: Acipenser ruthenus (assembly GCF_902713425.1). NCBI lineage: Eukaryota > Metazoa > Chordata > Actinopteri > Acipenseriformes > Acipenseridae > Acipenser > Acipenser ruthenus. The sequence goes on along the minus strand of NC_081191.1, from coordinate 38,982,608 downwards.
TGGTTTCAATATGTTATTTTTCTGTGTAATTGTATTGTATTACGTCTATTAAATTAAGTACTGTAATAAACTTTAATAATCAGTAATTTAATGGATTTTTAAATTGGGATAAATGCAGTGCAAAGGATTGCTTTTGCAAATCAGTTTTTTGTGGCAGGATGTGCTAAAGATTTGTGTTTTGTAAAGATAATTTGTAGTATACTGCCACACTGAAGTGGCACAGTAACTTGGACAGAATGTGAAAATAATATATATGAGTACAAGTACTAGTGTGTTGCCTTTTACACTGTATTGCTGCTGTATGTAACTGGACTTTGTAACGGAGGCTTATCTTTTGAATTATATAAACTGGTGTTGAGTTGTGTTGTCAGTCTGTAGTCTACACATACACAATGATAAGCCTTTTCAATATTGTTACCCTTTGGGTTCTGATTGGACTTGTGCAGTTTGGGTTCTGATTGGACTTGTGCAGACAAAGGTATTGACTAATATTGCCAGGTTGTGGCCAAAAAAGCAGTCAGCTTTAACACCTGGCAAGCAAACATGCATAGAAAGAAAACCTGTAACAGCACATGCAATTAACCGCCATAGGGGTTTCTTGGTGATTAGGAGACATTTGAGAAAATTGCCGCCTTCGCTCTTTCTGCTTCGACACACTGTTTATTGTGGCGTAGCGTTGAATAAAGCAGGCAGGAGCCGCCTCTTCAATTTCAGACATTTGTGTTTTTTGTGTGGAGTTACAGACGTTGTTAGCAGTAATAAAATTACCCATCCCTTTTTGAACAGGATGGGGAAAATACAATGAAGTGGGGGAATCAGTTTTAATGCCACCTTAGAGCATAGACGGAGTGCTTTGAAGTGAAAAAATGTGTAGACTTCCCCCACTGTCTTCTACCCACCTATTCCAGCATAGCCTACGTGAGAAAAAATAGTTTGACAGCCACCCACCAGGACAGGTTTGAGAAGGGATGGTGTCTTCTGGGCTGCCAGGCTCGTTGTAAGTATGCTGACTGATCCTTCGTGTCACATGATCTGAGGGTGGGGGAGGGGGAGGGGGAGGGGTGGGTGTGATTGTGTGTTAGGGAATAGGCAGCATCACTAGTTTTCAGCCCACGCGAAGAGGAACAGCTAGCATCCAGCTTCAAGCAGTACACACTCTCGCTGTCTCACACACACACACACGCTGGATCTCTCTGAATCTCCCTGCCAGACTATCAGCAGGCAGGCAGTGCTGGCAATGAGGTCAAGCTGGATGAAAGGGAAGCCCGTTGTCACGCAGGCATGTCATGTAAGTTTTACAATCAGCGGGGGTCCAACTTGTCAGTATCAGTTTCATCAAGGGGATAAAAAGCAGCTCTGCATGGAGGTGACTTGGTTATACTGCAGGTTCCATTTAAGCCAAAGGGGCAAGTTAACTTAAGGTTGGTGTAGAATTATTTTGTGTTAGTTTTATAGGGTTATTTATTAAAAATTACACTGTGATAAGCGAAATTTTATTGATTGCTCATGTAGTTATATTTTGGAACTATCTTTTAATATATTTGTTTTTGGTGTGTATCTCTGTACAGTATATAGGTTGTATTAACTGTGAGTTTACCAGTCATTGCTGAGTGGGGTGCGCATAGTCCAGCATCTGCAAATATCCATACAAAAAAAAGGGAGACCTGCCAGTGTGGCAGCTTATTTTTAATTCTTGATACCATACACTATTGGTATGAAAGTTTAGATAAAGATTGTCTAAGTCACACATTTTTTTTATTTATATAGAAAACTGCTTCTCCAATTATGATGAAACTTGGTAAGGACATTCTTTAGCGCACGCATATTGAGTAAATCATAATCTGGGGATACACAGTATGAAGGTTATGTTTGTCTGACTACTGTTTTACATATTAAAGTTTTTTTTTTCAAATGTCAAGAAACTTGGTTTGGACATTCTTTGTTATTGGGAGTATCAGAATATGCGTATATAAAGGTATGTTTCGGTTTTGTCAAACTTATATTTTTATATGTGGATGGTGGTCATGGTGATCTTTTTCATTTTACTGATAGATCTAATTCTGTATTTACAGCCGTGGTGGAGAATGAATGGCACTGACATGCTTGTTTTCACAAAGTTCCTCAGTAGTTGAGCAGGGTATGATAACCCCTTCAAATCATCAGAATTCAATTTATCATACAGGACAAACCAAAGTTATGGTGTATTGCCTGGGGATGCATTGATCTGAACAGTGTATGTTGGTATCCTAATGAAGGAGCTGTCCTTGGAGCAAGACAAGAAAGTCCCATCTGCTTCATGGATAGTAAAGATCTCACAGCACTTGTTGCAAGAGTCACAGTTCGGATCATAGGAAGATAAAACTACCCAATATAAAATCTGTAAGATATTTTTGATTCCCTAAAAGAGATTTAAATCGATTGATATTAGACTGGGTTGTTTTAACCTTGTTTGGTTGCACAGTACTGTAGTGTATTTATCTCTCAGCCTGGCCATATTGACCTCCTGTCCTTTCTCCCTGCTCCAGCACCCAGGTCCAGAGGTGATCAATCTGAATGAGGAGGTGACCGACACAGAGGATAATGAAGAGGAGGATCTAGGAGTCATGGACGACCAGCGAAGCATCATCCTTCATCTCCTCTCCCAGCTCAAGCTGGGGATGGACCTCACCAGGGTAGGTTCAGCACAGCACTAGAGAAAGTGCAGTGCATCACCATACAGGCCACAGCAGAACTACTCTCCCTTACAGAGTTAACAATGGAATACCTTTAAAATACAGTTATCATTGCCTAATGGAAAACTGATCCTCATTGTAAATAGCCTAAAAAGTGAAGTAGTGACACCTAAAAGACTAACCACTTTAGATTCTGTCCTTTTTAAGTTAGATCCCCTTAATAGGGGACAGCGCTCCAAATAAGATTGAGTGGTTTACTCTCCAATTTAAACACTATGTGCGTACAATGTGTTTTGGGTGAGTAAAATGCAACATTACCTTGAAGTCATGAGTACATCCAATAAATACAGTACACCCTTGTTATAACGAACCTTCGGCTATAACGAACCTGGCCCCTGGACCCCAAATAAAAATAAATAAATAAATAAATAAATAAGATAATATAAACACACACTGTAAACAACTCGGTCTATATGCACGGGATGCCACCTCCGCAGTGAGATCAACTCTTTTGTCTTAAGAAGCGTGCGCTGTGTAACGATGCATCTGAAACGAAAATCATTTCATTTTGCCTCAAAGCTGGAAACTATATTGATCGTTTGAAAAAAGGAGTAACATAGGCATATCTCTGTCGTGAATATAGGATATCAAAAAGCACTCTGTTTTTTGGCTTGTTCAGCAACCATGCGGCAAAGCAAAATTGATTAAAGAAAAAACATGAGGATCTGATGTAATTTTCATGTCAGGTTGATTTGGAATAAAAGCTCAGTTTGGGATTCTTGCGTGTTGGATTAAGATTTGGTGCACTTTGAAACGGTTCATGTCAGATTGATTTTGAATAAAAGTTCAGCTTCAATTTGGGATTTTTGCTTTTTGTACTGCGTTTTAATTATTTAACGAATAGGATAAAGCAAAGGCAGAATGCTGCATACATGAGATGAACAGGTACATGTAATTCTACTTTTATTCACAATCTCATCTCATTCACTTCAACAGTTTATCATTAATTTTGATTGTACTTTCACTATAGCGAACCCCTCGATATAATGAACAAAAGGCTTGGACCCCAACAGGTTCGTTATAGCGAGGGTGTACTGTATTTTAATGCTAACTTACGGGGTATGCATTATCTACCGTTTTACATTTTAACTGTAATGTTACTTTGAATTGTTGTACAAAAACCTGATCTTACAATAAAAACTTCCCTTTCCTTATTTTCCACATTAAAAAAAAATCCAACAGTGTCTTTTTCACAGGCATTTAGTCCTGCCTTAATAATATTAATAACATTATAGTCTGGGAAATTGCTACTCTCAATGTACTGATACTGAACTAATGCAAATAAAGAAACGATAATATCCCGACTCTCTCCAAACACAGAATATTGTACTTATGATATGTATTTACCTTCCAGAAATTCGGTTGGCATATAGGTAAATTGGTAGGTTAGGTTGAGGGGGTACTAAGATGGCGCCGAGAAATCCTGAATATCAAAAATCCAGTCGCTTATTCACCAGTCACAAACACATACTGCAAGTGAATGGATTCAACTTTTTTGGTTACGTGCTTCTGGTAATTCCCAGGTAGGCTACATTTAGCTGTCCCAGCATTTCTGTAATCCATTCTCTAGCTACCGCTTGCAGTATATTAACAATTGACCATTGAGATGCTGGGAACTGGATAACATGCAAACTCAAGCTGTACAGCAAAATTACTATGCATATTCTTTACGCATTAAATTTAAATATCATACGCAATTCATAATTTTTCACTGCATAAAACAGCACTGGTAGGGACAATTGGTGTGCTAGGGAGAAAATAACCTTGACTGGCCAGATCGCCTTTTCTCAGTCCCAAGTGTTTATGTTCCTATGTTCTATTACATTAACTTTTTTTTTTTTTTTTTTTTTTTTTAAATAAACATCTTGGGCTACTTTGTGGGGAAGAAATAAAAGAACACCACTGTCCGTATCAGTACTTACAAGCTTTGTCTCGTGTACAGTTTTTGAGGAGACATTTAGAATGCATGAGAGAATCACCACAAAAATAAAATATGTGCTGCAAGAAAGCTACTGTAGTTAATGGGAGTCAGATTCAAATAAGGGTATAGTTTTTTTCTGAAAGGGAATTACTGAAGCATCTGAGGCAGCTGCTGTATTAATCAGAGCCGGCCTTTACCTCAATTGCTTCAGAAACATTTTGCTCTGATGTTCTTTGCTCTTGACATATCTGTAGGATAGTTTCCCAGCATAGCATACATCAGCTGGTTTAACTGTCAGTGTGGATGAGAAAATCTAGTTAAATGGGTCATATAGTGAAAGTGCAATATATTGTTTGTGTCATATTTTCATCACTAGGCTTGCTTTAAACTACATTTATGTTTTTGTTTTTTTAATACATGGTTTAAACAAAATGGATGTGGTCTGCTGTGCTTTTTTGACTTACAATATAAGAAATGCAGTTGAAAACAGAAATATGGGTAAAATTCAATAATGAGTCATTAACTGTTTTAGAAACTTCTGAAAATTACTACTATGTCTATAGTGAAAAGCTAAAGTTTAACAGCTTACAGACCCATATGGTTTCAAAAGTAGTTCCTCAAATTAAACAAGTCTACTGTTTAATAAGCCCATGTTGAAAAATAGCCAGTCTAGAATGTTTTAACATACTGTAGATTGAGAATCACTAATAACCTCCTCATGCAACTAGTAGTGCCGTATGGTGTTGCTCACATAATGTATTATGGCAAGTTGGTGGTGGCAAAATGGGAATGTCAACAGGGTACATCCTAACATTAGATTTAATTATTTCAGAAAACACTTTTTGCCATTTCATTAGGGAGGCATTCAAAATGTCCATTCAATCATGACTGATTTGTAACAGAGCCAGAGTCTATTAGATCTGTTCATTTTGTGTGATCACATGTGCTACCTACTGAGATCAGAAGCAATTCACACTTACTGGTGATTGGTGTTATGTCTGCTAACGCTGGATTGGTAACCTAGTAACCACATCACTTGCTTGGAACATCAGTGCTCTTACACGCCCTTCTTAGCCACCTTACTTTGTTGTTCTCTATCAAGGTAATATGAATTAGGGTTTCATTGGATCCTGAAATCTGTGAATCCATATTGGGCACAAGTCACAGCTGGCTCGAAGTGCCTTTAATAAGCCCATGTCGATTTGAAAACAACCATTCAAGTCCGTTATTGGAAATAGTAATTGTTGGTTTCCTTGTGTCTGTTTTGATTTTTCAAGCTGTTAGATAATTGTAAAATATAAAAACATAGACATAGAAAAAAATGCAGTGGTGGTGCATGAAGTGGTTGGATATCTAAGTGTGAAGAGAAGAAGATTGAACCAGGGATAGCACTGGCAGTCATTATTAGTTTAGCCATACTGTGTGCTGCATTGCCCAACCTGGCCTCATGTCAGTCTTCATTTCTAACTGAACAAGGTTGTTATTAAAAGAAAATATGTGAACAGAAACAATGCTGAGTATTTGAAAAACAACTGTAATAAAACGAACTGTGATGGTGAGGCTCCATTGATGTGGCTCTGTTAGCTGTCAGTCATGAGTGCTTATAATTAGTAATTACAAGGTAGTTTTTACAAGGGAAGGAGGGTTATGCTTCAATAGTGCCACTGTTGCTGAGAGGTGATTGTCTTGTCTCTGTAGTCGTGCAGCTCTCTGGTCGCCAAAGTTGAATTTTTCTCAACTCTAGCTGGTTGTCGCACAGTCGCCTCCCAGTGGTCGCAAGACTGAAGTATGAACCAGTCTTGACACTTCATTATGGTGTCATTTTTAAAATTCAACAGGCAGCTGTTTTTAAACATTTTGTATTTTTATTGACCATCAATTTGAACGAACAGCATAAAGATGGTGCTGTCTGGGTTTGTTTTCACTGATCTGCTGTTCAAGCTGCTGTCAGACCAATTACCTGCCTGACTGACTTCTTATAAAAATAAAAAAGCATACTGCAGTGTGCATTGGGTCAAATATTGAAAAGTGTGAAAGGGCATTGTGAAAGCATGGTGACGCAGAGCATGGTAGAGCATGGTAAATCGTTGTAAACTAATAGTACAAGGATGGTAAACTGCAAAAAAAATGTAATTATACCAACTGTTTTATATTTTATAAGGATTGTAGTCCTTTATTACAGTACAGCTTTAAGAACAGTGGATTTTTTTAGTTTCCTATGCGTGTCTGCAGATTTATACCCAGGATTAAGGTAAGCTCTTTAAAAGATGTGAATCAGGGACTGAAGTTTCAAGGGAGTGCAGAAGTACCTGTGGTTTTCACCATGGTTATTCTGTTGTTACAAAGGATTTATCTGCGCTCCTACCCTTGGGAAAGTTGTGAGGTTTTATTACTGAACTTGTTAATATAAATAATAAAACATGCTCCCTGAGGAAGGGTTGTCCATTGAACATATTGGCTGTTTAGGACATGTTTTGAATGCATTATAATATTATTCTCATTTTGATGCACCCCAGTGGCCCAGAAGCATTAAAAATAAGTCTGATCTCGTCCAGAGTATATACTGCCTATGGTCAGTTACTTTGTTATAAAGGGGAAAAAAAAACTCTTGATGTCAGTATCAGGTGAATTAATATTAGAAATATGTAAGTGTGTATTGGTGTTAAATGCGTTCAATTTCAGTGTTTTATAGAAAATCATAGCTGATTACAGGGATTTCACCAGGAATTTTTCACAGCGTTGTGGTTGGAGGAGCGGGGAGCACGGGGGTGGGGGTGGGGGTGGGGGTGGGGGTGGCGAAAGAAACGGAGATCCTCGCAACCCCCTGCAGGCGAGGCAGGACAAGTCATGCACATGCTTACGCTTTGTGGAAGTGGTTGTCAGCATATATAATATTCTATGTCTATGGTTGTCAGTAGGTAGATGCAGAGTCTGCGTCATAGGATGACGTACTCCCTAGCAACGCATGGACGCCATTCCACGGAGAGCAAACTAGATTTTTGCCATCGTGTTATCATTTCTGTCCGACTGAGAAACCTGGGCTGTGTTCAATAAGCAGTGTGCTTTTTTTGTGTCTACGAGGTGGACGTTAGGTCTTATTGAACGGTATGTTAGCGAATGTTTTCAAAAATGGCAGACAAAGTTGCAGTGGGGTTAGTTTTGCAGGCATTTCTGGAAGATAGACAGCATCATGCCTACATGACAGTATACTCAGCAACGAATATTGCAGCGTTAGCGGCTGTGACAGCAGTGAACTCAAGTAGTCCAGTGAGGGTAGAAAATTACATTAAGTTAAGTTATAACTGTGCGGGGGTAGCAAAACTATGAGAATAATGGCGTTTAACATTCCCATCTTTAGTAACATAATAAAAATACTACAGTATGTGACCATAAGTTTATATTTATTTGCACCAACATTTATAAGTGCAGCCATTACAAAACATAAGACTGTTTACTTCTTGTATGTGTGGAAATGTACGAAAAACGTCACTTTTTTAAAGCAAACAAGATTTATTCATTGACAATGACTACACGCATAGACAATAATGAACTTAACACAGATATTTTGGTCAAATGTGACCGCACTTTGCACACTGGTAGTTCACCTCTGCCATTTTGACACGCCCACAGAGTCAGCTCCTGGGAGTGTTAGCCAACGTTGCAGCGCTCTTTTTATAACAGGGCGTTCAATAGAAAACATTACGGAACGTTCTGTAGTGCTCTGGCTATTGAACGCACCCCTGTTTTTACCTTTCAAAACATTAGGAATGGCCTACGATTATGTGGATATAATTAGTGCTGTTTTTATTATTTCAAAAATAGCATAAATAGGTTTTCTAAACATTTTTTTTTTAAATTCACGACTCGTGTTTTTTTGGGGGTTTTTTTTCAATCGTAGCCTACTGCATAGTAGTAGTTTCTGCATGTGAGTTGTATTATTTGTAGTTAAAATAATATTGGCTACTTATTGATTTACTAAAAAAGCTATACTAATAACATGCATCATCTCACATTTTAAATATTCTAATAAACTTTACTGTGATCATGTGATTGTGGCGTTTTGCTTTTGTTGTTGTTTCCGATATATATGGTTGTTGCACCATTAAAACACGTAACTTATACTTGATCACAAGTGTGCTTGCAAGAATAAGTGGAAAACCTGTTTGTCACTGTTGTTCCATAGTTAAGGAACATACAACATAAACGTTGTTTCCACTTATCGCAAGTAAAACTGTACATGTACTGTTCTCACGTTTTTATATTTTAAAACCTACATACTATATGAAAATCTATCTATCTTGAAATAAAAAAAAGATTGAATATCTCAAAACTGTTTGGACTGCACATTACTGTTCTTGGTTTGAACAATTTATTTATTTAACCCAGCTTATTATGCTTCGTTCCCGCTAGCCGCTCGCCACGCCGTCACAAGCGAAACTTGGCAGTTTCTCAAAGTTGGAATCATGGCAGGTTGCATCATTTCTCCATTGGCCTTCACCATGGCAATGGAAGTCATTATTAGGGCCACAAAATATGTAGTGGGAAGAGAACTGCTGATCTTGTTCCATCACTACATAACCTGAATGTGTGGTGTTGAGAGAACCCTTCATGTCATTTGTGTTTATCACTGGCTACTCTGAAGGACATTCTTACAGGATGTAAAGTGGCTCTGAGCCAGGGTTGCTTCACTTGACCAGGTGCTGAGATGCATGGCATTAGCACTGGAAAAACAGAATATTCAGATCAACAGCTTGCCGGCAATAGCTGCACACAGAGAACGACATTGCTCTGTCCAGGAGAGCAACTAACAGGAAAGGTTATTAGAATTAAGATTCGCCAGGGACAATTTAAACCTGCTAGAGATTAGAGAATGCAGGTAAATGCTGGTCAGCATCTTATTTTCCCACCCGAGATTACTACAACCACCCTTCATATTGTCCTGTGGTCAGTCTCAGAACGGCTGTGTTGAGAGATCCCTATCAAGTACTAAATGTAACCATTACCTCATGGGTATTTATCTCCTAAAGACCTTGTAACCTGAATAGATATAACAGTCTGCTCATCAGAGCCTGTAACGCAGTTGTGCCCTCCCTTGAGGGCATAACTGGACTGCACACACAGACATCATCATCATTTTTCATTTCCTCTCAACCTGAAGGGATAGCTACGAACAGATAAGTAGCAAGTCACTTTTATCTGCTTATTTGCTATTGTGTTTATTACAAATATATTATGCCATATTACTAATGTTGTATTAGTAATTGCTATTTACACGTAATTGCGCACTCAGCCTCTTCTGTTTCATCCCACATCGGCCATGTGCTTGGCAGACGCTCACACGTTACTGGTCTTCGGCCACCTTCAACGGTTGGGTCTTACAGTGAGTCATCCGAAAAGCCAGCTCACTCCTCCTATTTAGGAATGTGCTTGGACTTCGTGCTTGGACTCTGCTGTCCACTCTGTCGGACAGCAGAGTCCAGAGAATAGCCGACTGTTTAGAGCTATTCAGATCAACAGAGCACTCATGGTAATAATGTTCCAGAACTTCTGGGCTTGAAGGCAGCAGCTTCTGAGATGCTACAAAAACTCTGGCTTTGGAGCTAGGCTATTAACCCTTTGCAGTCCATTTATTCACTGCCTGTCAGGCACGTCAGGTCCAATTTATTTTCACACAAGCTGTTTATTTTACATGCGCTGTTTAAAAGTAATTTTATTCATAGTAAAACAGGTTTAAAAGGCACTGCATATCAACAGGACACTCAGTACTGCATCTCCAGCCCAGCCCCACCCTTTGTTTGCTGTATTTATTACATATCTCTTCATAGTAGTGCATACTGATAAATCATCTCCTGATCACTCGTTTTATCACCAAACTCTTCAATAATGCTATCCGAGTCATTATTTTATTACTATAACATCTCAAAAAGCTTGGCAAATGTCTTTGTGATATTCTTTGAGCGCTGGATGGAGAAGCAGCTATCTTGTTTGTTTATGTCCGTGTTATGTCTCTTGGCTTCTATTGAAAGCCATTGAAAGCTTTTTCCGGAGAAAAAACGACTAGAGACCTGTGCTAGATGTCTTTTTGATGATGTGGGACAGAGTCCAACATCGGACCGGAAAGGACAAATTGTAATGTCGGACCTGGTCCGACATAGGACTGCCCAGTCCCTGACCACCTTCCGGCGCCTCCTCAAGACTCACCTCTTCAAACAGCACCTGTAGAACTCCTCTTTTTTTCCCTCTGGACACTTATCACACTTCCTTAAATGCGCTTTACTTGCTCTTATCTGCCCCCTATTTTACTGCATTTAATCCTGTACTTTAGAGTACTGTAATCTGTCACAAGTGTTATTCAATCTGTAGTATTTTGTAGTTAATTATATCCTGATGTAACTATCACTGACACTGTTATCTACTCCGTTATTGAATGGTATTTTGTTATACTTGTACTTGCTAGAACCAAAGTCATTGTATTTTTATCTTGCTCCTAATTGTATTATTACTTGTACTGTGATTCTTGAAATGTATTTTTGTTTACGACTGTAATTTCAGACAAGGTCAAGGCACAAAAAAAAGAGACGACCATCAGACCTTTTAAGATACAGTGCTTGAATTATTAATTCATTCATGACTACAAAAGGAAGAACAGATTAACCGTGGAGATGGCAGGTTAATCTGAACATAGGATACAGCACAACATTAGTTGCATTGGCATTGCAGTTTAAGCCTGTACACAGCTTTCAGGAACATTAGTTAAAATGACAGCTGCGTATCTGTGTCTCAGTTTTATAAGAAGCAATCCAATAGGGATTGTTGCCAATAGAGACTATGCGTATTGCTCAGACCTGCCTCCTTTTTTTTCGGCTTCTCTCGACTTCTATTGGCCTCACTCGGCCATTGAAAACTTTTCTCTGCTTTTTCCAGAGAAAAAACGACTAGAGACCTGTGCTTGACATGTTTTTGATGATGTGGGACAGAGTCCACAATAGGCAACCTGCTAATTCTGAAATTTAAACCTTGATTGACATGTTTTACCATTTAAGTAGGTCAGCATTATGTTTATCATTTTCCTTTTTTCTGTGTTTATTTTTTTAAAATGTTCTGGCTTTTTTTAGATATCCATATTATAGTGTTTGGTGAAACGCCTAGAGCTTCTATAGAGAATTCAACAGTATTGTGGCCCAGTTACTACATCCCAGCTGTTGAAAATTGTGCCACTGCGCATCAGTCAGCACCCACTTCAGTTGTATTATCCCCCTTGGAGACGATTGTACGTTGTGCGTCCGTTCATCTCTCACACTTACTTTTTCCTATTTGTCTGGAGAACTGCTAATTTGAATTATCATGAAACTTGGTACTGTATTAACATTATGTAGCTTACGTTTTTGACAATATCAGATTATTAGGATATAGAGGGGTGTCTGTCTGTCCGTTCATCTGTCACACTTACATTCTTGCTGGAGAACTGCATGCTTATATTCATATGTCATATTAATTTCATATTAACATAACTTAGCATCACTTATTGAGAGTGTCAGATCATCATACTGCAGACCTGTCCACTCTCCCTTATTTGCCGGGACTCTCCCGTTTTTTGGACTTCTCCCAGATAACTCCCAGAACGGATTTTCTCCCATATTTTGCTAAAAACTCTACTGTTTAACCCCTATATGTAAGTAAAGCTTTAATTTCGGCAAAAGTCATGTACGGTCTGTGCTGGATCAAGCAGGGAGCCTCTGTGCCAGGCATGCATTCAGTGCATGGCTTCACATGCGATAAGACCTCCCAGTAAAAAAAATAATGTTGTTGTCCAAGCTTCTTGGACAACAACATATTCTCACATATTGCTAAGCAACATTGGGGAAAAAGGCATACTTTCTGTAAACTATGCAGGACTGATTTTAACAGTGGGACATGGGAACAAGAATTATGTTTGTGGTAAGCACGAGAGATCACAAAAACACCATAAAGCCAGAGACGCTCAGAAAACCAATGCTTCAATTAATAACATCTTTCGTTGCCAGAAAAAATGGAGATCAAGAACATTACATATGCAAAGACCTTTGCATGTTGTGACTAGTTCAGCAAATCTGTAGTAGACACGTTCCCTGACTCACACATTGTTCTGCAGGAATGTCTAAAAGTCACACAAATAGTGAAAGACGTTTCTATTACAATTTCAGCACCAACATTGCTTTAGAAATTCTGATTAATTGATATATGTGTTTATATAAAACAGTAGTGTGTTAATTTAAAAAAGAACATAGTTGACAATTAAATGTTACTGACAGTGGTATTAATGAATAACGTTGCAATACCACGTTGTTGTGTATTTTGGCTTTTTTTAAATTCATTTTTTTATGATGGACTTACTGAATTTAGAGTTTTTTTCTTGTTATTAAGTAGGTGCCATAGCTCATCATTTGATGACTAGGTCAATGTGCAGTACCAAACTCAGCCTAGGTTTGTTGTGTGATGAAAGTTACAACGCCAACTGTGTTGTCGTGCAAAATCAACTACAGTGGACCTGTACACAAAGTATTGGCTGCTGCCAAGTCAACCATTTACACTACAGTACAATAAGAACCACTGGATTGTGAAGCATCTCATGATTGTTTTTCTGTTTTGATATTTTTCCTTTTTAAAAGCAATTAGAAGGAGCACTTTATCAGTCTATCATTCTAAGTAATACAGTGGAATAGTTGTAAGCCTTTGTTATGTAGGTATTCACTTCAATAAAAGCCACTAAGATTTCAGCTTACAATACCTCCCTTATTTTTCAAACTCAATGTTGGCAGGTATGATAATGATAGCTCTATTTTTGTATTTACAGCTGTGGATTTATTTCCAACATATTTATTTTAGCTGTACATTTCAGTCACATGTGCACATGTCCTTCTCACTAGCTGTTGTTTTTACAGCACAACTCACATTCCCTATTGCCTTTCTGCATAACCATTTGGACTGGCTCAACAGGGAAATTAGTCCTCGGTTCTACATTTCTTGTAAATCTGGAATTTCATAAACCTCTGTAAACCGAGAAGGAATGTACAGTACTCAAGCTTCAGTAAGAACATAAGAAAATAAGAAGGTTTACAAACGAGAGGAGGCCATTCAGCCCATCTTGCTCGTTTGGTTGTTAGTAGCTTATTGATCCCAGGATATCATCAAGCAGCTTCTTGAATGATCCCAGGGTGTCAGCTTCAGCAACATTACTGGGGAGTTGGTTCCAGACCCTCACAATTCTCTGTGTAAAAAAGTGCCTCATATTTTCTGTTCTGAATGCCCCTTTATCTAATCTCCATTTGTGACCCCTGGTCCTTGTTTCTTTTTTCAGGTCAAAGAAGTCCTCTGGGTTGACATTGTCTATACCTTTTAGGATTTTGAATGCTTGAATTAGATCACCGCATAGTCTTCTTTGTTCAAGACTGAATAGATTCAATTCTTTTAGCCTGTCTTGATTACAATTTACGATAATGTGCAGTGAAGTGAAGCTTACAATACAGTAGGTGTCATACATGTTGAAAGGGATATTTGAGTCGGATACTCTGTATGCTATGTGTTGTTGCTCAAGCTTGAGAAGCACTATGACTGACGAACCAAGGCCAGAAATCATGAATAAATAAGTCCACATAACCTAGATTCCCACTCGGGAGTGCATATATTTAAAATATGTGCGACATACTTTGTGCAAAGTTCCTCTGTTATATACACCTGTAGGGAATAATACAACAGAAATGACATGCTAATATGGACCACAATTCGCCTCCAACTGACTCATTGAGGTTTCACATATCTAGTATCAGTTACCAGAATGTAAAATACGCAATTCTAAAATACGAAGAGATCCCTTTAAGAACAAAGAAGCCTGTCAAAATGTTGCAAGCAAGAGCTGAGCTGACAACAAAGAGACAAGTACAGTATTTGAGTGGTTTTCTTAAGTGACAGAAAGCCCATCAAAGATGTTCATTAAGCATTATTCAGCAAAATGAAAAGCTGGTTTAGACAGGCCCTCTATCGTTCTGCATTAATTAGCATATCTGGAGAACTTTATCCAATTCAGTTGTTCAAATAGCTATGTTACACTTTGATCATTGCATGCAGATATGTGACACCATTTCAAAAAAATACATAGACCAGTACATAACCAAGTGTTATATTTTCCTGGAAAACTGGAAATTTAAGATACAGATAATTACTTACTTAAAAAATACAGCATATTATTATTATTATTATTATTATTATTATTATTATTATTATTATTATTATTATTATTATTGTTATTTATTTCTTAGCCAACGCCCTTATCCAGGGCGACTTACAATTGTTACAAGATATCACATTATTTTTTACATACAATTACCCATTTATACAGTTGGGTTTTTAGTGGAGCAATCTAGGTAAAGTACCTTGCTCAAGGGTACAGCAGCAGTGTAAAAAAACATGTGTTACCCCGCTAAATTTATAAATTTTATTTGTATCTGTTATTTTAATAAAATGTAAACTGTTGCAAGTCAGCCTGGTCTTTGCTTCATTTAACCAGTATGCATGTCTCCCACGCCTCCAGGTTGTACTTCCCACCTTCATCCTGGAGAAGAGGTCCCTGCTGGAGATGTACGCTAATTTCATGGCGCACCCGGACATGTTCGTCACCATCATGGCCGGTTCCAACCCCGAGGACAGGATCATCCGCTTCGTGGAGTACTACCTGACCGCTTTCCATGAGGGCCGCAAGGGTGCCGTGGCCAAGAAACCCTACAACCCCATCATCGGTGAGACCTTCCATTGCTCCTGGGACGTGCCTAAAGACAAAGTCAAACCCCTGAGGACTTACAACACGTCTGCCATCCTCAAGGACCAGGCCAAAATCCAGGCCCCAGAGTCTTGCAGGGACCAGGCTGACTGCTACAAAGTGCGCTTTGTGGCGGAGCAAGTGTCCCATCATCCACCTGTGTCAGGGTTTTACTGCGAGTGCAAGGAGAGGCAAATGTGTGTGAACGCACACGTCTGGACCAAGAGCAAGTTCATGGGGATGTCCATAGGTGTGTCCATGGTTGGGGAAGGTAAGTTTAATGTGATAGTTGTATGTTGTGTCTATTTATTATTCCCCATCTAACCCCTGGGGACAGGAATATAATGCAGATAGTCAACCAAACGCACATATGTTTTATATATAGAGAATCGCTTATCCAATTGCGATAAAACTTGCCACGGACATAATCTGGGGCCATATGAAGGCTGTTAGTCTGCTGTCTGTCTCTAGTACTTAATGTTTTAGAGATACCTATAGAGCCGATTGTGATGAAACTGGCTGAGGACATTCATTGGGTATTGAGAGTTTTAGAATCTGGGGAGTGTGATGATCACTATTTATATATTTAGTACATCTGACATTATATTGGGCTCAGAATTGATGTGGGATTACAACACAATTATTATCTCCAGTAGGAGAGGTGTATCCTCTGCTACAAGGGTACGGTGGAAGCACACATGTCACACTTGCATAATGCATGATCCGTAAAATACTTGTCTAAAGAAGGACCTTTTAAACAATTTTAAAGTTCTGGGTCCTTTGGATAATTGCATTGGCTTGACCTCTTCCCTAGTTGATTGCAGCTAAGTAAAGGCAGCTGTGTTAGGTTACAAGTTGCTGCTAGCAAATGTGTTGTGTGATATTAGAAAATCACAGAGCTGCTTACTTTTTACTGTTTGCTCCAGTAATAATAAATTGAATGAACCTATTTTCTGTACTGAATGCCTGTTAATAAGGAGCATCCCTAACTAATTTGTTATTAAATGTTCTCTAAAACTGATACATAATTTCTATAAATATGTTTATGGAAAATCACTGGAATGGAAATAATATTAATTTATTTCAGGTTTATTACAAAGAACAGTTGTCCTTGCAGAGCCAAGCCTGTTTTTTTCCACTGAAGTGTTTTATTAAACTAAACATGTTTAAGACTCCATGAGGGATTATGTACCCAACAGACACTATTAGCCTAATTACAACACTTCCCACTTCACAATAGAGCACAGTAGCTGTTTGATTATGTAAATGAGCATGTACACTTGTGGTTTAAGAGGGGTAGCTAATTAATTATAATGCACATTTTTAAGCTGCTTTTAAAAATATAGTTGAAATACAACATATAGTAATCCATCGTGTATCCGTCTGTCACATATCCGCCCTAACGGTTTATCTGCCACGATTAAGCTCTTCAGCAACTTCACCTACGTGTACATTGCTAATGCAAAATGGCACAAGCGAAAGAGAGTTGTGCTTACAATTGAAAACAAGTTGGAAATACTTTAACTTCTGGAAAAGGGAATATATAAAAGTGTGCAACAAGAGTCAGCAAATAAACAAATACATCTTGACCTTCCAAACAATCAGAAACACATCTTCCCCGTATGTTGGAAGCACTATACACTTTTCAACCCATCCTCAGCACCATTGATTCAAAAATGAGAAAGAAAACCATTTTTAGTTATCCCTCCTTCCCCTTCAAATGAACATTTCAAATTAAAAAGAGCCAAATGGGAGCCCTCCCAACCCATAAAACACCACAAACAGCAATTAAAAAAGCTAATATTTTAAATGACTCACTTTGGCTAACTTCCAATTACATATAAGCAAGGTGTCGAGCTGTGCACCAGTCGAGTTAACCGAGGGTGTGTGTGTGTGTGTGTGTGTGTGTGTGTGTGTGTGTGTGTGTGTGTGTGTGTAATTGTATATATAGTGATAAAGCTAGGGGTAGAGTCATTAATGGGAGGTATGTGAGGGCAAGTTTGCTGGCAAATTATGACCTCACATTACCGGAAATACGATGGCTGACCTGAGGGAAACTTAGTTTCCCAGACCACCTCACGGCGGGAAATGACATCACAGAATTAAGGATGAATCATCATAAAAATGTATAGCCCACAGCAGGTTGGTGAAGGAGTAAGGAGACAGCTTTGTGCTGGGGGAGAGAGAGTGGAAAGAAGCATAAGTGCCTGTTAATACCTGTTTGCCTGTGATTTACCAACCTTGGATTGTTTGCCTACCCGACTTGTTGCCTGAACCTGAACTTTGCTGAGAACCCGTAACGTGTACCAAACCCTGCCTGTTTTTTGACCGGCCTTTGGATTGTGGAAAATAAATATATCAGGTGCCGCCGTGATTTATACCGTATTATTGTGTTGTGTAGAACTTTGTTCACGGATCTCTGCTACTGGTTATGTGCACACGTTCATACTTACCTCCGGACCTGCCACAATATACAGTGACTCTCAAAAGTATTCACCCCCCCTTGGACTTTTCCACATTTTATTGTGTTACAGCATAGAATTAATTAGGAGTTTTTGCCACTGATCAACACAAAAAAGTCCATAATGTCAAAGTGAAAAATAAAATCAAAACAGAAAATAATTGATTGCATAAGTATTCACCCCCTTGAGTCATTATTTGGTAGAGGCACCTTTGGCAGCAATACAGCCTTAAGTCTATTTGGATAAGTCTCTACCAGCTTTGCACATCTGGACACTGCAATTTTTGCCCATTCTTCTTTGCAAAATTGTTCAAGCACTGTCAAGTTGGATGGGGACCTTTGGTGAACAGCAATTTCCAACTCTTTCCACATATTCTCAATTGGATTGAGGACTGGACCACTCCAGGACATTGACCTTTTTGTTTTTAAGCCACTCCAGTGTGGCTTTGGCTGTATATTTGGGGTCATTGTCCTGCTGGAAGATGAATCTTCTCCCAAGTCCCAGTTCTCTTGCAGACTTCAGCAGGTTTTCCTCCAGGATTTCTCTGTACTTTGTTGCATCCATTTTGCCCTTTCCAGGCCCACGCAGAGTAGCATCCCCATAGCATGATGCTGCCACCACCATGCTTCCCGTTAGGGATGGTGTTCTCAGGATGATGTGTAGTGTTAGGCTTGCGCCAAACATAGTCCTTAGTGTTGAGGCCAAAAAGCTCTATTTAGGTCTCATCAGACTATAGAATCTTCTTCCACTTGGTCTCAGAGTCTCCCACATGCCTTCTGGCAAACTCTAGCCGAGATATGGTGTGAGTTTTTTTCAACAATGGCTTTCTTTTTGCCACTCTCCCATAAAGGCCAGTTTTGTGAAGCACCCGGGCTATTGTTGCCGTATGCACAGTGTCTCCCAGCTCAGCCGTGGAAGACTGTAACTCCTTTAGAGTTGCCATAGGCCTCTTGGTGTCCTCCCTGACTAGTTTCCTTCTCGCCCGGATACTCAGTTTTTGAGGACGGCCTGTTCTAGACAGATTCACTGTTGTGCCATATTCTCTCCATTTCTTAATAATGGACTTTACTGTGCTCCGGGGGATATTCAGTGCCTTGGAAATGTTATATCCTACCCCTGATTGGTGCTTTTGAAGAACCTTATTCCGGATTTGCTTTGAATTTTCCTTCATCTTCATGATGTAGTTATTGTTAGGAAATGTACTAACCAACTGTGGGACCTCCCAGAGAGGTGTATTTAACCTGAAATCATGTGAAACACCTTAATTGCACACAGGTGGACTCCATTCAACTAATTATGTGACTTCTAAAGACAATTGGTTGCACCAGAGCGTATTTAGGTGTGTCATAGCAAAGGGGGTGAATACTTATGCAATCAATTATTTTCAGTTTTATATTTATAATTAATTTAGAACAATTTGTAGATTTTATTTTTCAGTTTTACATTATGGACTTTTTTTGTGTTGATCAGTGGCAAAAACTCCTAATTAAATCCATTTTGATTCCATGTTGTAACACAATAAAATGTGGAAAAGTCCAAGGGGGGTGAATACTTTTGAGAGCCACTGTGTGTGTATATATATATATTTATATATATATATAACTGCAATAAGAACCACTCAGAGTGATTGCAAACATCTTCGTAAGTAAAGGGTCCAATAAAGAAATCTAAACAACGTAGGCTAAATGTTATTTGAAGCTACATTTCCTATAATAATAATAATATAATGTCTTTTTTTTTATATAGCGCCTTTCATAGTAGACCATTGTCACAAAGCGCTTTACAGAGGTAGGCTGTGAACTGTGCATTTTATGCAGAGTCACTTACTATAGGACATTGATTAAACATCTCATCCGCAGGATGGCGCACAATTAAGTTAAGTGACTTGCTCAGGGTCACACAGTGAGTCAGTCAGTGTTAGAGGTGGGATTTGAACCGGTGACCTTCTGGTTACAAGCCCTGGACATTAACCAGTGGACCACTGTGAAGGTGTGATCTGAGATGCACTTAAAATATAAAGGACGGTGTGACAAAGACATTCTCTTTATTATTGTTTGTTTCAAATAAATAATGTAAACATGTGAAAGAATAACAGATACTGTGAAAATGGAAAGACAAATGTATAATTTACTTAGGAGACGAAACTGCGCTTTGACATTGTCGTTCTCCTTTGTAAAAACAAAACAGGGAAAAGTTCAGCTTTGTTTGAGTTGAACGTGGCTACAATTTATACTTTGTATTGAATAGGTGCACATTTTGTTTGCAATGTTATTGTGGGTTGCTAGGTGGAGGATGAAGTTTGGCATTCCAAATGTTTTGTGAACATTTTTAAAACGTGTCTTGGTTTGCAATCTTACTAGCAAGTTGGGATGACTTTGGGCGCCTCTATCTTAGGGAGTGTGTGTGCAAGCGAGCACGTAATGCTGGTTATAGACCAGAGTGCGCTCAGTGACAGGCAGTGGGGGAAGTATTCAATTTGATGGGGATGTTAACTGTGATATCGCATTGATGTGAGTGTGGATATTCATGTATAGTTAAATACCAAGTGGAAGGATCCTAGCATTTAGTTAATTATAATGCAGTTATGTCACCCTTATTGTAACTATGCTTTTGGGTTTAAAGGTGTAGTGGATTGACCCAACGAGGGTGGGAATATAAACTTGGAGGGAGCTCATTTGAGGAGAGCAGGTTGAACACTCCAGAGAGTCTGGGGTGACTGAATAGATGTGTGTTCAGAGAAGTGCTGTATTGTATAGACTGTTATTTATTTGATTGTTATTTTCAAATTTATTTTGTTTATGTATTCCTGTGTTTTTAAAACTGCCAACATTTCTTTAACGGGGCCTTAATAAAACCTCACTTGTGGCATTTTAAACCTGACTTTGGACTGTTTCTTGCCACCTGCAATAGCCACTTGACCACGATACCTTATAACCACACTGCCTCCTTAATACAATTTAACTTTACAGTCAGTTGTTGAGGTATCCGGGACACTCAGTAAATGATGGGATTTAAAAATTCTGATAAAGTAACAAAATGTTCAGTGGCATTTAAGGGCATGGAAACAGTAACAGGTTGAACATATGATAGACTTTGCACTGCAGGAACTGTTTACAAGCCTCAGTAGGACTTAATCTGTTGATGTATTTGTTATATCTTCAGCTTTTTGGTACAAAGTGAATATATGCAATTGTACGTCACACTGGAATTATAGCTCTAAAAACTAAGGAAGGCTGAGGGCATAGAGCTGTTTCATATACACATTATACTGTAGCTCTCTTCTACATTCAACATGAGGGTGCCACTTACCATAACCCATAACTGGAATTTGCAGCAGATATAGTTAATCTACCCAGGTATGTAACAAATCTTACAGAAATCTTTTTTTTTGCCATTAAGCTCCCTGACGTTACTTTTATTTCCGAATTCATCTCAAATGCTGTAGCATTAACTACCATCTCCATAGTTATTTTATACATTATTTTACCATCTCCATAGTTATTTTATACATGACCAGTGAGCTGGTAAATCTACACATTTACTGGTTAATCTATAGATTTACCGATTTTACACGTGAACTTAACATATATATTGTCTATAGAGCCACCCACTGTATGACAGAGCAGTTCCAAGCTCATTCTGTTAGACTTTGATATTATCTAATAGCAGGATTGGATAAGTGTGGAGCGCTGAACTGCAGGTTTCTGCATGTTTAGTGAAGGGAGCTACTTAAAAAATATATATTTCTGATTGCTGCCAAGCAACACTGCAGGCAAGTCAGCCGTAGGCGTGAACAGAGGGACATGTTTCAAAAACGGTGATTCATTCAATGTAGGCAGAACTGTGCAAAACATCTAAAAAGAGAGAGACTTGGTTAATTGCAAGTGCTATGTAAGATGCCTATTGGGTTCATGGTTATCAGTCACGACTCTACTGAGAACATCAGATTTTTAGAAAGTTGAAACTAGGTATAGGAATTATTTGCCACAAGTTATTGAGAGCATCAGAATCTGGAAATGTAAGGATGAACATGTAGTGGACGTAGGGTAGGTTTTGGTGATTTACTTCATCATACTAATGTCTGTAATGTATTTACAGCTGTGGCAGGCAATGTACTATACTGTTACTAAGTTTGCAGTAATTTTATGCATGAATAAGGAGTCTTCGTAGAACCACAAGGAAAAATAAATAAAGGCAGTCTTTTCTTGCTAATTAAACTTTAGTAATGTGTGTTCATTGTGTGTGTGTCCCCAGGTGTTCTTTGCCTTATGGAGCATGACGAGGAATATGTTTTCACGCTGCCTTGCGCCTATGCACGCTCGATACTCACTATTCCTTGGGTAGAGCTGGGGGGCAAAGTCACAATCAACTGTGCCAAGACTGGCTATTCAGCCACCGTCACATTCCACACTAAACCTTTCTATGGAGGAAAAGTCCACAGGTATTCTACCCATTTATGACATAATCTTATGTTGGTGCGTGCGTGTATTAATGTTTATGCACTGGACATTAAAACAGACTTGTGTTGTTGAAGAATTTTGTTGTTTTTGATTTCAATTATACTGTATATTGTGAAATTAAATTACTGTTTATGGGTGAAGCCAGTGAATCTTTTTAGCTTATTTCAGCCTATTTATCTTGTTTCTGTGTGATTTTGGTCTTGAGGAACAATTTGTTTTCCTCAATACTAAA
This sequence comes from Acipenser ruthenus, assembly GCF_902713425.1. Classification (NCBI taxonomy): domain Eukaryota; kingdom Metazoa; phylum Chordata; class Actinopteri; order Acipenseriformes; family Acipenseridae; genus Acipenser; species Acipenser ruthenus. Next base: position 38,960,009 of record NC_081191.1, on the reverse strand, counting down.
ATTCACAATCAGCAGGCACAGTGTTAAAATGTGGTTGCAATAAGCAGTTCACATCATTTCAAATGAAATATGCAGATTACATAAATGTGATATTTCTGGATATTCTCATTACAAATTCTGTGAAGGTTAAACCATTCCTTAAGGGAGAAGCTATTCTGGGTGTGCTTTTTGTGTTGACATATCTATGAATGAAGTATGGCTGGCTAGTACCCAAACCAGAGCACCTGCAGTTAAGTGACACTTGTTCTTTCACTCCCGGCAGAGTGACAGCTGAAGTCAAACACAACCCTACCAACACCATCGTGTGTAAAGCACAGGGGGAGTGGAATGGAACCCTGGAGTTCACCTATAGCAGCGGAGAGACCAAAGTGATTGACACCACCAAGCTGCCAATCATCCGGAAGAAAATCAGGCCAGTGGAGAAACAGGGGCCATATGAGTCAAGGTGGGGCAGCATGAGAGTCCAGCCAGTCAGCCTGACTGCATCCACACACAAAGTAGCAACTAGTCATAGCATGGGTTATGTACAGTAGAAGCTGTAAAAGGCCAAAGTTGAAAATGCATTAAAAAAAAAATTGCTGGATTAGGCAGCCCTGTAAAGCTCTTAATCAGGTTGTCCATGTAGAAGAAGCAGCTATTGCTAAACAGGGATTATTCCTGCAAATGTAATTTTGGGCCAGGAAATACTTAAATGTGTACTATGCTGGCTGCCAGGAAATTTGCGCTTATGTTACAAAAATCTGTAGGGTTTTTTTTTTTTTAGGCCTAGGATATTTTTTTTCAATCTCAATTTCTCTGTGAACACACACATACATTTATATACAGAGATGAAAAATCTCATCTGGTTGGTGGTTTTCTGCTTTTCCTCAGTCCCCCGGGGCTATTGATGTGATCAATGCAGATCCAGGGAGAAAAAAATGTTCCCTTTTTTATTTTTTATTTTTAATCTTTGATTTTTTTTTAAGCTATTAACAGATTTGTGACAGTTGGTGACAGTTTTTTTTTTAGTCATTTGCTATTTCATTGGTCCACAAAAAAGTACTGTGAATTAAACAGTTGTGGTGCAGTTCTACAGTTCACATTGCAGAAAATGGCGCAAATAATGGAACGAAAGGAAGGTGCTGGCAAAAAATTAAGATACATTAACACCATATACAGTGCCGTGAAAAAAGTATTTGCCCCCTGTCTGATTTTCTTCATTTTTGCATATTTTTCGCATTGTATTTGGTCAGATTTTTTTGTGGGTTGTAGTAGTATATAGAGGGAGTCTGAGAGAAAAAATGACACCAAAGTTTGGTGCTTCTTTCATTTGTTTGGTGTGCAAGGTAATCAAACATGCAATCTTCAGGTGTGAAAAAGTTATTGCCCCCCCCCCCCCCCCTCTAGTTAACTCAACCCAATTAAAGGGATAATTAGGGTCAGCTGTTTGAGTACTTTGGTTAACAACCAGGCTTGATTTGGGCCAGCCCCGCCCAATATAAATCTACATCAGAATGGTTGAAGAACAAGAAATTTAAAGTTTTGGAATGGCCTGGTCAAAGTCCAGACCTAACCCCACTGAGATGTTGTGGCAGGACCTGAAACGAGCAGTTCATGCTCGAAAACCCACAAATGTCACTGAGTTGAAGCAGTTCTGCATGGAGGAGTATGCCAGAATTCCTCCACGGTGCTGTGAGAGACTAATCAATAACTACAGGAAGCGTTTGGTTGCAGTTATTGCTGCTAAAGGTGGCGTAACCAGTTATTGAGTCTAAGGGGGTGATTACTTTTTCACACAGGGGCATTGGGTGTTGCATAACTTTCTTTAATAAATAAATGAAATATGTATCAAATTGTTGTGTTATTTGTTCACTCAGGGTCCTTTTTATCTAATATTAGGTTTTGGTTGAAGATCTGATAACATTCAGTGTCAAAAATATGCAAAAATGTAGAAAATCAGACAGGGGGCAAATACTTTTTCACGGCACTGTGTGTGTGTGTGTGTATATATATATATATATATATATATAATATAGTGTTAATGGAAAATCCCTCCTAACAAAGTTGAAAAGCTATATCTTCACTGGCACCTCATAGTCATAACTGTACATCAACTGGGCTCCTGTTAAACTAATTTCATACTTTTGGTTTGTATGAGAAGTGTAACATCATTACTGTCAAAAGAAGGCAGGCTGAAATTTAACTGTTCAGAAGATTCACTTAATGTAATGGGCAAAATGTCAGAAAATATTAAAGGATTAAGAAAAAACACAATTGACTAACCAATATCTTGAATTCACTAAGTAGTGCATTTCAAGTGCATACATTTAGCAAGTGTTGCTTAGTTGAAGAACTAGCGTTTCAATAGTAGGATATATCAAATATTAGGATGCAGATACAGGACTCGTACTGAAAAAGTAATCCATGCTTTTATTTCATGTAGACTGCACTACTGTAATGCTCTTTTTTCTGGGCTTACTAGCCAAGCTTTATTAAGGTTGCAGCTTGTGCAAAATGCAGCTGCAAGGGTCCTTACCAAAACCAAAAGGAGAGCACATATAACTCCCGTACTTGCTTCTCTGCACTGGCTTCCAGTGAAATATCGAACTGATTTTAAAATTTTATTGCTTACATTTAAAGCACTAAATGGAATGGCACCAGATTACCTCTCAGAGTTGTTGTCTCTTTATCAGCCTCGGCGTGCATTGAGGTCGACTAATAGTGGCCTCCTCTGTATTCCGAGGGTGAGGCTCAGGAGGAAAGGAGAGGTTGCTTTTTGTGTTCGTGCTCCGCAGCTGTGGAACTCTCTCCCCGACCATGTCAGAGGTTCACCTACAGTAGCTACTTTTAAATCTAGGCTTAAGACCTATTTTTATAATTTAGCTTTTTGATTTTATATATTGTTGTTTTAGTTGTCTTTTCTCTTCTCTTTTTGCGATATATGATGTTGGTTTTTTTTGTTTTTGTTTTTTTTTAACTGTAACTGTTTAACTTATTCATCAATTTATGCCGTTTTATTAACTTTGATTTTAATCTTTGTGTTCTGTTACCTTCTTTTTTGTTTTTTGTGCAGCGCCTTGAACCTTGTGGTATGAAAGGCGCCCTATAAATAAAGATTATTATTATTATTATTATAGTCCACTTTGCTGCTAACCATTCTCCACCCATCTAGCTAACAGCTAGCAATTCGAGGTCACAGACATAGTTCACTTTTTTTCTCTTTTATGGTTGAAATTTAAGTTGAAACATTACAGGGACTTGACTTGTGTCCTCATGAGGTAAGATTTGTCAAGGTTTTCTACCTTGGGGAGTTTTTTTGATGCCATAAGTACCATACTTCTACTATAAGTATTTTTGCATAGTATATTTTTCAGTTTTCCCATGGTTATACTACCATACCTAACTATTCTTTACAAAGCTTGCCATGCTTTCACTAAGCTGTATTACATTGTGCAATGCTTTTACTGTTGTAAGCTTTTATAAGGGTACACGCATTCTCTCACACACACACAGTGCAGTTGTTTGTGGAAGATGAGCTATGGTGGTGTCATGCTCACTTCATTGCGGCACAGGTGTGTGAGAGTGCTCTTGACCTGCTGTGTTGCAGACGCCTGTGGCAGCATGTCACCACTGCACTGAAGGACAGGAACATTGACACGGCTACCGAGCACAAACGCATCCTGGAGGAGAGGCAGCGGGCCGAGGAGAGGCAGAGAGCAGCCGCCAACATGGCCTGGAAGCCCAAATACTTTATAAAAGAGGTGAATCCACAGCATCTGCTAACTACGCATCTTTCAGATAAAACATAGACTCTGAAAGCTTGAAAACCTGTAAATATTTAATAAAAATAGACAGCCATTGATGAAATATGAGCCAGAATAACAAACCTCTTTCTAGGATTCTTCTCAGACCTTTGTCTTCCAAAAAGATAAGGCATTCATGAAACCTTTCTTGACTCTTTCAATAAGTGTTTTTTTTTTTTTAATTCATCATCATGTCTGTAAATTAATTATAAAAAATTGTGAATAGGGCCACAGGTGTATTGTGCAATAATTGGAGCAATGGTATTTTTTTTCAAGCATACAGATTATGACATATTTTGTTTTCATTTCTGGGCATGATTAAAAGAAACTGCTGATGACCAGTAAGCACTCTATAGGAATTCATAAGAGGTTTATTACCAGCAACATTTCAAAAAATGTCGATATTGCTGCCTTGTTAAATATGCTTAAGTGAAATGTGTATTAAAAAAGATGAAAAGACTTAATGATCATAACATGATTGACTGTTGTATCTCTCTGCTAGGGAGAAGGCTGGGTGTACCATAGTCCACTCTGGAAAACACAATGATGAGAGTCCATCAATAAAACAGCCAGGCCAGCTACAGGAGCCATCTGGAGAAAAGACAACAAACTACTGGATACAGAAAAGTCAGATACAACCCTGTGAATAGTGAGGAATTGGATGAAGGCAGCAAGCTCCAGATGTCTTCTAAGAAAAGAGCCATCCTTGTATATACACTCCTAGTATAAAACAGCGATAACTTTCAGGGGGTTTAGGGTGGGTGGGAGAGACCATTTTTATTATTACAAGTAGTATATTTCTATTTTTCACTTTGCCAATATCTCTTTTGCACTTGTACAAAGTGATTTAGCCATTGGCGTTTCTTTTCCTCCCTCTTCTTCCTCTTCACACCATTTACTGTATTATACAACTCATCCTGCCAATGCAAAGCTAGTGTACCTCCTTTAGGTTGTGAGAATGTTCTCCGCAGCAGCATGAATCCCGTCCCTTCCAAGAGCAGCAACACAGAACCGCTGTAGTGTGCTGCGGGAACGCAGCAGTGTTACGTTGCAAACATCTTGTTTTGGATTCCAAAGAACTTTCAGTTCTGCCTTTTTGTGTTTGTGTGTTTCTGTTGCACATTGTTTATGTTAATATTCAGTATGTGTCTTGCCTTATGATTTATGTTTCTTTCTGCCGATCAGTAACACCAAATGAATACCTGGATTATTGTAATGTAAGTGTCTTCGGTTTCATTCATTTGCTTTGTAGTCTTAAGGGGCTTCACATTGATGTATTGAGCTTTCCTGGTGTTTACACATGGAAAAAAAAATGCTGATAAATCCCACACTGTACTGTGCTTAACAGCCCTCCAAACACTGCCTCCTATTCTTTAGCCGTGGTATTGTCTACAGAAATTTATTTTGGGGCACACAGAGATTACTCGGCATCAGTTTGCTTGCTTTTTTGTTTCATGGAGACAAATTCATATGGCTTCCAATATAATTTCTAGTTATTTTTTAACAAATTGTCCAGTTATACTGATACATTTCCAAAATATGGCCACATATTTAGAATTGAATGACTTCCAGTTGGATAGGAGGGGAAGAAGGAATCTTTATACATATGTCATTTTAGCTGTAGGTGATCCTGTTTATTATATTACCACTCAGTGAGCCACATATTCATACTCCTGTAATTACATTCAGCATTAGGAGGTTATAAGATACATATTCATGTTATAAATCATGAACAAAAACAAGGGGTTATATACTGATAATCAAATGAGTCATTGCATTTAAATGTGTTATTCACAGATATACCAGATTGACAACTGCTGTGAATTACCCTATTTAATTATATGACCACCACCTACATCGTTTGATGTTTCCTTGGCCTACGGAAAAGAACAAATACCAATATTAGATTCCGGTTTTTCAAAACAGTAAACTGTAAAACAGTGTTATGTTCTCCCTGGGAAGCATGTGATGAAAAATTGACAATTAAATATTCTTGCAATTATCATTGCTGGTACTAATGAGACCTGCATGTCTCAATTTGTCTTAACAGGTAGAAATGGCAAGTGTAGCATTTCTTCTTCCTTATGGAATGTTGTCCCTCACTACACAATGGTGCACTTGTGAAATGTTGGCCCTCATGTTCCAGATGTCCAGAGCTATATATGCCATTAGAAGTAAATTAAAAAACAAATGCATGCAGGAATAAAATGTGTGTGGAACTACAATTTGTTTAGTTGCAGTACCACCATTTACTAACATTGGAATTTGCCTTCCTGTTAGGTGGTCAGTCAAAAATCTTTAAACATTAATCTGACAAGGTATTTAGAAGTACTTAAAAGAAAGTAGAATATTAGACATTATGTTTCAACGAGAAGTCATTGTTAATATCTTCATGTAGACACATGTTGAAATATTGTCTTATGATTTTATTCAGCTTCTTTTATTTGAAAAGATAGTATGTGTCTTTGTATGCTCTAGTTCAACACTTGTACTTGCACTTAATTGATAATACATAAAAGATCACCAACCTGCAAGCTAAAAGCACTGTCTCTGTAAAATATCATTATAATAAACCTAAAAATTAGACACAGTGTGTGGCTTTGCAAAAAGTAATATTTAGAAAAACTAAAATAAACTATAAATTGTATGTCTTCAAAAAGATTTATAGTCAAACTTTTGTCATTGAATTTACAAAGGTGTTTTTTTTTTTTTTTTTTTTTTAGCATATTTTTAAATGTATCACTATGGAGAATGTATGGATTAAAAAAACTATTACTATTCTAGCGTTGTTGGTTTTGTAATTTAATTTTAAAGTACAAATATAATTAATAACCTATTCTTTGGCTAAATTTTTCTTTGAAATCATTATCTTGGCAAGCTCAATAGTGGACATTTGTAATTTGCCCTACCTTAAGTGTTTTCTTTTTGTTTTGTTTTCTTTTTGTTTTGTTTTACATTGTCCAGAATAGATGGGAAATTGAGTGAATAATAAATCTTGGGTTTGTCCTCTTGATCCAAATGTCTGATTTAAAGCATTGTCCTTTTCTGTATTTGTCACTCTGTGTGCAGGTAAAACGCCACTTTTGAATGTATGTGTACACTACGATCAGCTTTGCAGTGTATTCAAAAGCTTGAACCAAACTCTGTGTTCACATGTGTAGAACCTATGCAACACTTATTTGTTACACAATAGTTTATAAGTTATTTTGTTAAAATAAATTTGCCATGGCGATCACATTTTCAGGTGTCCTGTGATTTACCATCAAACCAGTGTTATTAAAGATGATTATTTTCCTTAAGGTTGTATCATTCAAATTATTAGAATTTTCTTGGTATTATTTTAACAGACTAGGTCGCTAAGGCTGATTTTAATACTGTGCTTGTTACCATTTAATATTATATGATCTAGGGGTAGATGATAATGACTCGATTCTTCGCTTAAAAATATTATAGTAATCATGATTTATATTACATTTTATAATCCAAGGTTGGCAATGGAACGTGAAACAAGCAATGTGATTGGTCGAGCAAGGTTCCAGCTGTCCGTGATGGATACGGACAGTTGGAGCCTTGTCACATATTCTGAATCACTGCGCTGCCAAACAGAATTTAAAGTATCGGACGGTGGCCATCTTGCTTTTACAGTTACAGATGTTCAGCTGTAACTATGAAATTGAGTGACCAATCACCTGCAAAAAAGTAGTAAGTATACATGCTGATCTGGTTGAAGAACAATTAAATTATGCTCTTTATAAGTCACCCCGACTTTGTCACTTAAAATAATGTATTTTTAGCAGTTTGTAAAAACTACACAAAAAGACACTTCTGCACATTATCCACCCCTCTCAGACACATACCTTGAAAAATAACTGAAATCAGACACGTCGTTGTATTTATTTTTATTCCTCCTGTCTGTTCTGCTCAAACAGTGTGTGCACTGTCAGTGACAGGAAAAAAATAACTTGGTGCCGTCTCAACTCCTGGTGTATCTTTTCAATGGCAATGTCCACAATATCAAAAATGCAGATGTACTTTCTTTTGCATGTTCCAATAAAATTAATTTACTCATCTTAACTTAAGTGTTTAGTTCAAAGTTATAAATGGGACTACTTTATTGACGTAAGGATATTAAATAAAAAAATGATTTATGCTTTTTTTTTTTTTTTTTTTCCAAATCCACTGTTTGAACCTAAATATTGTTTTAAAGAACTTAAATAGGAACTATATTAATCTGGATTACCACTGAAGAAAGGAAAAGTTAATTATTTAATTATGGACTGAGTGTCCTGCCATGCGAAGAGGATTTTCTCATTAAACAAAGGCCTGAAGAGGACAACACCCAAAGTCATCACTCTATGGATAAGTGCTGCGAAATAAATTGAGTATTCTCCATTAAACTAACAAATATAAAAGAGCTACAGAAAATATACTTGGGGAATATAATAAATTTATATTTGCTGAAAGGTTGATGTTGTGAAATGTAAAAGGGTGTACTAATATATTGCTTCATTTAAAAGAAATGTAGAATTACAGTGTTAATTACATGTAAACCACTACACATTAATTAATAGGATTCTTAAATTGTGAATTTAACTTTCAATTCTTCCTACAACGCGACACTTAACACCCTCCCCAAACAATACTGTATGCGCAAATCTGCTGTCTACAGGAAGAGATCATCTCAGTAGCAGTGACACTGATCCTTTTTAGCTTAGATGGCTTGGATGGAATTACTGCTGATGATAGTATGGTTTAGTACTGATAATAAGTTTTCAGTATAATATAAAAATGAAACAAATTATTGAGAATATCACGATAATCAATAACTGATACAACCCTAATTTGATCTGTCTGTATGTGCCCCCCTCACCCCTTCTAATTGCACAGTATGTGTAAGATGTATCCTGTGGCTTCTGGACAGGATCAGAATACAGTAGTGCCACAGATGCTACAACGTGATACTAAAATCTGAGGCCTGTCTGGTGACTTGGGTTTATGCCAAATACAAATTTTGTTTTTAATCCCTGTGACCTTGAGAGGGGGATTGAACTGTCCTGTCATGTATAAATGTTTTGACCAATACTTGGGGCAGGGTGTGCAGAGGAGTGCTGCCAAGCCTCCTGGGGTTGAGATAGTCCAGTGAGGATGGTTCATGGATGACATTGCTGTTCTGTTTAACATCCCCAGTGGACTTGAGGTTCTGGTGTTTCAATCATAGTGTTTGTTTTTATAAAACAAAGTCCAATCAGAACTACTAACAGGTTGATAAGAAACAATTTAGATATAGATAGGGAGATAATGTATGTGGGAAAAGATAAATTTACAAAATAGCACAATAACAGCATTTAGCAATCAAATTGTTTTAACTGCAATAATGACTATAAAATGGTATTTTATTTCTGGTAGCAGGGATGTACAGCTATGGTCACAACTTTAGCAACACCTAGAATTATTTTAGGATTGAGACATTTAAAAAAAACTATGAATATAATTTAGATCTTATATTTAACATCATATAGTCAAAGAAACTACAAAATGATATCTCCGAATCCATAATAGTAGTACAGTATTTAATGTACTCTATACAGGGGTGTAGTGGAGCCGGAGCGGGGCGGAGCTGTGCTCCGGCACTTTTTCAATCCATGTTTTTCAATTGCAAATATTCACAATTATAAATACATATATTTAAAATATTTTCTTGTTCGAATTTTGTCTAAACACTTGTAGTAAGCGTTGCCTGCGGCTCTGTGCCAGCTGTGCGAATTTGCGACAGACAGACAGCTAGCTATACGTTTAATGAAGACAAGCTGTCGGCTAAAACATCAAGTAATCTGAAAAACGATGTCACCACAATAAGCAGCACAGTTGCTGCTTTCAATTGGTCCATTATTATGCCATTAAAATATGCTGTCATTCCAGTTTTTTTTTTTAGCAAATCACTTTTGAAAGTGATGTTGCTGACAACCAATCAGAGAAGGAGGCGGTTCGTTCCTTGGCCGTAACTGAGGTGATGATATTAGTAACGGTATTAATAAAAATAAAAAAACAACTCGCAAATCAAAAATGTCTGGTCTCGGAGGTAGCAAACGAACTCGTCAAGAGACTTTGATCCAATATTTTGGCAATAGTAGTAAAAAACAGAAGATCGTTTGTTGTACGGCAGAAGCAGAACCTACAGTGGAACCAGAACCTACAGCAGTTGAAGAAAAAAACGCGGAGAAACAGCCATGGCCAAACATCTGTAGTTCTGAGGTATGGGAAGAAAAGAAACAACTTTACACTTTCCTTGACTGTGCGGATGGTAATCTGGGCTGTCGTGTTTGTGGACGTGATTCAGGGTGTTTCTCTGTCTTCTGAGTGGAAAAATTACAGTGTTGGGTACAATGGAAAAACTCGAGAGCAACAGCTACGATCTTTGCGAAAAAAGATAGCTGAACACAAGAAATCCAGCGCTCATAACAATCCAGCGCTCTGCATTGTTACAGCAGAACACTGTGGACAGTGTTTTCACAGTGCAAAAAGGCGAGATCACGAAACTACTAAAATATTTTCTACTGCTTACTACCTTGCAAAGCAAAATCGACCCTATTCTGATCATCAGGCCTTACTGGAACTGCAAGAAATAAATGGTGTTAATGTGGGAACTGGTCTTCATTCCAGATACAGCACCACTCAAATTATCAACCACGTTTCTGATGAAATGGTCAAAAAAGCCTGTGAGAGAATAATACACATTGATGGAAAAATTGCTGTGTTAATTGATGAATCAACAGCTCTGAATGGTTCCCCAGCACTTATTGTGCATCTCAAATGCGAGACAGACAAGACACTTGACCCTCACTTCATGTTTTTGGAGTTAATGAACTTTTTGATCAGTCAGCTGAGTCCATAGTGTTAGCGCTTACTAAGTGTCTTCAGAAACACGGGTTTGACCATGCATACTTACAGAAGAATCTTGTTGCATTTGCAAGTGACGGTGCAAGTGTAATGCTTGGGAAAAAATCTGGTGTGGCAAAACGAATTTCAGACATGTACCCCAACATCGTTGTCTGGCACTGTCTAAATCACAGACTCGAACTTGCAGTTGCCGATAGTGTTTCTGAGACTACTGGCATGAACCATTTTCATTCTTTCGTGGACAAGCTATACTCAGTCTACAGTAGATCAGCACTAAATCAGCAAGAACTCCGAAATTGTGCGAAGGAACTGGATGCTGTCTTGAGGAAAATTGGTCGTGTACTGGATATGAGATGGGTTTCCAGTTCGTTCAGGACTGTCTCCGCTGTGTGGGAAAGTTTTGAAGTTCTGTCGGCTCATTTTAAAGCTGCAGTAAGCTCTAAGCGGACTTCTGCTGAAAGAGCGACATACAGCGGTCTACTGAAAAGGCTGTGCTCGCCAGAATTTCTCATTGACCTCGGAGTTATGTACGATGCCTTATACGAACTTTCACTGCTGTCAGATATTCTCCAGAAACGGACTACTACATTGGTTTATGCAGATAAAGTGGCACATAGAACAGTAAGGATTTTTGAATCCATGAATGAGAATGTAGGTACAAAGACTCTTGAAGCGCAGATAGCTGCCATGGAAGGAACATTTAAATCTACAGTGCTGACGTCGAATCCATAAATAATAAACAATTCCTTACCAAACTCGCCAATCATATGAAAGAACGACTTTTTACAACCACTGCATCAAATGAGAAGGTGTGTTCATAAACCTTGTACAGATTTTTTAATTTTAATAGCTAGCCTAATTGTTTGCAATTAACGAGCAGAGGGGGGCGTTAATTTCAGTTTCATGTGTAGTATAAAACTGCAACTCAGAAGTATATACAAAAAAATTATAAACATCTGCACTCCTGTCAGTCTCATCGCAGGTGCATAGGCTAATGTAAATATAAGAATAGAAAAACACTCCCGTACAGTATATGTATTCTATAACCCAGACGCTCCACAAAGCTGGGCTTTATGGAAGAGTGGCGAGAAGAAAGCCATTGCTGAAAAAAACCCAAATCAAATCCCGTTTGGATTTTGCCAAAAGGCATGTGGGAGACACGGCAAACGTGGAAAAAGGTTCTCTGGTCTGATGAGACCAAAATTGAACTTTTTGGCCTTAGCGCAAACGCTATGTGTGGCGCAAAGACAACACTGCTCATCACCCTGAAAACACCATCCCCACGGTGAAGCATGGTGGTGGTAGCATCATGTTATGGGGATGCTTTTCATTGGCAGGGACTGGGAAACTGGTCAGGATTGAGGGCAAGATGGATGGAGCCAAATACAGGGAAATTCTAGAGGAAAACCTGTTTCAGTCTGCAAGAGACCTGGGACTGGGGCGGAGATTCACCTTCCAGCAGGACAATGACCCTAAACACACAGCCAAAGCTACACTGGAGTGGTTTAAAAACAAGAACCTGAATGTCTTAGAATGGCCCAGTCAAAGCCCAGACCTCAATCCAATTGAGAATATGTGGAAAGAGTTGAAAATTGCTGTTCACCAATGGTCCCCATCCAACTTGACAGAGCTTGAGCAATTTTGCCAAGAAGAATGGGCAAAAATTGCAGGATCCAGATGTGCAATGCTGGTAGAGACTTATCCAAAAAGACTCACAGCTGTAATTGCTGCCAAAGGTGCTTCTACCAAGTATTGGCTCAGGGGGGTGAATACTTATGCATCCAACAAATGTCTTTTTTTGTTTAATTAACTATTGTGTCACAATAAACAATATTTTGCACCTTCAAAGTGTTAAGTATGTTGTGTAAATCAAATGGTAAAAATCCCAATTAAATCCATTTTAATTCCAGGTTGTAACACTACAAAATGTGGAAAAGTCCAAGGGGGGTGAATACTTATGCAAGGCACTGTACACAGCGCTTCCTCCAGTTACACTTGATGAAAATGCAGCCAAAACAAAATGAACAAGACAAGCTAGGGTAATGTAACAGTTAATCATTAAACTGTTCTAGATAGGTGATGTTTTTTTTTTTTATCTGTGATCTTGTTATCTGTGAGTTGTTTTTGTGCATTTTCATTTGCAAGTGAACTGTGACATTAGGGCCTATCAGGCACTATAGTCTGCAATTTTGAATACTGACTTTGGATACTATTTTAATTATGGAAACTGTTGTTTTTTATCTTTTGGTTTTGCTAAATTGCATTGCCTTTTAATTTGTAAGCAGTTCTGTGCATGGATAACATTTAGATTTAATTTTGCTGTTAGGTCGTTAATGGGAAATTTTACTTACCACTACAATACGTACCGGATTTAAAAGTATGTACTGTATTGCAGTTAACGTGTCATCTCTCTAGCTTTGGCAAGTGATATTTGCAGCACTAATACAAAGAGAGACCTAAGTAGACCATACTCAATAATAAACAATACAACAATTATACATACAAGCAATATCAATAAAAACACACATATACACAAACGTATACATACAATACACAAATAGATTAAAAGATACTGTGGAGTAGTGGTTAGGGCTCTGGACTCTTGACCTGAGGGTCGTGGGTTCAATCCCCAGTGGGGGACACTGCTGCTGTACCCTTGAGCAAGGTACTTTACCTAGATTGCTCCAGTAAAAACCCAACTGTATAAATGGGTCATTGTATGTAAAAAATCATGTGATATCTGTATAATGTGAAATAATGTGATATCTTGTAACAATTGTAAGTCGCCCTGGATAAGGGCGTCTGCTAAGAAATAAATAATAATAATAATAATAATTTATTTATCTGTATCTTTTAATCTATTAGTTGGTGATAGATTGGTAGTTGGTGATCTTTTAATCACCAACTACACCACCCAGCTCCTTGTCCAGGCCCTGGTACTCTCCTACCTAGACTACTGCAACTCCATCCTGGCTGGCCTCCCTGCATCTGCCACCTGTCCACTCCAGCTCATCCAGACCTCCGCTGCGCCTGGTGTTCTCTCTGCCTCGCTTCTCTCACGCAACTCCACTGCTCCGCTCACTCCACTGGCTCCCGATCACTGCTTGCATCCAGTTCAAGACTCTTGTACTCGCCTACAGATGCCTTGACCAGACTGCACCCAGCTACATCCAGACCCTCATCTCTCCGTACACGCCCACTCAACCTCTCTACTCCTCCTGCACTAGAAGACTGGCTGTACCTCATCTACGCTCCCCTGCCTCCAGAACCCGTTCCTTCTCCACCCTCACCCCACAGTGGTGGAATGACCTTCCTACAGATGTCAGGACTGCCCAGTCCCTGACCACCTTCCAGTGCCTCCTCAAGACTCACCTCTTCAGGCAGCACCTGTAGAACTCCTCTTTTCCCTCTGGACACTATCACTCTTCCTTAATGCGCATTATTTGCACTTATCTGCTCCCTATTTTACTGCATTTAATCCTGTACTTTACAGAGTACTGTACTGTATTCTGCCACAAGTGTTATTCAATCTGTAGTATTTTGAACTGAAGTCATTGTATTTTATCTTGCTCTTAATTGTATTAATACTTGTACAGTGATTCTTGAAATGTATTTTTTTGTTTACAACTGTAAGTCGCCCTGGGTAAGGGTGTCTGCTAAGAAATAAACAATAATAATAATAATAATAATAATAATAATAATAATAATAATAATAATTATATTTAAATTATGTTACAACTAAAACAAGTTCCTTAACCTCAAGGCTGTGCCAAAGAAAGAATAACGACACAACTGAAGGCGAAAAGGACTGATCGTCAGAGCAGCTCTGTGGAGACTCTCAGCCCAGGTCTATTATTATTTTTATTTATTTCTTAACAGATGTCCTTATCCAGGATGACTTGCAATTGTTACAAGATATCACATTATTTTTACATACAATTACCCATTTATAGAGTTGGGTTTTTACTGGAGCAATCTAGGTAAAGTACCTTGCGCAACAGTGTCCCCCACCTGGGATTGAACCCATGACACTCTGGTTAAGAGTCCAGAGCCCTAACCAATACACCACACTGCTGCCCCTATTATGAGTACAGACTGACATAGAAGTAGAACACAGTGAATGAAGAACCTTATAGAAGTGAATGAGAATAAAATAGGACGACCTGCCACTTAATGGTTTGAGAGGAGAGCGACTAAGAAGGTTGTCATAATTAGAATCCCAAGATGTAAAGATGCAAAACAACATTTGGAGGGGCCTCTCTAAAGGAACGAAAAATAAACCCCCAAATTATTCTAGCTTTGCCGCAAACATAATCGTCATGGTGTGACCAGAGCAAGTTATCAGATACCCAAACCCCCAGGATCTTATAATGAGTGAGTCTCTCAATTTATAACTTTGAACTACACACTAAGTTAAGCTGAGTAAATAAACATACAAAAGTAAGTAAATCTTCATTTTTGATATTGTGTTGCATTGTACTTTGCCATTGAAAAGATCCACCAGGGGGCAGATTTGAGACAGCACTGAGTTAATTTTTAAATATATTATTTGAAGTGATAAAGTCAGGGTGATTATGTATATTGATTGATTCTCGAGTTTTCTTTTCATTTAGACAGAGGTTTATTCCAGCTCGGAGACTAATGTAGCTTGAAATGTTATATTCTTCTCCATGGGCGTTTCTTACATTTCCATAGAAATCCTCGAGTATTTTATAAATATTTTCTTAAGATGTGCATTTTCCACAGTTAAGACAATTTGTTTTTTGTTTCAGCCAGTCCTGACAGTGATTATTGTTTGGTTTTTTTTGGTATTTTTTTCCTGTTTTGCTCTTCCAGTTCATTTAATTGTTCATCTAAATCAGCATGTCTAACTAGTTTTGGGATTCTTTTGCTGGTAATTAGTCACTGATTTTATAGTTAAAGTACATCTGTAACTGTAAACAAGATGGCTACCGATACTTTAAATTCTGTGAGGCAGCGCTGTGATAGAGAATATATGACAAGGCTCCAACTGTCCGTATCCATCCACTAAACAGCTGGAACCTTGCTTGACCAATCACATTGCTTGTTTCACGTTCCATTGCCAGACTTGGGTGATGAAAGCAATAGACCCTCCACATCAGGCATTACCAGGCATTATACAACCATTTGGGTAATGGGGCCCAAGACGAAGTCAATGGTAACAAGTACCCGTCTCTTCCCCTGGCTCACTCGGTGCACCTCAAAGAGGATTACAACAGCATCAAGACCTTGCTGGACGCCTTGAAGTATGATGAGTACGGCTGGGAGGTCATAGGAGACTTCAAAATGGTGGCATTCCTGATGGGTCTCCAAGGCGGTTTTACCAAGTTTCCCTGCTATCTTTGCCTTTGGGACAGCAGGGACACCAAGGCGCACTACCACAGGCGGGACTGGCCACAGCGGACCGAGTTCTCTGTGGGGAGGAACAACGTCAAGTGGGAGCCACTGGTGGACCCCCGGAAGGTGCTGATGCCACCACTGCACATTAAATTGGGCCTTATGAAACAATTTGTCAGAGCTCTAGATAAGAAGTCGGCAGCCTTCAAGTACCTTCAAGACTTCTTCCCTAAGCTGCCTGAGGCAAAGGTCAAAGCCGGTGTCTTCGTCGGACCACAGATAAAGAAGATCCTGGAGTGCAATGAATTCCCCAAGAAGCTCACTTGTAAGGAGAAAGCGGCTTGGAACAGCTTTGTCGCAGTGGTTCGGGGCTTCCTGGGCAATCACAAGGCCAAAAACTATGTGGAGCTGGTTGAGACTCTGGTGAAGAACTACGGCACAATGGGCTGTAGGATGTCCCTCAAAGTCCATATCCTTGATGCTCATCTTGATAAATTCAAGGAGAACATGGGAGCGTACTCGGAGGAGCAAGGCGAGAGCTTCCACCAGAAAAGACACAAATTCGCCCGTTTTCTCATTGGAAATAGGTAAATTTCAAGATATCACTCCTGGTCACAAAAGCAAAGTTTGTGGGGAATAATAGCCATTTTCTATACTTTTGAGGCATAAGCAATTAGGAAATAACACTTACTACCCAGGAACAAAAATTGTGTTACATAGTGTAACAATAAAGCATTGTAAAAACATCAACAAACACCAACCTCTCGTGTATTCTTAAAATGGACAATCGGGTGAGATTTATATTTTTTACAATTTCCTTGGAAGCATGTTCCTAATTGACGGGGCAAGTTTGCTGATGGGAGATCCTTTCCAATAACCTCTTTGTATAACATAGCCCTGGGGTACTTCTGATGGTCAAATAAATTATCTTGAATTGTGGTTGGTTTATTTTATTTATTATTTATTTATTTATTTTTACGGTACTATATATTATCTCAACCATGGAAGGAACCAGGTATTCGCATGGAGTGTGGGGGCGAGAGCTTCCAGCCCGAGAACCACGGCAGGGTGGGACTACCTAAGGGCTGCTGCGGTGTCAGACTGGGGTCTTACGCGGGCACCCTAAACCATTGATGACTCCAGTGTTCAGACCTCCACTGGGCGCTTCATGGCGAGAACCAGGACCACTGAAGTGTTGGACATGCCAGTAGGTGGGCCACTTTGCTCGGGACTGCCCAGCTATGGAATGTGACAACCAGCAGACAGGTTTTGTCCTTCCTGTGACCGTGGATGATACAAAAACCTGGGCTTTCTTGGATTCAGAGTTTGGTCAGTCCCTAATACAAGAAGGGTTAATCTCATTGGGGCATAACCAAGTAACAGGACGGGTTAATATAAAATGTATTCATGGGGCTATGAATACCTATCCAAAGGTTTAAAAAATTAAAAAATTGTGCAGATGGTGACATGAGTACAAGTGGGGTTGTGCCCTCGCTCGCCAGTGCCTTCATTCTGGGGCAGGACTGCGAGCAGTTCAAATATTGGTTGGCTGCTGTGACTGCACCGTCCCCTCCATTGGCTAAGAAGGAGTAATTGGAGAATTTCACGACCCGGCTTGGTTTTGCCATAGATTCAAGTCCTGAAAAACAAAACGGGAATGCTGGGCTGATAAGAATGAGGGCTGGCAATGGAGGTAATCTGATCGGTTTCAGGTGGGGGCGGTTGGTAATGGTTCTGGGAGGGAGGTAGAGGAGCCAGCAGATGGTCCTTCTGCCTCCGCTTGGGACCGACCTGACCCCGAGTTGGAAGCCATTGGAGCTGATTTTTAAGCTTGCTTCTGTGACTTTCGACTCGAGCAAGGACTGGATGACACGCTGGGCAGGCTCTTTGACGAAACAGCTGTGGTTAATGGTCGAGTGGTTGAGCCCAGACGTGCCGCCATGTGCCCACACTTTGAAATTGATCGAGATCTACTGTATCGGGTTGATAAATTACCCCAGACTGGGGAAGTATGTCATCAGTTGCTTATTCCTAAGCCATTTACGGGTGATTTATTGCATCTGGCTCACGCTATTTCCCTGTCTGGTCATTTGGGCCGGGACAAAACTAGAGTGAGGCTCATGACACGGTTCTTTTGGCTAGGGCTTGGTGGGGATGTGCAGTGTTTGTGCGAATGCTGCCGGGAATGCCAGCTTGCCAGCCCTAGAACTGTCCCACGGGCTTCACTAGTGCCATTGCTAACTGGTAGAAGCTCTGTTTGAGCGTATTGGTGTAGACATAGTCAGAACGCTGGAGAGGAGTGCGGCAGGATACATTCACCCCTTGGTCATTTTGGATTACGCTTTATCCAGAGGCCATCCCTCTCCGCTCTGCGTCTGCTAAGTCTGTCGCCAACAAGCTGGTGAAGGTTTTCTCCCAGGTAGGTATTCCCTGGGAAATGCTGACCGACCAAGGCACCAATTTTATGTCACGGCTGGTCTGTGAAACATGTAAGCTTTTCAGGATTAAGACCACCAGTTTACCACCTGACTGATGGTTTGGTGGAGCGTTTTAATAAAACCTTAAACGCCAATTCATTGGAAGTGACGTGCGCAACTGGGACCAGCTGATTCCTCCCCTTCTCTTTGCTATCAGAGAGGTGCCCCAGGCTTCCACGGGGTTCTCTCTATTCGAGCTGTTGTATGGGCAGAGACCCCGCGGTGTGCTTGATCTGGTCAAAGAGATGTGGGAGGAACAGCAGAACAATTCGACCAATACGGTCCGGTATGTGTTGGACCTGCGCAAATGTCTAGAGTCTGTGGTTTGGTGGGTACATGACAATTTGCAGCAGGTTAAAGTACTTCTATTATTACCCAGCTCTGAGTCTAAACTTCTGGTAAAGTGGCAACGACCTGTTGAGGTTACACGTCGGGTTGGAACGGTGGACTAGGAGATCTTCCAGCCGGAGCGAAAGAGAGAAAAACACATTTACCATATAAACCTCCTGAAGCCTTGGTTGCAACAGGAGGCTTTGTTTGCGGCGCAGGCTGATGAGATCACCGACTTGGGAACTGATCTTTCTGTTTTGGCAACAATAGGGCAAGTGCAGATTGGAGACAATGTGACACCAAAACAGAAAAGTCAGCCTCAAGATTTGGTGGCTGCTTTTCCGGATGTGTTCTCTCCAGTACTGTACTCTTGTTCCCCTATCAGTAGTATGCCACTGCTTACATTGATGACAAGGTCATCCACAGCGATGATTGGCCTAGCCATCTGTGTAAGGTAGCGACAGTACTGAAATCTTTGCGGGAGGCTGGGCTCACTGCTTACCCAAAGAATTGGGAAGAGTCAGAGTATTTGGGGTATCGAGTAGGAGGTGGTCAGATCAGACCACTGACTGCAAAGGTGAAAGCCTTGGCTTACTGTCAGCCAATTTGCCAATACAATCGGCATACTCGTAGCACATTTTGGTGAGTCGTGGAATGATGCGATATCTGTCGTGGCTGGGTTCTGTCCGTTGCACTACCACTGCTCGTAAAGTGAAGTTTCATACACACAAGTAGTACAGTACGGTACCATATTGTGTGCTTTCCCCGAGTCAGGAGTATCAGCACTAACACAAATACATATTGACTCATATGTGTTTTTAAAAAGAGCATTATATTGTATGTTTTACCGGTAATATTTTTTAATCGGCTTGGAAAAGCTACTCTGTGGGCTTTGTAGCTCCGGCACATGTCATTGTTTTCTTGGTTTTGTGAACTGCAATTTTCTGAACTTGTACCATAAGGTATGAAAATTTAATTTGAATTGTGTATTTTCAAAAAAATTACTAATGACGGTTGTTTAATTAGCCATAGAGATGGGATATGAGAGATGTTGACGCTTACAAACCAGACCACAGCAGCCAACACACTGTTTCACTTCATTTGAGCTGCTAATACTGTTGACTTGTATATTTAGTTTCATTCATAGCTCTCACTGAGTATTTGCTACTTACTATCAGTGACACACCTACTGTACCCTCGCGCACCACACTCTCTTAAGAACTACGTTGTTTGAAAAATTCACAGCATTTCCAACGTGAATGCAAGTAAAAACATAGATTGGCATATGAGTCCGCCTATTGAGTACCCCAGCTCTACAATATTGTCACGCTTTATATTTAGATGTACTGTAGCCAGAGAAATGCTCATTAAATTGTGATAGAAGTTGGTACAGACACTCTTTACTACACACTTTTTGGGGATTCTCACAATGTATCGCATGGCTGCTTCATTTCTACATATCATTTTAATTTTATTGGATCCCAGAAGTGAACATGTATAAAGAATCTGCTCTACTGGGATATGAATGCTGTTTACTCTCTCACAAAATTATTTATCATCCTGTACTTTTTATATGGAATGCTACCTGTATGCAATGCATTGAATGTCACCCAATTGTGGGACAACGCAACATATTTTGTGACCAATGTACAGGATGCCAAAAGGTTGGGAACCAAATAATTTATTCAAGAGTGTATCTTTGTTCTAATAAAGATGCCAGAAAGAAGGAGATGTCGATTCCAGTGCTTTATATCACAGGCAGTGGGCGTGGGATTGGCTAGTATTAAAGAATTATAAAAAATGAAAAGTTGACAGTACCACTCCTATACAAGCACCTTGTAAATGACACTGGGCTATTTACCCGGCTGAATAGCTATTCCAGCTATAGATAATCCCTTTCATAGAGAACCCCTCTCACAGCAAGCAGGGAACTGCAACGCAGGAATTTTTGTGCCCTTAGCTCTTTTCTCAACGTTTGCCAGACGATTCCTGGGGGAAACCTCCTACGCCCCTGCATCATGTTTGCCTTGAATTGCAGAAGGCGATGCACCTGAGCAGGCTAATATTCCGGTCCACTGGAGCTCCAGAGATACCGGGGGACGGTTTCACAAATCACTTCCAGCGCATAGCAGCTTGCTAGCAAACAAGCTGTCATCAAAACAATATTTCAGACAAAATGGTATACTTTTGTAGAAATCAGCTCTGCTTGTCTAAATATTTAAAAAGAAAACTTTTGGCTCCCAAGTGGCGCATCCAGTAAAAGCACTCGCGTAGAGTGCAGGATGCGCCCTATAGTCTGGACGTCGCCGGTTCGAGTCCAGGCTATTCCTTTGCCGCCCGAGGACGGAAGATCCCAGGGGCGGCGCACAATTGGCCGAGCGCCACCCGGGGGGGGGTGGGGGTGGGGGTGGGGGTGGGGGTGGGGGGGGGGAGAGGGTTAGGTCGGCCAGGGTGTCCTCGGCTCACTGCACACCAGCGACCCCTGTGGTCTGGCCAGGCGCCTGCGGTCTTGCCTGTAAGCTGCCCAGGGCTGCGTTGTCCTCCAACGCTGTAGCTCTAGGTGGCTGCATGATGAGTCTCCAGAAGGGACCCTCGTCATCCTAAGGAACAGCAGCCTATGCAGAACTTTGGAACTGTAAGTGGAAGAAATCTTGGCAGCCTATTAAGTATTACTGTCTGATGCAGCGGCCATCGCCTGCTATAAAATTGACCAAGCTTTACATTTAGGTATCTCATTAAGGTTGTTGTCTATAGATAATATTTAATGCAGAAAATATTAAAGCTGTAAAATGTTTGTGTAATGAGGCATGTTTTTTTTTATTTTTATATTTTTTAAATTATTTTTGGACTGGATCAGTTAGGCTGTTTGAAATTTACAATGATTGTTTATGGCAGAAGCAGCTGATGTGGTGGATTTTCTGCTCATATTTCTGTTGTAACAAAAAGGCAGCATTATAGAAAAAACAGACTGAAAACCTGTAAGATGGCTGCAGTAGCATTACAGTATTCCTTGTATGGCATGAGATTTTATGTAAAATGTGGTCTGTGAATGAAACGAGGAGTCTAGGCATGTAGAATCCTCTTGAGAATTTCACAGCAGGTATCTTACAGTATATTTCTATTACCATATGCAATTGTGTAACTTGCAAATCCTATTCCATTTATTAAAAGCTACTGAGAGTATGCTGCCCTCTTTTGGGGATTTATTTATTTATTTATTTATTTAACTAAATGATACAGCTAGAAATGGACTTGCATTGCAAAAACGATGTCTAGCTCACTGGTTTTCTTTTTGAAAAACCATCTACTATGTCCTTAATGTTTACTATTTAATAAGAACTATGCTTAGCTATTGTTTTCACATCATTGTACATACCGTAGATGTTACATATAGAAGTAAATACAGTAAAAGCAATCAGACCCCTACAAATACTTATGTAGCCTATATATAAAAACCCATGTGTCTCTCATTATATATATATATATATATATATACACATATATATATACACATACATACATACATACATATACACACACACAACAATATTATTGTTTATTTAGAAAACATCTTTATCCAAGGCGACTTACATAGACTAGTGAGTGTGAACTATACCTCAGCTGCAGAGTCACTTACAACGTCTCACCGAAAAGTTGGAGCACAAGGTTAAGTGACTTGCTCAGTTTTCAGGTCATTGGTGGTTTAACCCACATACTGTTTCTTGCAGTCAGGACGTTTGCACTGTATAATATTGGTAGATCTACAGGAGATATTCTGTTGTATACTGCAGGTTCTACTTTTTATGGTACTATTGAAAGCAAGTCTCTTCAAGATGATCACATGTAGTGCATCTGTTTGAGGTACAGTGGTGAGATCCTGGATTTATGACACAAAGTTTACTGCACTGTGCTAACCGGTGCTTTTCTTTCGACGCAGCTGAAGGACTTTTGTTCAAAGCGTCATGAAATTAATCATTGAAACCTTATGTACATCCGCAAAACATTTTTTTTTAAATTTTTGTACACTGCAGTATACCTCCTTTTTAAGATTGCCAAACTTGTGTGTGTAATCAATCAATCTATCTATCTAAATAAATAAATAAATAAATAAATAAAATAAAAAGCAACAAACTTGATTTACACAAACTTGAACTTTATTTTTGTCTACATTTGAACAGGTCTGAAGTCTTTAAGCAACAATGTAAAAACGTAATCCTGGGTGAAGAAAAAGCTCCCAATACTGGTCAACTTAATGTCTGTAGCATAAATTAACCAAAATAAGGGCAGAAAACTAAAGCTTAAAAAAAAAAAAAAAAAACTTTTCAAAAGAATATTCTTCATCTTCAGAAACCAAACAAACATATTGATAAGGCTGTAACATATCCATTTAACTTCCTTTTTTATATTTCAAAATGTTTGTTCACCTTTTTACACCGCCACTGACTTTTCATTTTTTTTTTTTTTATGGAATAAACATTTAACATAGGAAATTACAATTTTACATCTTAAATTACAGGATATCATTAATATTTCCCCCACTAAAAATCTGAAATTGCTCGTCTTGCTGTCTGTTTAAACACTTGCTTCAAGGTCTTTTCAAGTTGTTGACTGAGACGAGTGGTCTGCTGGAGAGTTTGTAGCTCCACATTTAGCTATTGCTGATCAGTCTGCCATACTAGGAAATTAATTAAATTGTTATTTTTCTTAAAAAAAATAAAATAAAACAACAACAACAACAACAACAACATTGTAGCAAATTAGCACACTAAAAAGGAAGAAAAAGGCTTAACATTCAAAAGTAAAAAAATAATAATAAACTCAAAAGAAACCCCTAAGAGGTAAACAGTATTGAACTGGAGAACAATTACATTAGAAACCCTCTACTCTCCTACGCAGTATGAGATTTGTAGACTTGTCACCTTTTCAAAAACGGACAGCTCTTTTCCTATTATAATATACAAGACGTGCAATATTCATGGGGATAGTTAGGCTTGCTAGTAAAGTTGTTGACGGAAGATAGATACACTGTACGTATTAGTCAGACCCTGTTTTTTTTTTGTTTGTTTAATAGATATTTCCTTTTATGCAAAAAAAAAAAAAAAAGAATGCAGCTTTCAAAAGCACACCTAACTATGTTTGGTCAATTTTAGTAATTTTACAGCAGCAGGTTATGTAGAGGTCATTATTACATCAATTAGATTTTTTGTTTTATTCTGGCAGGGGATAGGGGAGTAGTAACCCCCCCCCCCCCCCCCCAAAAAAAAAAAAACACAACACTGCTATTGAAAAATGTGACAAATATTATGCATATTAAAAAAAAAAATCCAATATATATTATATAACCCTATTTAGATATAACAAAACATATTTACATTCGGTAAACTTATTTTAGAAAAGACTGACAAAATAAACCTAAAAACGACACAATACCCTTCTGCCGCTCGTATGACGTTCCTCCATTCCGTAGAGTGCTTTGTCTGTACACACATCTGGAACTGGAACACGTCTTTAAGTGAATCCTTTTTGATTTTATTTGATGTTTTTATTTAAAAAGGTAACAAGTTTACATGTGCCGAGGACGAAATAAGAGAGGGTTCTTTGGTGCAATCTGTCCAACAGTTTTTTTTTTTGTAGATTTATAGGATTATATAATATTTACCACAAAATAATTGTGGTTGGCCACAGCTTTTGCCTTGCCAGCACATTCAAGTTTTTAAAAAAAAAAAAAGAAAAAGAAAGACACACAGAGAAGTCCTCATTAAACCAATGCATTTCTCTTATCAGCTCCAATCTGAATCTCCATATAAACTGTGAAGAGATGGTATTTCTGTACCCCACTGTTTTTTAGAAAAGGACTTCAGCTCAAGTCAAAGACTGTCAGGGATTCCAGATGACTGCTACTTATTTATTTTTAAACCGCTTTTTTGTTGGATCTCTTGCCTTTCTTCAGAACTAGTTTATTCTTGACGTATCCACGCTTCCTTTTGGCAATCTAAACAAATACAAATAAATAAAGATAAATTTGTAGTTAAACTGCATACATCACAACAGACGTTCGATTTGTCATAATGTTCTGTTATTTTGCTGTATGTACTGGACTACTTCTCCATGAAACCAATGCTGAAATATGTATACACAGTGGTTGAGATAATATATAGTACCGTAAAAATAAATAAATAAATAATAAATAAAATAAACCAACCACAATTCAAGATAATTTATTTGACCATCAGAAGTACCCCTGGGCTATGTTATACAAAGAGGTTATTGGAAAGGATCTCCCATCAGCAAACTTGCCCCGTCAATTAGGAACACGCTTCCAGGGAAATTGTAAAAAATATAAATCTCACCCGATTGTCCATTTTAAGAATACACGAGAGGTTGGTGTTTGTTGATGGATTTACAATGCTTTATTGATTATGTAATGGTGTGTGTGAGATTAAACATCCAAATGGGGTGTCTAGCATCACACCTGGGACACTCACATAAAAATAAATATATATATAAAATAACATTTTAAAAAAGCATATAAAATTTGCAAATGTAGTTTAGTCATTTAAAACTAATAATGAAAAAAAAAAACCCTACACTACTACAAATCTTAATTTCTTCAGATTTGATTTAAACACACAGAACGAATCTAAAACTTCTAAACTTTCCCCACGGTGATCTTCATGTCAAACCCACCTTTTTTGATAAATACTTCTGTTTGGGAATGGTGTTGGTGATTCGAGGTTTGTGATCCAGAATCTCCCGGTTGTCCAGCTTCTTCACTTTATAAATTCTGACTAGCCAGTGCTCGGAGGTGAAGGCCTCCTCCAGGTGTTTGAATTTGATGTCCTTGTTTCCAATCTCAGCGTTCCTCGTGCGATCAAATCCAGGGGGTGTCCGGAAATCAAGCTGTGAAAGGAAACGCTAGAACTATCAGGAGTTTTCAAATCACAACATGTGCGTCAGTCAGCAATAATAAAGCATAAAGTAAAAGGTCTTTCTAGTGCCACAGTATCCTCTCTTGTATTTCAGTGCCTGTCTGTAATCTGGTAAAACAACAACAAAAAAAGCAATTCAGGCAGAAACCCATGTAATCCCTTTCCATTATTTAGCCAATCAATCTGCCACAGACATGACTGTGTAGATGTAAAATGAAATTGACTAAGAGGGCTTTTTTTCTACTCTATAACAGCAACAAGCCAGTCAAAGCCTTCTCTGGGGACTGTATTGCTTAAAATTACCAAAAGAAAGCTTGCGCTTGCTCCCTACATCTCTAACCAAATAAAATAAAACTAATGGCCCAATATCCAAGTTCATACCTGCATCTCTCCAAATCTGTAGTAGGACATCTTGTACATTAAGCAGTTCAGCAGGGTAGGGGAGCCAGCCTTATCCACACGAAACTCACCCTGTGGTGTAAAATAGTCACTTTCCTGTAGTAAAATAAAACAAAACAAAAACAATAATCATGAGCACTTCAATAGTTATAAGTTATAGATGGTTATTAAAATTGGACCAATTAGTACCAAAGACAATAAAACAAATGTATACCAGCACCAAAGGCTTACTATACTACACCATGGCAAACAATGGAATATTAAACCCTTAGAATACAACGTGCCGTGTCTGCAGCGGAAGGTAATAAACCAAATGGGAATCATCCTGTGCTCAACCTTTATTTGGGAGCGTTGGGGGGAGGGGGGGTTGAAAAAAAAACAAACAATCTGTCACACACTTCTGTGGAAATGGATGTTCCCTCACTTGACTAACCTTTTATTTTTTTCCTGGTTTTCTGTTCCCAATATCAGTATTCTCTGCCGCAGGCATCTGATCTTAGACACAATAATGTATGCCAACACTTCTGCATGAAAACTTATTTTCCCCTCGAGTCACTGTCACGATGGAAGACACACAACATCTGACTTTCATGTACTGGCTAACGGTACTATACCCTATACCTCATGTCCAGGTGCATACAACACAGTGGGGGGTGGGGAAATTGCAGTAGCTTATATTTAAAAAATAAAGTCATTCCCCACCCTGATGTCTTTGGGGTGCTCTCCTTCTGCTATCCTGACCATCCACAGAAACTTATTGATGTCGTCCCCAGAGTATCCGATAACTCCCCCGAAGATGATCAGCACGTAATCCACATCCAGGCTCCGCATGATCTGATAAGCCGCACTCTCATTGGAAGACATGGCCTTTCCAACCTGAGAAGCAAAAACAAGAGCCATGAGAAACAGAACAATTTCACTCAATCTCAACAGATACAAATTCACAATCTGCACACAATCCACCCACATCTGCTGATATATTCCAGGTCTAATAGGGATCATGAAATGATTAAATGCTTTAGGACCTGGCCATGGGTTTCACTGATTACATTTAAAAACTAAGGACGTGGTTGGAACAAAGACCTGGACTAGAATGCTTCAACATTACCTGCCTTGCATCACAAAACTGAAGCATGGTAAAGACCCAAATATTGGGATGACCATTCCTTGAAACCTGGTCCCAAGATTTTAAAAACAGTAAATTTAAAAACACAGAAAAACCTTAGATCAAAAATGACTAGCCCCTTGAGATATGTCTGCAGTGGTCTCATTAATAATCTAGGTCCAGTCCAGCCCAGCTTACCAGCGCTATGTGACTGTTATTCCAAGTGTTGTTATCCACCAGAGTCGTCCTGTTGGCCATCCCTGCTATCTGATACCCATAGTCCCACCATGACATCACTCGTGCATGCTCATCTGTGTTCTGCCGAAGCCAATAGTATGCTTCCCTGAAATCATCCAAGATGTTCCGCGTGCTGAAAAGGAATAAAATAGGGCTGTCATGTTCTTCCTATAGACCAGTGGTTATCAAACTGTGGGCTGCAACCATCTTTCAATGTGGTCACGAATATTTACACAATTAAAAAAAAAAAAAAAAAAAGGGATATCACTTTTTGTGTGATAAACAGGTTAGTTCTACACTATTTTAGTTTAAGAAACAGGTACGTTATTACAAAAAAGTTGCTGTAATAGAAACTGTTACCCCCCAGGAAGATTTAAAAATGTACTGTTTTCTGAAGAAAAGTAGTGGAATCGGGAATAATGGAAGGGGAAGTCGAGTTGCACTGTAAGCAAAAGAAATGCTGATAGCAAGGATCAGAGTAGCAAGGATCCAGTTCAGTTTTACATGGGCTGGTTGCGAGGAGCAGCCACGGCCACAGTGCGTGGGGATGTGCTGGCAAGAAGAGCTTAAAACCAAATTGAAAATGTTGCAGCATTTAATAAGCACTGTTCTCTTCAAGGAAAACCTCATGATTTTTTTTCAGCGAAAGCGGACACAGCTACAGGACAAGAAGGAAGTACTAAAGATTGCGACTGCAACTCATGAGAAGGCTCCCCACGCATCTTATACTGTGTCACACTGAATAGCCGAAACTGGTAAAACACACACTACTTGAGAACATTTTTTTCTACCGTGTGCCAAGCAAACGGTTTCTATTATGTTGAGGAAAATGCAGCCAGTCAGCTTGATTCGATTCCCAGTCTAACACTATTGCCAGGCGTATTCACAGTACAGCTATTGACATGTACAAGCAAGTGATCGTCACGGTAAAAGCAAAGTTTTTTTTTTTTTTTTGTTATTAAAAAGGTGGACGACTGATCTGCCAGGTGCTGTTCAGATGCTGCTCTGCCAGCCAGTACCTCAACATGCTACAGGGAAACCACTCTGCTCTTTTGCATTGTTTTTTCTCCCATGCTGGCTTGGAACGGCAGCGCTGTGTAGGCATTTGCAGTGACGGTGCTCTTGCCATGACAGGAAAAAACAGCGGGTTAGTCACCAGAGTGCAGGCTGTTGCACCACAAGCTGTTTGGACTCACTGCATTAAACAAAGGCAAGTCCTTGTTCAAATAATAATGCCACCTGTTTTGAAACAAGTGCTCAATGAAGCTGTTCGCATTGTCAACTTCAGCAAGAGTTGTCCAACAAATGTATGTCTGTTTGGAGTTGTATGTAATGAGATGGAAGAAAGGCACCATCAGCTACTTTGCCACACGTCTGCTGGCTGTCTCGGTTCAAGGTGCTCAAATCGTTTGTTTGAGCTCAGAGAGGAAGTGAGAATTTCTCTTTCCAACGAAAGAAAATCATAATTTTTTAGCCTTTTGAAGATGACTTACCCATCGTGATTGTAAGATGCCAGGACGACACTAGGGCTGGAATAAGCGTTGCTAGTGACCCAAGTGCAGTGGACAGCAAACATCATCAGCAACATTAGCATCAGCATGGTGACTATGCTCTTGATGTTGGGGCCTAGTCCTTCCTCCATCTTCTCCTGCTCAGACACATGCTTCCTCACCTTACCAGCCTGCAGAGGGAGACATCGGCATTATTCATGGGAAAATATAACATACAAATCTGCAAATAAATTAATTTATATTATGCATAAATCGTACAAGGACAATCATGTGTTTTACTTGTGTTATTATTGTATGCTAAAACCTGCAGACACTATTATTGCACATTCAGGTGTATGCCATTTTTGAAAAAAATTGTTGTCCAAGGGACAAAATGCTAGAAAACTAGTTGTTTTCTTTTGTTATATATATATATATATATATATATATATATATATATATATATATATATATATATATATATATATATATATATATATATATATATATATATATATATATACACATACACACACACACACACACACACACACACAGTGCCTTGCATAAGTATTCACCCTCCTTGGACTTTTCCACATTTTGTAGTGTTACAACCTGGAATTAAAATGGATTTAATTAGGATTTTTTGTCACTGATCTACACAAAATAGTCCATAATGTCGAAGTGGGGCAAAAAATCTACATATTTTTCAAAATTATTTACAAATAAAAAACTGAAAAGTCTTGATTGCATAAGTATTCACCCCCTTTGCTGTGACACCCCTAAATAAGCTCTGGTGCAGCCAATTGCCTTCAGAAGTCACATAATTAGTTGAATGGAGTCCACCTGTGTGCAATTAAAGTGTCACATGATCTCAGATTAAATACACCTGTTTCTGGAAGGCCCCAGAGTTTGTTAGAGAGCATATCTAAACAAACAGCATCATGAAGACCAAGGAGCTATCAAAACAAGTCAGGGATAAAGTTCTGGAGAAGCACCAATCAGGGTTGGGTTATAAAAAAATATCCCAAACTTTGAACATCCCCCGGGGCACCGTTAAATCCATTATTAAAAAATTGAAAGAATATGGCACAACCGCGACTCTGCCTAGTGACCAGGTAAGGAGGGCATTAGTCAGAGAAGCAACCAAGAGGCCAATGGTAACTATGAAGGAGCTGGAGAGATCCACAGCTGAGATGGGAGAAACCGTCCACGGGACAACTATAACCCGAACGCTCCACAACGCTGGGCTTTATGGAAGAGTGGCGAGAAGAAAGCCATTGCTGAAAAAAACCCATATCAAATCCCGTTTGGATTTTGCCAAAAGGCATGTGGGAGACAAAGCAAACATGTGGAAAAAGGTTCTCTGGTCTGATGAGACCAAAATTGAACTTTTTGGCCTTAGCGCCAAACGCTATGTGTGGCGCAAAGCCAACACTACTCATCACCCTGAGAACACCATCCCCACGGTGAAGCATGGTGGTGGCAGCATCATGTTATGGGGATGCTTTTCATCAGCAGGGACTGGGAAACTGGTCAGGATTGAGGGCAAGATGGATGGAGCCAAATACAGGGACATTTTAGAGGAAAACCTGTTTCAGTCTGCAACAGACCTGGGACTGGGGCGGAGGTTCACCTTCCAGCAGGACAATGACCCTAAACACACAGCCAAAGCTACACTGGAGTGGTTTAAAAACAAGAACCTGAATGTCTTAGAATGGCCCAGTCAAAGCCCAGACCTCAATCCGATTGAGAATCTGTGGCAAGACTTGAAAATTGCTGTTCATCAATGGTCCCCATCCAACTTGACCGAGCTTGAGCAATTTTGCCAAGAAGAACGGGCAAAAATTGCAGGATCCAGATGTGCAAAGCTGGTAGAGACTTACTCAAAAAGACTCACAGCTGTAATTGCTGCCAAAGGGGCTTCTACCAAGTATTGGCTCAGGGGGGTGAATACTTATGCAACCAACTAATGTCTTTTTTTTTTGTTTAATTAACTTTTGTGTCACAATAAAAAATATTTTGCACCTTTAAAGTGTTAAGTATGTTGTGTAAATCAAATGGTAAAAATCCCAATTAAATCCATTTTAATTCCAGGTTGTAACACTACAAAATGAGGAAAAGTCCAAGGGGGGTGAATACTTATGCAAGGCACTGTGTGTGTGTGTGTGTATATATAATATATATATATATATATATATATATATATATATATACACACACACACACATACATACACATACATACACATATATATACACACACACACACACACACACACATACATGCTCAAATTTGTTGGTACCCTTACAGCTCATTGAAATAATGCTTCATTCCTCCTGAAAAGTGATGAAATTAAAAGCTATTTTATCATGTATACTTGCATGCCTTTGGTATGTCATAGAATAAAGCAAAGAAGTTGTGAAAAGAGATGAATTATTGCTTATTCTACAAAGATATTCTAAAATGGCCTGGACACATTTGTTGGTACCCCTTAGAAAAGATAATAAATAATTGGATTACAGTGATATTTCAAACTAATTAGTTTCTTTAATTAG
This sequence comes from Acipenser ruthenus, assembly GCF_902713425.1. Taxonomy (NCBI): domain Eukaryota; kingdom Metazoa; phylum Chordata; class Actinopteri; order Acipenseriformes; family Acipenseridae; genus Acipenser; species Acipenser ruthenus. Next base: position 38,928,447 of record NC_081191.1, on the reverse strand, counting down.
TATCACACATGTCTCCAATCTTGTAATCAGTCATTCAGCCTATTTAAATGGAGAAAAGTAGTCACTGTGCTGTTTGGTATCATTGTGTGCACCACACTGAACATGGACCAGAGAAAGCAAAGGAGAGAGTTGTCTGAGGAGATCAGAAAGAAAATAGACAAGCATGGTAAAGGTAAAGGCTACAAGACCATCTCCAAGCAGCTTGATGTTCCTGTGACAACAGTTGCAAATATTATTAAGAAGTTTAAGGTCCATGGAACTGTAGCCAACCTCCCTGGGCGCGGCCGCAAGAGGAAAATCGACCCCAGATTCAACAGAAGGATAGTGCGAATGGTAGAAAAAGAACCAAGGATAACTGCCAAAGAGATACAAGCTGAACTCCAAGGTGAAGGTACGTCAGTTTCTGATCGCACCATCTGTCGCTTTTTGAGCGAAAGTGGGCTCCATGGAAGAAGACCCAGGAGGACTCCACTTTTGACAGAAAAACATAAAAAAGCCAGACTGGAATTTGCTAAAAAGCATATTGACAAGCCACAATCCTTCTGGGAGAATGTCCTTTGGACAGATGAGTCAAAACTGGAGCTTTTTGGCAAGTCACATCAGCTCTATGTTCACAGACGAAAAAATGAAGCTTTCAAAGAAAAGAACACCATACTTACAGTGAAACATGGAGGAGGCTTGGTTATGTTTTGGGGCTGCTTTGCTGCGCCTGGCACAGGGTGCCTTGAATCTGTGCAGGGCACAATGAAATCTCAAGACTATCAAGGCATTCTGGAGCAAAACGTACTGCCCAGTGTCAGAAAGCTCTGTCTCAGTCGCAGGTCATGGGTCCTCCAACAGGATAATGACCCAAAACACACAGCTAAAAGCACCCAAGAATGGATAAGAACAAAACATTGGACTATTCTGAAGTGGCCTTCTATGAGTCCTGATCTGAATCCTATCGAACATCTATGGAAAGAGCTGAAACTTGCAGTCTGGAGAAGGCACCCATCAAACCTGAGACAGCTGGAGCAGTTTGCTCAGGAAGAGTGGGCCAAACTACCTGTTATCAGGTGCAGAAGTCTCATTGAGAGCTACAGAAAACGTTTGATTGCAGTGATTGCCTCTAAAGGTTGTGCAACAAAATATTAGGTTAGCGGTCCCATCATTTTTGTCCATGCCACTTTCATTTGTTTTCTTATTTACAATATTATGTTGAATAAAAAAATCAAAAGCAAAGTCTGATTTCTATTAAATATGGAATAAACAATGGTGGATGCCAATTACTTTTGTCAGTTATTTCAGAGAAAATTGTGCATTCTTCGTTTTTTGTGGATATATTAGCTCAACAGTACAACCTTTAACAGCTATTTATTCCTCATCTAACATCGTGTCACATGATGGCTAACTGGAACACTGGAATTTTTTCTTTTTCTTTGGGGGGGGGGGGAGGGCAATATTCTTTCCCTGCACTACTCTCACTGAAAAATCAATACATACATGAATTAATACACACACATTGCCATGAGATTTACAGTCTATTATATATATATATATATATATATATATATATATATATATATATATATATATATATATATATATATATATATATATATATATACACACACACACACACACACACACAACCGGTCAAAAGTTTTAGAACACCTCCATTTTTCCAGTTTTTATTGAAATTTACGCAGTTTAATGTCTCAATGTACTCTGAAATTAAAGCATAGAACAAATAAAGAATTGCAGATAAAAAATAAATCATGGAATCGTTTTGTTTAACAAAATTTAATCTAAATTTTTGACTCAAAGTAGCCACCTTTTGCAGATATAACAGCCGAACCACACTCGTGGCATTCTTTCTACAATGGAAATCAAATATTGTTCGGAAAGTTCTTCCCAACACTGTTGCAGAAGTTCCCACAAATGTGTTGCACTTGTAGGTTGCTTTGCTTTCACCCTTCTGTCCAGTTCATCCCAAACCAGCTCGATGGGGTTTAAGTCTGGAGACTGTGCTGGCCATGCCATGATTTGAAGCCTACCGTCTTGTTCTTTTCTTCTAAGGTAGTTCTGACATAGCCTGGAGGTATGTTTTGGGTCATTATCTTGCTGTAGGATGAACCCCTGACCAACTAGGCGTATACCAGAGGGTATTGCATGGTGCTGCAAAATGCTGTGGTAGCAGTTTTGGTTCAGGGTGCCACTCACTCTGTGCAAGTCGCCGACTCTGGATCCAGCAAAAGAGCCCCAGACCATCACGCTTCCTCCTCCATGTTTGACAGTTGGTGTCACACACCGAGGAACCATCCTTTCGCCTACTCGACGGCGTACAAAAACCCTGCGTGATGAACCGAAGATTTCAAATTTTGATTCATCGGTCCATAAGACCATCTTCCAGTCTTCAGTAGTCCACTGGTGGTGCTTCATGGCCCAGGCAAACCTCTTTTTCTTATTTTGCCATCTTAGCAATGGCTTTCTTACTGCCACTCGACCTGTCAAACCTGCAGCTTGAAGTCTTCTCTTCACAGTTGAAACTGAGACTTGCTTACTTCGACCAGTTGTCCCGTGAGCCGCCTATCACGCAAGCTGTTGACTCTCAGAAACTTGTCTTCTGATTCTGTTGTGGCTTTGGGTCTGCCAGACCTCTTCCTGTCAGAGTTTCCTCCAGTTTCCAAGTGCCTTTTGATGGTGTAGGACACTGTACTCACTGACACCTTGGCTTTCTTTGCAATTTCTCTAAAGGAAAGACCTACACTTTTAAGGGTTATAATGGTCTGTCTGTCTTCCTTTGTTAATTGCCTTTTTCTCGCCATTATGAGAGCAATATACTACTTCCTGCAGTACAATACTGTCCAAATAATGCTTAAGAGGGTGTAGTAACACAGTCTGTTCCAACACTGCTTTTATACAGACAGAGGGTTTGTAAGTAATAATCAACAAAAGTTGGGACACCTGTAGGAATTGTTAGCATCAACTTTCAAGGCTTAATTTACTTCCATTGCTGCAGAACAGCTGTAAGTTGTTAACCCATTACTTGTTCCCTGAAAAAGGCCTTTTTGTATAACTCTGAAATGTACACTATTTTTCAGTTTTTGGTAACCTAAACTTTTTTTTTTAAACCTCTGGCAGTTTACCGCTTACCTTTGTACCATTTCAGGTTATTCACTGGACTTGAACTGCTTAAATTTCAATAAAAACTGGAAAAATGGGGGTGTTCTAAAACTTTTGACCGGTAGTGTGTGTATGTATGTATGTATGTATGTATGTATGTATGTATGTATGTATGTATGTATGTATGTATGTATATATATATATATATATATATTATATATAGATAGATAGTACAGATAATTTCAAACATTTGTCAATCTTCATGTTTTAATAGGTTTCACAAATCAATGGATTGTGCATGTCCAAATAAATAACTAATATTGCTTCTGTTCAAATCTAGTAAAAAAAAAATTGTAATACAGCATTTAAATCTAAAAATAAATATGCAAATATGGTAAAACAGCAAAACTAGGTTACAACACAAAAATTGAAAGGAAAAAAATGACATTTTTTGGCAGGGAAAGTTTGTTTAGAAATGCTTCTAAAGTAGGGGTGTGTACCTTTAGATTGACGACGATACGATATGTACCTCGATACATGGGCTGCGATACGACACGTAACATGATACAACTAATGAAGACAAGTTGCTTATCAGTATAATCCAGTAATGCTAACTGCAAAAACTTGCGATCCTGAATAATTATAATGTTACTGAAACATTTATTATTCAATCTCATTAAATGTGGTCCTGAAACAAGTGTAAATAACCATGTTTACAACTCAAAGCCAGGCCAGAGCAAACAAACAAACTACTAAAGAATATATAGTTCATACCGGTGAACCGCTACACCACTACTTAAGTAAACTTTATTTATTTATTTATTTATTTATTTATTTATTTATTTTAAAACGTCCCAACAAGTACATTGACCACGAAGTGTTATAAAATTACACAACACGATTTTTTCCTTATACCTTAGTGACTATGGTGTTTTGTTTGTAACTATACTAGATTGCAGCATTTAATACACATCAGGTTCATGTATTAAGAAAGCAGTATAACCGATTTGCTAATTTACAAAATATGTAAATACACAGATTAGTCTGTGCGTTGCCAGAGGCTCTCTTGGCAGCCATTTCTGGGCTTCTTTGTAACCAATAGAAGATCAGCTTCTTCCACAGCTAGCCAATCAGCAGTGACGGGGGTGGGGGATGTAAACACTTTTTAAACTGTTTGTACTTTGGTGCTAGACTTCTGCAATACATGTACTATAAATTACTCATATTTAGATGGATTTGGGTTGCTGCATTCACTGTCAATGTAAAGTAATTGCCCTCTTGGGCTGATTACACCCAGTGCAAGAGCAGCAGCTTAGCAAGAACACTTCTGAAATGTCAGGAGGTTTTTCCTGTGAAACAATAAATTGGATTGAGAAATGATTTAACAGTATTAAGCATGTCAAGGGCTATGTTGATCAAAGAGTAGCACTGGTAATGAAATACAGTACTGTTTTTAAAAGTCTCAAGAGTTTACACCTGTCCCATGCAGAACTGCCTTACAAAACAAAGGCTATCGCTTTCCCTAAATAGATTATATATAAAAGGAAGGCTTACTGTGCAAGGGTTGTTTTTATTAGTGATGCACTTTTTGCCAAATGAACCTAAACTCAACTTCCTGGCAAAAACTTTTTGAAAGCAAGCAAATCTTTGTCCCAGAATTTTTCTTTGGCAGAACAAAACTAACATACAGGGCAATGTGCACTGCAATGAACAGAGCGTACTTACCTTATCGTACAGGTTTCCAGAATTTCTTTTGTCATCTTCATCACTGCTGTCCTCTATGGGTGGGTTCTCCCTCTTTAGGTCGTCCCCCAGATATTGTTCAAAGACATTGGAGAAAGCGATGGCAGATAGCATACACACCACTGGGGTCAATGTGAGCATCAGCCGCACCATCACTCCAGCAAAATACACTGCGCTGATTGCATAGAGGGCCACTGCAATGGGAAAGAACAAAATTGTAAAATGAGAATTATCCAATCCCTAGTCTCTCCGCGAACTCCATGCAGTTAAATTAACTCAAGCAGCCCGAAGCTCCAAATGCACTGTGCCATTATGGAGTTTCAGCATTCATTGAGCAGTACACATTTAAAAGTTAAACTTTGTTATGCAAATTGGATAAACTACACATTTTTCAAATTCTCAAAATCCTATGGTATACATTTGATACAGAAAAATTAAATAAGGCAATTTGTCCTTAATAGCTAAATAGCTGTGTGTGTGTGTGTATGTGTGGTAGAGTATAGGGTCAAATTGTAGAAGGAAGATACGTAGGACCCAAATAGAACTTTAGTCTTTACCCTGGAATGGAAGATCTGCATTAAAAAAAAAAAAAAAAAAAAGGTTGGTGAAAAAGAAATGTAGTCCTTTCTGTTTAAATGATTGAAAAACTACACCTCAGGTATGCAGAACACTTGTTCACAATTTAATGAGCCAGGCAGGTACAAAAAGACAATAGCTGGCTGTGTGAAGGTTTATTATCATAACCCTGGTTCCCTGAAATAGAAAAGTAACCATTACTGCATGGGTGTTTATCTCTTCAAGACTCGATACTTGAATGCAAAGTTGATTGCAAAGCCTGTGATGCAGTCATGGCCTGCCCCCGTGGACATAAAAATACTGCGCGCACAGATCTCAGCGTCATTTTTCCTTCAAGCTTGCTGCAATCATGGTTGCAGCAACCCTGAAGGTTAATGGTTACATTTCTATTTCAGGGAACCAGGGTTATGATAATAGTCCTACAGTTCCCTTTCAAGTACGAAATGTAACCATTACCACATGGGTAAGTGTACCAAACCCGTCGCAAAGGCAATATTGCAAAATGGCTGGAATGCTACAAGGCTAAGCCAAAAGGATGTCTTGTGTGATACCATACAGATCCCCAGTAACAAGTAGCTAGGGTTACAAAATGAGGGAGAAACTCATGTAATTAATTTTTTAAAACCTATTACAGCGTAAATAAATTAAATAAATCATGTAAAGTACAATAATGAGTGAATTATACAGTCATAAGCAACAAGTACTTATCTGATACCAGGCTCCCCTGTCAGGTAAAACTAAAACTAAACTAAATCCTGGCTACATCACTGATGCATTTAGTCTCCGCGGCGGGCCATGACTGCGTCACAGGCTTTGCAATCAACTTTGATATATCTTATTTTAGGTTTCGGGTCTTTAAGAGGTAAATACCCATGCAGTAATGGTTGATTAGCCGACTAACAAAGTTAGGGGTCTTGTTAAGTTTAGTTAGCGCTCCAAAACAGGAGCTAGAATTTATTTTGTTGTTTTGGATTTTTTGGTCAAAGAAGCAGTGTTTCCACTGAAAAGGGGCACCAAGGAACAATTAAAAATATACAGGTGTTGTCCGGTTTAAAAACAATCCTCTGTTGTCAAGAGTGCGTTATCCACCAAAGACAGTGTTGAAAACCCAGAACTGTGTTCAAAGTTATAAAGAAGCTTTCACACACACACACACACACACACACACACACACACACACACACACTTTATATCCTGGCTTGGGAGTCGACACTCCTCAGTACCTGCTGTTCATAAAGCATGATGACAGACAGGACAGCCAAACCAGAGACATTCTTACTTAATTGGTGTGCAACATGCTTTTTTTGGTATGTGAAGGTAAAACCATGTACATCCTTCTTGGTGATATGACCAGTATACAGTGCGCATAGAAAAAAGGATAAGGATGATGTAGTATCCATGTGAAAGCAGGTTATGAAAAAAATCCTGCTCTTACCAAAGACTCTTTCATCATTGATGTTCTTGATACAGAACCAAAGGCCTGCAGGGAATGTGCAGACCAAGATATGCAGATCAAAAAAGAAGGAAACCCAAGTGGTGGGCTGATGTTCAGACACTGAAGCGATGATCGGGATATGAATTTTGGCATACCTGAAAAGAGATAAATCAACAACTGTAATGCTTGCAAAATGGCAGGGTAAAACATTTAAATTGGAAATACTAAACTGTTTAGCACTGCAGGTGGTAGTTTTTCACCTAAAGTAAACGTATTATACTGCAATTTGTAGACACGGCTAACATTCACTTCTGTTAGAAACCTTTATAGTAACAGCTCACAAAGACAAGCAATTCAGCAAGCCTATAACAAAACCAGCAATGATAGTTTCAGCCATCAACAGGCCTTCATTCAGAGTGAAGATAGAGACTAATGCAGCACAGCAAAAGGAGCCCACTGGAGTGTAGCAACCACATAAGATATTGTGCATTTACAGTCCAGGTCAGGATATGCAGTGAAGCAGCAAATGTCTTTTGTTTGAGAAGAATTAAGTTACTTATATGTGCTGTAATAGCACCTGAAGACCTTCATCCAAAGAGCAAGGATAGCAAACTGTTTTGTTATAGATCTTAACCCATACACACACACACACACACACACACACACACACACACAATGATGCACAATAAAACGCAACAGTCTAAGTTTTACATCAATAGCTCATTGGGCACATACATGATGTAATTTACATTTTACATAGTGAGCAGATAGGTTTGTTGATTGTTTGAGTAGTATTGTACCTTGGGATACCAAAATACTGAGTTCAAGTCATGTGATTTCATAAAAACACCAGGTGCTCAGTGTTTGATATTTGAGTTGAGTTAAAATTGCCAAAATGAGGTGATTAAGAATCTGTACAAACAGCCATTCGAAAATACATGATTTTAATTAAACGCAAGAACAGTGAAAGATACGACCATGCCCCGCTTAAGTAATGAAGACCGCCTGGTTGCTATTGGCATGATTGAAGGCGGCCTGGCTGTGAGAGAAGTTGCCTGGAGAATGAGATGTTCTGCTTCAACAATCAGCAGACTGATCCAGCGAAACCAGGAAACGAGCTCTGTGAGGGACAGGCCACGCCCTAGAAGGCAGAGGGTCACCACACCAGCCCACCACATCGTGGTGAGCGTTAAGCTGACTGCTGCGTTGTTCAAGCCAACCGGTGGGGTGGTGGAAGTGTGATGATGCAGGGAGGAATCTCCTTTAACACAAGTAAGCCTTTGGTGCAGATTGAGGGCAACCTTACTGCTCAGTGATACATTGATGAAGTCCTTGAGGCAACAGTTTTTCCATTCCTGCGAGCCAATCCGGAAGTGTTGATTTCCCAGCAGGACAAGGCAAGACCACACAGTGCCAGCATTACAATTGCATGACTTCAAGAAAACAATGTCGAGGTCTTGCCGTGGCCAGCTTTTTCTCCTGACCTGAGTCCAACAGAACATCTGTGGGACCAAATCGCCAGTGCCATCCACAGGAGACAAACGCGACCAGCCAACCTTTTCCAGCTGGCTGCAGCTGCACAGGAAGAGTGGCAGAATATCCCACAGCAGTCTATCCAGAGGTTGATCAGGTCTTTGCATCAACGCTGCCAGGATTGTGCTAATACCCAATACTAACTTTGTAATGTTTTCATTTTGATAGTGTGTCACATTTCATACTGAAAACTTATGATTTTTTGATCTGTATTTTGTTCACATTTTCTGTGATTGAGTTTGATATCCGTTTAAAATATTTGATTAAATCCATTAGACCCGAGTGTTGCGTTTCTTTTGTGCATCAATATGTATCAGGGGTACCAAGCGATTAGCAGCACATGCTTACAAGTTAAAAGCAAACTAATGCTGTAAATCTACATTTAAACCTTAGATTAAACTCTTAATCCAAAATACAGTAGTCTCCAGCTAAGAGAACACCCCTCGGGAAGCAAGCAAAGTGTTCTCTTAGCCAAAGTGTTCTCCAAGACAGCGTTGACCACTTGACAATATGAATCAATAAATAAATAAAATATTTTTTGCACGTGCATCAACATATGAAATGAACAGAATACGTAAAAGAAAAGCAGTAGGCTAGTGTATGTTAATAAAACTACAATAATAAAGTAGTGCTGGGATGAACATAGGATTTTCATGTTCAGAGATTCACTCAATTTAAATATATGTTAGTTTTTCAAAAAGTAATAAAAGCCATTATATTGCTCTGAATGCAGGCAGAGACAACATAGCAGCAGCTGCAGGGGGCGTGGCTGTGGCCCCTGTGTGTGCCTTTATTTTACAGCAAGCCCTTACAATATGTAACAAGTTAAAATAGAAAAATATGGGGCTTCTGGAGTGGCGCATTCAGTAAAAGCACTCGCGTAGCGTGCAGGATGCACTCTATAGTCTGGACGTCGCCGGTTCGAGTCCAGGCTATTCTTTTGCCGACCAAGGACGGGATCTCCCAGGGGGCAGCGCACAATTGGCCGAGCGCCGCCCGGGGGGAGGGAGAGTTAGGTCAGCCAGGGTGTCCTTGGCTCACCGCGCACCAGTGACCCCTGTGGTCTGGCCGGGCGCCTGCGGGCTTGCCTGTAAGCTGCCCAGGGCTGCGTTGTCCTCCGACGCTGTAGCTCTGGGTGGCTGCATGGCGAGTCTGCAGTGTGTAAAAAAGTGGGAGGCTAACGGCACACGCTTCAGAGGACAGCGTGTGTTTGTCTTCACCCCTCCTGAGTCAGCGTAGGGGTGGTAGCAGTGAGCTGAGCTAAACACACTACTAAATTGGGGAGAAAACAACAACAACAACAAAAATTAAAAATTGGCAACTACTAAAATATATATAAAAATAAATAAATAAATAAAATATCCCAGGGGTAAAGAATAAGTTGTGCAGGACTTAATTTACCCCAGTGAATTAACTACAAAACAAATGAGGCCAGAAATAACAGTTCAAGTTAAACGTTGTTTTGTTGATTACCGAAATAAATAGTACATGACGTTAACAATGCATTTTATTTATTAATTTTCTTTCATTCCTTGCCCTTGCCTTTTCTTTACATTATACATTGGTTATCGACATGTTTTCATAAAGTAATAATATGAGGTTTACTTGTGCCATTTTGTAGCTGAACAAGCAAACAAAAACTGAAATTGAACTTTAAACACTTCAAATAAAACAAAAATGTGGAAATGACGTTGTAAAGTGAAGGGGAAAAAAACTCAAAGATTTGGTTCTCGTTTATTATTACATTACACAACAGAAACTTGCAAAAAAAAATATATATTGCATTATTGCACATTTGCATGCCAAGCAGATAGATATAGACAGTCCCACAGAATAAATAACTTTCCCTTTTACTTAAGAGCTTGCAATAGCCGGGCTTGACAGGCATGCGGACACCAACACTGCTGGAAAATGCTTACCCAGTGTCCCACAGCGAATAGAACCTGCCGCTCCACGGTGCAATGTACCCTAAACAGAGACAAAGGGTTAAGCTACTGCCTTTCACTGAATGTCATACATTTTACCAATCAGCGCTCAGCCAAGCTGTCTTCAAAAATCATTAAGTTTTCAAACCAATTTAATTCTCTCAATTCCCAGAAAAGGTGAAGAGTTTGGGAAGACAGGATACAATATGCTGACCTGAATTACTTTTTAAAATGCCAAACAAGAGTTGTCTTAGCAAGAAAGGTCATTTGAAGTTGATGTTATTTCTCTCAATTCTTAAACGTTTCAAACTCAATTAAACTAGGTAGGGAAACATAGATAACGGGTTACAAGAGTTGATGGTGGAATTTTTTATTTTTTTTTAAATGCAGGGTAGGGACGACTATTAAGAGTGTGTAAACTTAAGGGAGAGAGCCCTCAGTCTCAGAATAACTCCTTTTCAGATGATTTGTTAAGATGATTCGCTAAATTAGAACAATGAGGTTGATTATGCAGAACCGCTTTCAAAAAGTTAAGTCACCACAGCTTTAGTTTTTCATGCTTCAAGGAGTTTCACTAATGCAGATTCTACAATAATTGCATACCAAATGTCTAAAGTAGTGTTGCATGAGTCAATAATACTTTAGGAATTAACTACGGTGCTCTTAAATTATTTTAAAAAATATTAGTCATTAAATATTAAATGTAGAACTCAAGCACTTGATTAAGTTTTATTGTTCTATTTGTTGTTTTTGTTCTTTTCAAAAAATGTACATGACGACATGGCTAAACTATTGAATTATAACAACTTGTTTCCAACAGTGTCCCAGAGGACTTTCCACAAGCAGTCACCTGCTTCTCCAAAAGAGGCTTACCTGTATAGGTCAGGTAGATGACACTCAGGAACACCACTCCAGCAGCCAGCGAAACTCCAAGGAAAAACAACGTCTGAAATTCCTGTTTAGTTAGCCGGTCTTTAAGATACTGCAGGAAGGCATATGCTTGAAGTAGCGCAAATACACCTGGTTTGAAATAAAATGTCACATCTCAGCTATTTTTTTTAAATGATTTTTTATATAGCAGACCAGAGTTAGTATCAGTCGGAGCAATATAAAATCAAACTACCCAATTGATGCAGGGGGGGGGGACATGATGGACAGGCAACACATGCCTACCTAAAAACTCAACCTTTAAGATGATGCTAATCCACAGTCCAGATGAGTGGTAGAGGAATAAGGTCAATATATCTGTACTGTAGCTCTTGCATCAATTTCAATCTGCCATGTCTGAATACATATCAGAAACAATCAATACCCTGCCCTATATAAAAAGAGAAACACTTCTGAACCGTGGATAAACAGTTTTAACAGATGATCTATCTGAAACCCACAGCAAACTACCACTCAACAATGCCCTTTCTGCTTAGTTAGAAACAGGGCAACTGCACTGTATTGGAAAGTACTTAAAGAAACGAGAGCACATTCACATTTGCTCACATCATATATTTCTATTCTTCAATTGCCTGGAAGTGTTGAATCCCTGTCTCAGTTTTTACATTTTATTATTAGTTGGAAACTGCTGAGTGTCTCGCAGGTCGAATAGTTTTTCTTTTACGCTTTACTAGCCATTTTGCAGACATGTACATCCAGCTGTCAACTGGCTGAAATCGACACAATACAGACAGTGGGGTTTTCTGCCAGCAGTATTGCTAGCCTTCGGCAGGAACATTTTATCGTCAGAGTGATAGTGTTACATTACCAACATGCCCGAAACGATCTTCATGTATAACAATAGGCATTAGCATTCCCCGAAACAACGGTTGCATCTTCTTGTCCCCTATGATCTAATTATTATCAAAAGCCATTATCAAGTTACCCAAGTAAAACTGATTAAAGCCTACAATGCCCTTTGATCAGTCCATAGGAGGACATACAGGATTTACAGTGTTAACACAGCAGAAGGGGGTTACACATATAGACATATATAATTGTTAATGTTTTGCTTCACTGATTCATTTATTGATTTTTTTTATCACTAGAGTAACAAGTAAAGTGCTGAACTGTGTTAGTACTGGACATAAAAAAGAGGGTGTGACTGTAACTATCATTTTACCATTCTATCCTAACAATACATCTGGACTTCTTTGGGGTTTAAAAGAATCCAGGACTGTGCGACAGATAGAAATCTACAAAGTACCTGCAGCTGCCATGTGTTCACTTGTTCTTATAGGCTGGAACCCAACAAACGGGATCTGCATAGACAGCACCAACCCTACAATGTAGAATGTGCTGTAGGCTAAAAAGACAGAAAAAGACATGTTAAGAATACTATACAATTGTAGATATGAGAAATGACCTTTTAGAAATGACCTTTTAATGTTGCCATTTTATTATTCAGTTATTGAATGTTAATGAAAACTAATGGGATGGTGCAGAGACAAACTGCTGTGACCATCACACTGAGCTTCTCCTTACTTGGTTCCATTTATTATCTGTGTATTTTGCTTTTCTATATAATCTCTTAAAATACACTGTGTATATGAATATTGGAATCTAAAGATTAAACAGGTCTAATTACATTATGAACACAGAGAATGTCAGGGAATATTAACCATTCTTCGTTGATCTTATTCACAAGGAGCTACTGAAAACAGCGGTTTTATCATTAGCTACAGTTTTATACTTAGAAAGAGGTCGGAAGAGCAGGGTGCTCCCGAGAGGCGCATCCGGTAAAGGCACTCCGTGTGGAGTGCTAGATGCGCTCTATAGCCTGGAGGTCGCCGGTTTGAGTCCAGGCTATTCCACTGCCGACCGTGGATGGGAGTTCCCATGGGGCGGAGCACAATTGGCTGAGCACCACCCGGGTAGAGAGGGCTTAGGTCGGCCAGGGTGTCCTCGGCTCACCGCACACCAGCGACCCCTGTAGACTGGCCGGGCACCTGTGGGCCTGAGTGTAAGCTGCCCAGAGCTGCATGGTCCTCCAACGCTGTAGCTCTGTGGCTGCATGGCAGGCCTGCAGAGTGAAAAGAATTGGACGGCTGACAGCACACATTTTGGAGGAAGCGTGTGTCCGTCTTCGTCTTTCCCAAGTCAGCATGGGGGTGGCAGCGGTGAGCCGGTTTTGGGGGGGGGGGGGGGGGGAGGATTGGGCTTTCCAAATTGGGGAGAAAAAATAATTAGTGATTCCAAATTATTATTTAAAAAAAAAAAAAAAAAAAGAAGGAGATGGGAAGGGCTAATGAGTCTCTGAGACGAGGAATACCTCTCTTTTAATCACCGAAGAATAATCACCCTTCAATTGCCCGTGACATAAAACCTCCACTCTTACTACAAGCTCTCAAGTTTTATTTCTCAAACCATTTAAGTTAGATAACACAGACCTTAAGCACTGTTGAAAATGTGGAATCAACTACTGCAAATTCCAGTAATATATATATATAAAAAAAAAACCCTGGGAGTTTTAACTTGGGATATACTGTCACACCAGTATAAGACAACGTGCTTTATAGTTTTTAGATTTTAAATAAAACCTGCTCTAAAAAACAGGTCAACATACAGCAGAAGAAGTGTGTGCTGAAACTTGTCAGCAAGGACACAGAAGAAAAAAAAAAAGCTGCTGGCCAATTGCAGGAGTTGTGAAAAGGAGCTAGACAAAGTTATCAATAATTTAAACCCAGCAGGGTACATAATTGATTTCATGCCCACCATTCTTCAATCCATACATACTTCTGCTAGTCTGACTGCCTTAAAGATATACTATTAAAAAAGTTGTTCTCAGCACAATGTTCCATTTTAAAACAACAAAAACATGCCTATGCAACACTTTGGAATGAGTATCAGAGATTATATTGTATTTAAATATTTTATAAAGATAAAAGCAGATTTTAAAATCTTTGTTTAATAAAGTAATGCAAAAGGCTTCCAGTCACTTACCTATATAGACTCTGCGGCTGAACCTTTGCATAAGCAACAGCACAAAGACATGCAGAGGGATCAGGTTGATGATGAACACATAACCACCCCAAGCAGACACCTAGAGAAATACAGAGACTGATTTTAGTATCTTCAGTTAATCATTTTTGTCTTTACATGCCTATTATGGAGTTTCATATTAGTTGCTGCGTCAGACATCTTAATTCATACAGGATTCACATTTATATTTTCTAATTAACCCTAGACTGACTTAATTTTAGTGCATGAATGAGGTTTTTGAATGGTCTTTCTCTATGAAAAATCGTTCAAAGCAGCAAATGCTCCATTATTGAGGAAGCTTAAAAGACAATATGGAGAAAGGAGGTAGGATGGTTGCAGATGCTGCTGCACTTCAGGTTCCAAAATTGCTAAAAATAGGACCTAGGTGGGTAAACAAGCTCTCAAACTGATGCATCATTTACATACAGTGTGTAGATCTGGCTAGAATCGCAATGCACCACAAAAGTAGAAATAGATTTAAAATACATTTTGTTGCAGTGTTTTAGAGTATGATGGAATACAATGTATTATATTGTTTGTAGCAACAGAAATTCTGTTTGCAAATTTAATTTGCAAACGCAGCATCAGATACCAACCAAATTGCGTACAGACAATATCAGAGATGCTGTCAGAATGCCTGCATGTATCACCACCGTGTACCAGGCTTAAGAGGTTCCTTTGAAAAGGAAATGCACTGAAAAATCAACCACTGTCCCCAGCAGGATGTTTAGGAGCAGTGAGCGTTTGGAGGTGCAATCCATCACATTAGAAAAGAGTTCTTCAAAAGAAAACAAAAACACCAGTTTGCTGCTCAGCCCTCATGACTATTGGTAGGATAAGTAAATTCAGGTATGCAGTGTAGAAACATACATACATACATACATACATATACACACACACACACACACACACACACACACACACACACACATATATATATATATATAGATGGTATATAAAATGCAGCTTTCAAATTCCAAATGGTATACAAAAAAAGGTATGTAAAAATAGTTTAATGTTTCCTTATGTGGTTGGAACAAAAGGCACTAATTTACAGCAGAATATAATGCTACATGAAACATACATGCAACCTTCGCAGTACTATACTTGTTATAAGAGTTTGTATGGACGTGAATCTTATTGTTTTTTTTGGTTTGTTACTGTTGGCTATATTTACCACCTTAGAATATTGTAGAAAAATAAATAAATCGACTCTGTTACATAACACCCTGCAAAGTTTACAAGAAACTCATTGATACCAATCCTGTGTGGCCTATATCGCAACGTATATATATTTTTAAACATATTGCAGACTCTTCACACATCATGGGTCTAAATCAACTGGGAAATATATTTCTCAGTTGATTTACCAGCACTGTTGCAGGAGGGAGCATGAACTAGATACACAGTGATGTGTATAAATAAATTAAAAAAATCGGGAATATTGCTGCAATATGGCAACACAAGATACACCAAATATAATAGTTTCTTGTAACAATTGTACAGGGTTCTCCAACACTAAGATGACATGATATACTGTTCACATGAAGACAAAACTGTACACTTATGGTATAATGGTTCAGAAATACATTTAACAATGTTTTTAATTACAGTTAATAATAAATAATGTTGCAATTGCAGGAGCGGAGGTAATCTGAGCAATACGCATACACAAATTAACGTTTACATGGGACTACATTAAAAATAGGTCTGTATTTGTATTACTGTTTCATAGTCGAGAGAGAAAGGTTTGCCTTGCAAGAGGGAAAAAAAAAAAAAAAAAAAAAAAAAAAAAAGTCAGACATGAATAACTTCCCGTAACTCGATCCAAGATCCTGGTATTAAAATAAATTTGGGACTATATATTGAAACATGTACAGGATATCTTTTCACTGAAATAAATAATATATTCTCAGTGCAAGAGAAAAATATTTGGGTATGACTATTTTTAGTAGATTCATTGAAGACATTTTTTTTATCAATTTTGGTCAATAATGAAATGTACCCCTTTAGAAAAGAGAATTGGACTGTAAAGATACCAAGAGGGAAGAGTGAAAGTATTACAATTTAGGGATGTTGTGTTAGGAAATCAACACTAGGGGGCCCACCAACGAGTACAGTGGGCGCCACTTTATTGGGACGCCTCGGGAGAAGTAAAAATATCCAGAATAAGCAGCTGTCCCAATTAAAACAAGAGCCATTTGAGACGACCATAGATCACACTTTGCTCCTAAACGAAAAGAATGAAAATCACATTATGATTAAATGTTACACATAAAATACATAAATTAAATGCTAAACAAAATTAAATGCTGCTTTTTATTTCCACATGAAATGAAATCCCATTTTATGACAAGGCGAGGTACCTGCGATGTTGACACATGATTAAGACTCTTTGTCGAAACGCGTTGAGATTGTTTGTGCTTTTTTGTTTTCTAAAAAATGTGAAGAGAAAAGCCTAAATAAAAAAAGAATGGAAATAATTTGTTAAAAGAAATAATTTTTGTGAAGAACTGGTTGTCTTTTTCACTCGAATCAATATGCATTAACTGACAAATACAATAAATAACGCAAATATGTCTTTTTATATTCAATAAATGAATATAAAAAGCAGTATTATAAGAATAATAAGTTTGCAGAATGCATCAGTCCAGTGGGGTGGCAGGATATAGCTGGTGATGCAGTGCTGGATCCAAGCTGCTGTAAATCAATGTGTACAGTGAGATCAGAGCAGGGTTTTCCCCAGGAATTCTGTACAGCTGGGCGGCAGAACATTATAGCCGGGAGCACTTTTAACGGAAAAATAAACTTGCCTTACATCAAATATATAATACGACAAAGAATTTGAATAATGTGTTGTTTTTCGTTGACCATCTAATTGTGCTTTTTTAGCTTAATTATTGTGCTTATTGCTTCATTTAAACTGTTTTCTTTATTTTACGTTTTTAGGGGATTTTGTTAATGCACATCTATTTTTGTTTTTCGCTGTTCTACATTTTTTGAATGCAACTGTTCATTTAAACCATTTTTTTTTTTTTTTTTTTTTTTTACACAACAGTACTCGCACACGTTTGGACACCATCATAACTGTTGCATGAAACCGGAGTGTAATAATCCAGCAACTCTGCACTTAAGCATCAGCTGATGTCCCAGCACGCCTTTCTTCTTAAAGGCATACAGCCTCTATATATGAACCCCCAATATCTCTCACAAGCACCTGGGTACATATTGTTAAGATATGGTGCATATGTTTAGCTATTCTGTACTATATTATATATGTATATATATATATATATATATATATATATATATATATATATATATATATATATATATATATATATATATATATATATCACTTTACAGTACAATAATACGACAAAAAATGGACAATGATAATACCCGAAAATGATCTTATTTTTTTTAATATAAGTAGCCGGCCCCAATATAGTATTAGGCAGTGGATTGCGCAGATCGCCGGCTTATTTTGACCCCCTGCATTCACTGTCACTATTTTTGCTTTGAAAATAATTGTGAAGTGCTTAACACAGAAAACCCACCCCTTCATCTCTCTGATTGGTTAAATGTTGTGTCAAGACGCGACACAGCTGTCATGTGGTTACAAGATTTTTTTTTTTCACCCAGCAACGTGCAACTGATCTAGCCTGCTAGAAGCGCAATCAATCCTTATTGTTCAGGCACAGTAGCATCTGCAATACGAGCGGATCGGGTTTTTTCAGCCTGGCTGAAAAGGCTTGGCGAGAACCCTGCAGAGGGGTAGATCGGTGTATGTAGAGCAAGCTCAGAGGGTAGATCAGTGTGGAGTGAGATCAGAGGGGTAGAGCGGTGTGGAGTGAGATCAGAAGGGTAGATCAGCGTGGAGTGAGATAAGAGGGGTAGAGCGGTGTGTAGAGCGAGATCAGAGGGGTAGAGCGGTGTGTAGAGCGAGATCAGAAGGGTAGATCAGTGTGGAGTGAGATCAGAGGGGTAGATCGGTGTGTAGAGCGAGATCAGAGGGGTAGATCGGTGTGTAGAGCGAGATGAGAGGGGTAGATCAGTGTGGAGTGAGATCAGAGGGGTAGATCAGTGGGCTCTAGTACAAGTGCGTTTTTGTGCTCTCTGACATACCATTCCGGCCTTTAAAATTACAGACACAAAAACTACGATAACGATAATGATTCTACAAAGTTGTTAATTGCCAAGACTTCAATATATAACACCATAAATAACACAGCGATACAAATACCCAAATAAATATGTGTTTAACGAGAACCCTAAAAAAAAAAATGAAATATTAGTGCCAATTTGACACACAGATAAAACTATCCAAAAATCTAATTTGTGAATCAAAATGGATAACTTTGTGTTTTGCTGTTCTACAGAAGAACATATGTATTCCTTATTTATAATCAATGGTTTAAGGCAGTAGTTGTAGCTGTTTTGTGTGCGTACAAGATGATTATTTGTATTCCCCCCATCTGCGGTTCAGGGCTTCAATATACAACACACCATCGAAGTAAAAGGTTTATTTTTTGCGGTTTGCTCAAGTGATTGAAAACACCTTTTCTAGTAAACTAAGATTATTTATTGGCTAAAGCAGTTTTGCTTGAGACTGGATTCTCATTGGTTGCAATTTCGCAGGTCAGTCGTGGAGCAATCAATTCACCTAGAAGCCCGTCAAGCCTTTTGTATGGATGAATTGATAATTTATGAATTGCTGCACGAATTGCCAAATCAATTTATGAACTGATGGATGAATTGACAAATGAATCTATGAATATATGCAAAAATTGATTAATTAATTGACAAATTAACTGATGAATAGTTTTGGCACAAATGGTGTTCCATGAACATAAATACACGCTCAAAAACTAAACACTGTTAAACAGTACCTAACACTGCCATTGAACATCTTTATTTCCTGCAAACTACAGATCGAGAGTTTTATATGTTTTTTGCAGTCTTGTAATGCTGGTGTGAAAAGATCTTTAACAAAGTTTGGTACACTAAAGTACCATTTAAACTTGTCAGTTGTCAAAAGCAATAGTCTTTATATTATTATTAATAGGGCAGCAGTGGGTTCAATCCCAGGTGGTGGACGCTGCTGCTGTACCCTTGAGCAAGGTACTTCACCTAGATTGCTCCAGTAAAAACCCAACTGTATAAATAGGTAACTGTATGTAAAAAATTGTAAGTCGCCCTGTATAAGAAATTATTATTAATAATACTAATAGTAATAATAATAATAATAATAATAATAATAATAATAATAATAATAATTTTGGTGTACTATTTGAAAGCTTTTGTGTATGTTGATGTAGCTAAAACTATATATAAAATCCACAAATCAGGGGTTGCGACATATACAAGTATTACAAGAGTAAGTAGTTAATTTTATTGCCAGGTTTGAAATGTGAGCCCAGATGAAATACTCCTACACATGATTTCATTCCAAATTGCCAGTTTAGCATAAAGTTGTCAATGGCATGCTCAGACCCTGATCTATTAGCCATGGCAAGCTGCAGTTCTGAAAACTTACCATGTAAAAATAAGAGAGACAACAGCCTATCGCCCAGAACATGGAGCCAGTTTTTACAGACTTCACCTTTAGGAAAAAAAGAAAAGAAATTAGAACATTCGGCACAAAAAAAAAATATATATATATATATATTAAAAGAGAACACAGTGGAGAATAAAATTAACTTGGCTTAAAAGAAAGTCATTCTAATTAAATGCCATTTAAATCCCAAATGTTACACCAATGACCTTAGTTCCAATCAGACTCAGGGATACAGGCTTTTAAATGGTTTGCAGATAAGACCCCTACTGTGCATCTAGTTTGTGTATCAAAAACCCAGAGGGTGCTCTCATTGGAGCTGATGCTGAAGAAAAAACAGTGCACAAAATAGAAGTAAATGCTCAAAACCTGAAAAATATTGTTAAAATGTCAACATTCAGCTTTCTACATGTCAAAGGCTTGTGGTCTGTATCATTGATATTTATCAAAGCATACGGCTGTGTGCCAAATGTTAAGACAGTAACTGTCTTTATACAGTAAAGGTACATGACTGGAGGACATGCAAGATCAATGTCATGGTCAGCAGCACACTTAGCATGGAGGATTTATCAAATGGCGTCTGAGATATGAGGCTTTTACACTGGCAAAGGCAGCTTTACAATAACTGGAATAAAAGGTTTCGTTTCTTTAAAAAGGGGGGAGCGACTTATACGCCGGTGCAACGTATGCGCCGGTGTGTCTAATATTAAACTACTGTACCAGTGCCACAATGGGATTACTACAGCCACGGTTATTATGGCTCACACAAACTTAACTGTCAACAACCTAATTATTTTTTCAGGATCTACGGCATTCAGGTCATGTTACTAGTTAGAAACACAAAACCACTGTTCTAATTAAAAGTTTTAATTTCTTACTCTCAATACTCTTAGTCATTTTGAATGTTAAACGCAAGCTTTCAGACTCTTGACTAACCTCCTCTCAAACGTCACAGCTATACTGCTTCACTTAGTGTTAACCAGGGCCGCCGAGAGCCGTCATGGGCCCCAGGGAAGGATTTCCATTTCCGGTCCAATGTCGGGGCGTATCTCATGAATACTGATAGACCCAACACCACATAGATAACACGGACATAAACAAACAAGACAGCTGCTTCCGCATCCAGCGCTCAAAGAACATCACAGACATTTGCAGAGCTTTTTTTTAGATGTTATAGTAATAAAATAACGACTTGGATCGCATTATTGAAGAGTTTGGTGATAAAACGAGCGATCAAGAGATGATTTATCGGTATGTACTATTATTACGAGGTATGTAAAAAATATAGCGAACAAGGGGTGGGGCGGGGCTGGAGATGCAGTACTGAGTGTCCTGTTGATATGCAGTGCCTTTTAAACCTGTTTTACTGTGAAAAAAAATACTTTTAAACAGCGCGTCTAAAATAAACTGCGCGTGTGAAAATAAATTGGACCTGACGCGCCTGACAAGCGCTGAATAAATGGACCGCAAAGGGTTAAAATACATTTATTTAAAGCAATTACAAAATCAGGGCTCCAGCAGGGTTTGAAACGAACAATATTGTGGTACTAATCCCTTTTGAAAATTGCTAGTCCTGATGTAAAAAAGTTCTCTCAGCCGTGTCACCTTGCCGACCATGAAGTTCCACCTGAAATTGACACCGATAAATGTTTATTTTATTGTTCATTACATGTGTTGCTATTTACACAAATGCTGGCTGGTTTGTGGAGTTGAGGGTTACAGCCTGCGAGTGATTAAATAACTATGAATTACTACCCACAATACGCAGTCTTCACCAGTCCCAGTATGTTTCCCCCCCCCTCTCCCTCCCCCTCCCCCTCCCCCCCTCCCCCTCTCCCTCCCCCTCCCCCTCTCCCCCTCCCCCTCCCCCTCTCCCCCTCCCCCTCCCCCCCTCCCCCTCCCCCTCTCCCCCTCCCCCCCTCCCCCTCCCCCTCTCCCTCCCCCCCCTCCCCCTCTCCCTCCCCCCCCTCCCCCTCCCCCTCCCCCTCCCCGTGCCCGTGAAGTAGCCACTCCCCTTACTGAGTGGGCTTTGATGCGTCTTGGAACTGTTTTGCTATCAAGACTGTAATGGAACTCAATGCATGATGTTATCCATAGAGAAATTGTCTGTTTAGAGACAGGTTTCCCGCTATCTGGGGAGTTGAAGGAGATGAAAAGTTGCCCGGATGGTCTGCTACCAATGGTCCTGTGGATGCACAAGTTTAGGGCTCTTCTGACATCAATTAGAAGAGATTTGCTGCTGCTTTTGATTTATGAGGTTTTGGGAAGAAATTTATAAAGGGGAAAAACCGACCACAAAAAGACATGTAATGTGCGTGTTCAGTAAGGCCGCACTCCGCGTCAAAATAACAACCTATTTTAGAAGGCTAATTAGGTGAAGCAGGCGATTCCCCAATCAAACAATTTAAATACCCCTCACCGCAATTAGGGATGGAGAATTACACACCTCTCACAATAAATAGCGGGTTTGGGTCAACCCTGCATGTGTAGGCTACACATTCCAAAATGAAAATGAATGGCACACAAAGACCTCAGCCTGGTACTAGCCATACTGAATGATGTTTGTCTGCTGAAAACACCCTCTGTTGCGCGATGCACCTCTCCCTGTTGTAGAGCAAGATCTTATAGCCTGTCTGGCCTCCTTCATATCAGACAGTGAATCTTTGAGGCTGGTGCCAAATAAAAGATCACCCTGAAAGTGTATCTCTAATATTTTTGTCTGGGTATCCGCAGACACAGAAGATGTTCTCATTTGGATGCACCACCTTGCAGTGATGACATTAGCCACAGCTCTGGTGTTAATATCAATCGCATCACATGCTGCTTGCAGTTGAACCTTTGCAGTGTTTTTTCCCCTCTTCTGCAAGCTGCATGGCTACCTCTAATTTTTTCAGGTGTGGGTGACTGCAAAATTGTAGACAGCTGGTTCCACAGCACCTGCTTGTACTTTGCTGCATAGACCTGCAGATCTGGAAGACATACAGTACCTGCAGTTGGTATAGCCATGATGGTATACATTTTTGATTGTTTGAAAAGGTGTTTTTTATGATCCACTGGTATCCTGTAGAATTTATTTGCTCTGGGCAGGCATGGTGCAGAAGTATCTGATTTTTGCCAAATAGCCTCAATGGGCCTCCAGACTGCTTCATGGAAAGGGAACCCCTCAAAGGCTTTTTTATCCCTTGCATCCAAGATGCTAAGGAAGTCATCCTGATTTGCACAGGTCTGGGGTTGTACTTTGAGACAGGATGAAATCCTTCTCAGTACGGCATCTGCATATGTACATATAGGAGAGGGGCAGTCTGTGCACTCCAAAGCATCATCCTCGGGGGGCAATGACATCGTCTCCTAGGGTGGGAGCACCTGGAAAGTATTGCTCAGGTGTACTTCCGGGTGCAGCGGCACCAGAACTTGCTGTGTGGGTTACAGGCTGTGTCGGTAGAGTCTGCTTTGACTGCTCATATTCCTTTAGCCATTGAAAAAATAGATTGTTAGGCATAGGCAGCTGCTGAGGAAATGGCTGAGCCGTGGCTGCTGGAGCCTCTGTAATGGCGGCCACTGGTTTCACCAGCACGTCTTTCTCCCTGCTGCTGTGGGAGTGTGTGGATTTTCTCCTTTCCCTTGGTGGAGTAAAACTTGAGCTCCGTTGTTCTCTGGGGCTGCTTTTATCATAGCGGTGAAGTGACAGTGGGGAATTAACTCCCTTGTGAGTCAGAGCGACTGGGATATCTGCACACATTAAACATAAATTTGTGTTGGAAGATGGTGAAAGTGGGGAAGTACACTTGGAACAAATAGGAGGCATAGAAACAGCAAAAAAATGAATCCCCGCCCCCCTAAGAACATTTACTGAACACTAAAATGAACTACAGTACATCACTGTTTCATATAAAAATGTAACACGTTACCACATTTAGTTACCCATCAAAGGGAACCTTCACAGTTACAGGTGTAATGTGTTTCTCTCCAACACTGCCCTATACACAAATAGAAACTGATAATCTCAGTTAACACAGTATATGCCAAGTTGTTTCCCTGGCTCACCCAGCCAGATCAGCTGAAACAGACTGAATGTATCTGTCTATCTGATCTCCCCAACAGAGCTGTGCAACAACATGCTTAAAGGCCTGACGCTGACTCACACAGATAACAAGGATGAGATGTGGGCTGACCCAACAGAATAAATCTAACACAGTAGCAGGTCTACAATTACAAAAAATATATACAATTTTCACTACCTGGACAAAAGATTACCCATTCATAGCATCAAAATCTGTTCAAGTAAACCATGTTCAGCTGCTGAATCATGGAGATCCTTTAAAATCCCAATTTAACAAATTTCACATTAACCAACTATTGGGGAAAAGGACATGCTCCGATAGGCTGAATGTCCTCTTCTCATTCCTTATTATGTTCTCATGTCCTGATTTTAACAAACACTTACTGCTTGGGTATTAAACTGACCCTTGAGAACTATGCAACAAAACTGTGTTGCCCTATTGACACTATATATGTGCGATCATGATGTTTTAACTGGGGAAATTAACTAGCAGCAAATGCATGCTGTGTCATGTATGATTGTTTAATTGCAATACATTGACTTTACAGTAATTTGTTTTCATGATTTATACAGAGAGGGAGGAAGTTACACCAAGGGCTTTTCCTAAAATTGGCAAACATCCCACCAGCAGTATTACTAAAGGCAGT
Organism: Acipenser ruthenus; assembly: GCF_902713425.1. Lineage (NCBI taxonomy): Eukaryota > Metazoa > Chordata > Actinopteri > Acipenseriformes > Acipenseridae > Acipenser > Acipenser ruthenus. Next base: position 38,903,897 of record NC_081191.1, on the reverse strand, counting down.
TGTTTCAGCCCCTTGGCTATTTGTTAAAATAATTGTAGAACAGATAGTACACAGATCACTGGGTTTAAATCTTTTTCCTCAATATATTTGAAAGCAGCATATAGCAATAAATCAAAGACTTTAAACCAGCTACAAATCAATGTGTGTTTACTGGACATCTACTGACATGTCATTTTTTTTTTAATTTAGTATTTTATTCTATCAGCATAAAACTTAAAAGGAGGCAACTGCTTATATGGGACTCAAGTCAGCCTAATCTGTAAAGTAAAACCTCCAAAACTCAGAGCAGAAAATAAAAGAAATTAAACAAAAGTAATTAGTTGACTTACCCAAAGGTAATATGTAAACTGAAGTGCAAAAATTGCAATGCCTTCATTATCAAAAGATCCAGCGACTGAACGGGAGATGTAGCCCGGGACAATAGCTATGAAGCAGGCAGCCAAGAGGCCAGCTCCCTGGTTCCACAGTTCTCTAGTGAGCAGGAAGGTCGAGATGGATGTGAGGCCGCTGAAGACGGGTGCCAGGAATACACACACATCCCGAATGTGGACTGTGAGGTGGAGGAGGTTTAACACATAATGGATAAGGCCTGCTGTGACCATCAAACCTGGATACACCTAAAAAAAAAAGGGAATTAAAAGGGAGAGAAATTCAGATCTCTAATATACTCATGAAAAAAAAAAAAAAAACACACCTTATACTGCACCAGTTCCCAGTTTAGGTTTTGCTTATACAACTCTCCCTGGCTTGATTAAAATAATGCACACTCAGTACAGACTGCATTTATTAATGTTATCCAAACCAAGCTGTCCAAATATTTCAATAAACTTTAGTTACAGGCTACGTGTAGAATTAGCAATGGCAAGAACAAGTGACACTATTAGAGAAATGTACTGTAGGTTTGTGCATAATATGCAAAATTATACAGACTACATCTGTAGCAATGGATGTATTTCTTACCAGAACTGTACCTATGCATCCCCTCACCTGGTTTATATTCATGCCTGCAGCTTTGTCGATGTAAATTGAACATTATAATTATATATATATTATATATATATATATATATATACACACACACACATACATATACATATACACATATACACACACAGTGCCTTGCAAAAGTATTCAGGCCCCTGACCAATTCTCTCATATTACTGAATTACAAATGGTACATTGAAATTTCGTTCTGTTTGATATTTTATTTTAAAACACTGAAACTCAAAATCAATTATTGTAAGGTGACATTGGTTTTATGTTGGGAAATATTTTTAGGAAAAATAAAAAACTGAAATATCTTGCTTGCATAAGTATTCAACCCCCACACATTAATATTTGGTAGAGCCACCTTTCGCTGCAATAACAGCTTCAAGTCTTTTGGGGTAAGTATGTACCAGCTTTGCACACAGTGTCGGAGTGATTCTGGCCCATTCTTCTTGGCAGATTTGCTCCAGGTTGTTCAGGTTGGTTGGACAATACTTGTGGACTGCAATTTTCAAATAGTGCCACAGATTCTCAATGGGATTGAGATCAGGACTTTGACTGGGCCACTGTAGGACATTCACCTTTTTGTTCTTGAGCCACTCCAATGTTGCTTTGGCCTTGTGCTTGGGATCATTGTCCTGTTGAAAGGTGAATTTCCTCCCAAGCTTCAGTTTTTTAGCGGACTGAAGCAGGTTCTCTTGCAGTATTTCCCTGTATTTTGCTCCATCCATTCTTCCTTCAATTTTAACAAGATGCACAGTCCCTGATGTTGAGAAGCATCCCCACAGCATGATGCTGCCACCACCACACTTCACTGTAGGGATGGTGTGTCTTGAGGCATGGGCAGTGTTAGGTTTGCGCCACACATAGCGCTTTGAGTTTTGGCCAAAAAGCTCCATCTTGGTCTCATCTGACCACAAAACCTTTTCCCACATCGCAGCTGGGTCACTCTCATGCTTTCTGGCAAACTCCAGACGTGCTTTCAGATGGTACTTTGAGTAACGGCTTCTTTCTTGCCACCCTCCCATACAGGCCAGTGTTATGCAGAGCTCTTGATATGGTTGACTGGTGCACCATTACTCCACTCCCATCCACTGAACTCTGTAGCTCCTTCCAAGTGATTGTTGGCCTCTCTGTGGCTTCTCTCACAAGTCTCCTTGTTTGAGCGCTGAGTTTTGAGGGACGGCCTTTTCTTGGCAGTGCCTGGGTGGTGTGATGCAGCTTCCACTTCCTGATTATTGATCCAACTGTGCTCATTGGGATATCCAAACACTTGGATATTATTTTGTACCCTTTCCCTAATCGATGCATTTGTATTACTTTATCTCTGACTTCTGTAGAATGCTCTTTGGTCTTCATTTTCCTTCAGATTCACAGCCTGACCAATGATCCTTCAAGAGTGGGGTTTTTATCCAGAAAATGTGACAGCAACTTTAATGGTTCACAGGTGGAGGCCAATGGTAAGGTAATTGTGTCCTCGTTAGGGCAGTTTCTTTCATCGGTGTAAACTGGGAGCTTCCACAGCACAGGGGTTGAATACTTATGCAAGCAAGATATTTCAGTTTATTTTTCTTAAATATTTCCCAACATAAAACCAATGTCACCTTACAATAATTGATTTTGAGTTTCAGCGTTTTAAAATAAAATATCAAAACGGAATGAAATTTCAATGTACCATTTGTAATTCAGTAATATGAGAGAATTGGTCAGGGGTCTGAATACTTTTGCAAGGCACTGTGTGTATATATATAAAATTAGACACACACAGACAGAGACCCGGAAAGGAACCGACGTGGCAGTCGCAGATTGAAGGGGTGGCTGCACTTGTTTACCAAGGGGTCATGTGTGATGGCATAAAAGGGGGCGGAGAGACGCAATCTGTTCCTTCGCTTTGGTTTGTGTTTTGAACCTGGAAGGACTTTGAGAGACCCAGTGAAATAACAGTATTGTGAGTGTTTTGTTTGTTTGTTTGTTTGTTTGTAAATTACTAGGATGGCTAACACGATTCCAGAGCTGTCTGCCAAGGGCCAGCACAAAGCCGCAACAGCACTGCACTACGGTCACAAAATAAACTGTATCACCCACCACGTGCATTACTGCACGCACCCAGGACTGGTGACCATGTTAGTATTATTGTTGGACGGATATATTGTGTTTATTGTTTGGGACTGCAACTTGTTGTTATTTACTCTGTGCAATACACATTGCTGTGTATTGCCGGGGTCCTATTATTTGGTCACCAGACCTAGATATAATAAAGCCCCTTTTTCCAACCGGAATATAAAAATGTTTAACCGCATATTGAAATCAACAAAGTATTGCTGACAATTTAGTCATTGTGAAAGAACATATTATAATCCTGTTGAGTGCTTGAAACACTGATGAAAGTCATTCTACACATCATGTATTATTATTATTATTCTAAGCTCTCTGCACAGATCAGTGACCATCGGGACTGATGCTATACAAAAGCCAGAGATTGTTGCATTTTACAAAGCAACGAAGTACGATGTACATTTTGATCAGAGTAGTGCAAGCCAGCTTGCAAATGGCCCTCAACCTTCAGCCAGCGCTGCGCCCACTTGCACATGGAAGACAGTCTGTGGTACATGCACTGGTAAAAAGTTGAAAAGTGTGTTTTATGTGTGGATTGTACTAATTAGACAGCTGTAATAGATGTGCCTTTGAACTCTGATTTCCTCAAAACGAATTCACGTTGCTTGTTATGTTGTGTTATTTTTGTTTTACGCTATTTTTATAACTAGTTATTTATTTTTTATAATTTTATATGTGCATACAGCTTTCTACAACTGTTTACACAGTAGTTTATTGTGTAATGTTTATTTTATTATAGTTTTTCATATTTATGTAGTGCCTGTAAAGTATCACCGATACCACAATGACTGCAGCAATTTACCAAATGTACTTACTGTGCCCCCTACGATCCTTCCCAGAGGATACCATGCTCGCTCATCGAACCAATTTAAAAATTCATAGAACCCATTTGTTGTGAGGTGATGTGTTGATCTGTAGTTAAACCTGCAAGAGAAAAAAGAAAAGACAGTTAATTAAGAACAGATTCTTCAAAATAGAAGAATCTGTTCCTTTTTTCAGTTTAGCTGGCATGACAAATGCCTTGCTGTCCAAAGTCCTAAACTGTGCCAAACTACTAACTGCATGTATACCCTGGGAATGGTCATTTTCTGGCAGTTATTCTAAGAGCAGCGGGTGATGACGGAAACAATTTGTAAGAAATGTCAGTAGGTCAAGAATGTGGTTAAGCAGATCTTTGACTAATTCTAAAAACTAAAGCATGACTACAGCAACTAAAATTAACTACCTTTGTGAAGTTGAAACTGCTGCAAGTGGCTTTATTTTTTAACTTTGTTTCTTTAGCTGGTTTTGCAATACATCTGTATTGTTCAGAAGAGCTGTGACACTTTGGCTGACCGGGCCTACATTACATGCAGGATGTCTGTCAGGCAAATAAAACTGAAGAGCACCTCCTAGTCGAATACCTTCACACAAAATACAAACAAAAAAAAAAACACACACACCTAACAATATTTGAGCAAATCACATTAAGAACCACTAAGAATGACTGCAAAAAAATAAGATGAGACCAATACAAAAAATAAAACATATTTGAAGCTACTTGCTCTAAATTTCTAATCTGAAATAGTGGGATATCCCTCATTTCACTGAATGTGATTATGCCAGATTCTCTACACAAAACCTTTGAGCATGTAAAATGTCACAATAGAAGTGAGACACATAATGGACTATATCTAGTGCTACAGGACCAGATGATAAAAGACTAGAGATAAAAATTGCAGCTGTAAATGAGATTTAATAGGATCTTTTTTTAATTTCCTACTGGTTGGTTCAATAAGAAGAAAACAAATCTTCCACAGAAAGGAATTTCAATTTGATTTTGATTTCTATGAAAGGTTTGTACAGCCTAATATCACATTGTACAATAAATAGCACGCCTACTAGAAATATCCTAGTTAAAAATCACCAGCACAGAGAACAAAAAAGTTCATTGCTGCCTCTATTCTTTACTAAAGCCACTGATCATAGGCTATGTATTGTCTTAAAACACATTAAACAAATGTTGCTGTCTGTAATGCTGCAGTTCCCTCATTGACCACAATAAGAATGTGGTGACATGAGCTAGCGAGAATCACGCTACATGTACGGTACACCAGAATCAATGAGGATAGATTTATGCATGTATCCTCTCCTGCGTGGTATGATTATACTCTACTTTACTGTTATTGCAGGTTAGTGTCAGGGAGCTGTAATTCACCTGCAATTTTAAAATATATTATTCTGTGGCATTATGACTCACTACAGTACTGTAGTGCTCAAATAAAGCTAATTATCTTATTCAGAGGCCTAGAAAATGTGCACTTAACATTTTTTTCTAAATTGTACTCTAGGACCAACGCTGTATAAAAAAAATAAAAATAAATACTTCCTACCTTTTTATATATCATTATTTTAGTTGCCAGGAAAGAACTGAAAAAATGGAACCCTTTTCACACAGGCAGCAGCGATCCATACCTTAAATGTAGCATGGCTTTCTTATACTTACTGGCAGTATTCCTTAAATAAAATGACAGCTCCTAGTTATAAGTTTCTATTAATTAAAAAGCTTAAAAAAAGGGGAAGGCAATAAATAGCATGTAATTCCAGTTCAGATTGCAAATATTTATGACTGATATTAAAAGCCATTCTTTAGAATCAAGGACCCCAGGGCATGATAATGTTCATGAAAATTGAGATACATTTATCAACATGATGCTATTACGGGGGCAATGCAAATCTGACAAGCAAATCTGGGCTGCGACAAAATTAATAGAACACTTTCGATAAGAACCTTTCACACAGCCAGTGACACCGAGGTGACACTGGAGTGAAATGGGAAAAAAATAGAACCACGTCCTATTTTTAACAAATATGCCAAATGGGGACAATTGCAGTTCTCCATCCAAGCACACGTGTTCTACCAGGATATATATTCTTAGAATGAGGTGTAATTAAGTTTATTGCAGATTACTCTGAGCTACATTTTAAAAGGCCATTCCGCAAAAATGAAATGTTAGAATCTCTGTATAACCGGTTTAGATTCTAATACAGATTTGAATAGCCTAGTTACATTTGAGATTTCATCAGTGTCGCCTCTGGTGTGCAAGATCATTTCATAGCGAAAGGGGCACAGCTGCCCTACAAGAAATCGCATTGCATCCGCTGCGTTGTAGCCTTTTACTACTTCCATCCATCTTATGCTTCACTGTCAGACTGCAACAAGAACAAATAAACAGTGATCATTTTGCAACAATGATGGCCCTCTGGTACTACAGACTTGTTGGGGATTTATACTGAATCCACCTGCAATGCAATTGTGGGACTTCTTTTGTAGCAAATGGGCAAATAGGATTGAACTTCAAACCTAATTTAGTGGGTATGATTGACTGTTGGTAGCACCAGAAAGACTCACTCAGAACTCCATCATGGCTGTAAAACCCCCTGCAACCACTTGGGTAGAAGGTGGTTAGAGATCAGGGATAAAATAATTAAAGCAGTCAAAAACAATCTTTTTTAAACTTATTAAAAACAGATTAGTCTTGACTAATACAAAAGCCTTTTGGTGCTGTAAAATTGTAAAATAGTCAACACAAGTCTTAGCCTACTGCAAAGTTTGCTTTAAACTTTCACAGATCTTATGGTAGTAATGTGGTGGCTGCAGATGTGTTTCAGGCAGGCTGTTTCTATCAATGCCCGACAACAATTCCTTCTGGAGGCTAAGGAGATGGAACATGTAAATGTTTCTGATCTCAATTCTGTGTTTTATTATTTTTTTTTTTTTTTTTGAGCGGTTCTGAAAATATACTTAGTCTGGCTTTAACCAAGGTACAGTATTTCAGTACATTAACAGGACCATTATGATATATTCTATTAGCATAACCCACGATCTGACATTTGGGGCATGGGAGGAGGAGGAGGAAAAAAGACAGCAGTTCAAGAGCACATCTGTGCAGAAAGCATAAAATATACATTTCTGCAACTCATATTTTCTTTGGATGCATAAACACCCAGTTCAAACTATCTGTTGCACTGGTTATAACTTGGTACAGGTGGAGGTATTTGATAAAAGGATAGTTAATATTGTTAAAGCATGCCATTTACATTTCTAGACTGAACTTGAAATCTAAGGAAAAGAAAGGGGGTGGTGTTAACATTACATCACTGCTTCGTTTTGCATGTCCCTGCCTAACAATGAATAAACTCAATTTCTAAAAAAAATACGGAGCACCTAACCACATGCACTCCTTCAAAAGGATAAATGAATCAGAGCATTTCGAAATTCAAATGTTTCCTTTGATAACTTGCATCAGACATTACAGCCTGCAAAATTAAATACAATAACTATATAGCCAGACAAATTGGAGTTAGATTTCATTGTTCATACTGTAGAGAGACCAGTTTCTGTATAATGCTGCCTGATGTCATGAGTCAAATCAACCAGAATGTGTTCACCAGGGCCTACAGTGGAGCAGCAGTAATAAATGCAGCACATTGAAAAGAAGTTAAAAGAATGAACAGTTACTGGTTTGAAGACCTTCACATTTACCTATGGCACGTTTAGTAGACCAAAGAAATGTATGACCACTTAAACCAGGAATGGGTGAAACTGCTACTGTATGCAATAGGAGTTTTATTTCCATCCCTTGTAATACTTTAAAAACAAACAAGGGCACTCATCACCATTTCATCTTCATAGAAGAAAAACATTTCCTGAAGAACCACAAGAACAGAAAAAAGGCCAACTACACTCCTTCTCCTGCACCCCCAACCCCCTCCTTCATACATGTGGCATTTTAAATATGCTTTTGGTTTGTGGCTTCTGAGCTACAACAGCACCCACTTCTCAGTAATAAGAACAGGAGGTAATGGAATAAAGTTAGAAAGATCCCCCATCACCTCTCTTTCAATATCAAGAAATTGGCACCTTCTTATGCTGGCTGAACTCCATCCCCATCACTGATTGGCAGAGTGGGGGTTCCGACTCTCAACCTTCTTATATGAGGTCAATGCAATGAAGAGCTGAATTCACAGCCTACTTCATGTTCTACTCTCCAGGATTACAAGAAGTTCAGCGGGTCAAGCCTTTACTAAGGAATTTACAGCTCTATGCGTTCCAACAGAATTAGGTTTTACCAGCAGTACAGCAGCAAGGGTGAAAGACAACACACTCCACTGGGATTGGGTTATCAGCCTGAAAACAGACAAGAGCTGTCCCTTTAAAACTGCTGAACCAATGTACTTAGAGTTGCATTAATATATCAGTTATCTTTCAAGCAACATAGTAACACTCAGGGATGGGTTATATGTGTACTGTTTCATCTTCTTAGATCATTAACAGCCAAATGGCCCAGTTTAGAACCGGGACTCAGGCTGCAATGTTAACAAAAAGATCAGCCCTATTTCCATTATATTGTCCATGAAAGAGTACAGTATGTGTCTGTATGAACTATCAGAATAGGTACCTTTTCTTTGCCCCACACTGATTTAACTAGTGTTTAACTAACTGATTAAAGCAAACATTACCTACATTATATCTGTCAGCGCATTTCAGTCTCTGTATACACATGACATATCCTATGTGCAGTCTGCAACAGTGAAGATTTATTGAAAGACCCAAATAAGAGTATGAACAAATTCATAGAGGCTCCCAATTATACAGGAGCAAACAGCACACAAATGACACCCACATATGCTTTAGTACCGTTACATTTTTATACAGCTTTAGATAAGTGCCACATTGATTTTGTTAAAAACAAAAAGTGCATCCAAGGACATTTTTACAGTGCAATATGTCATCTTAAGTATCTTGCTTTTATTGCATATGTCATCTTAAGTATCTTGCTTTTATCGGTATGTTCGGGCAGTGAAAATCAAGTGCTTATTTAATCTGTGCCTGTGACAAGTAAACCAATTGTGTAAAACTCAACTGTCAGTCTTGGTAATGCCGCAAAAACTCTTTAAATAAATAAATAAATTGCAGTAGCAATACCACAACGTTAGAAAAGACAAAAATGGTTGGCTAGTGCTCATACCACTTTTTTTATCCAAAACAGCAGCAGGAACATTTCCTTCATAAGCCTTCATAAATTGGTATTTAAAAAAACAAAATATCTAAGGGAGAATAGGAACATCTCTCTCACAGCTCCAGGTCTGTTCCTGGTTCACAAACTATCTATACCTGCATACCTTTATTCAACAAAGGAGATACACTTTAATAACTAAAAAGAAAAGAATCTTAAAAAAGGTCCAGTCAAGTTCGATTAAAAGCAGAAATGTGCTTACCACCGAGATGCTTCTTGTTACAGGAACCTACCTGGCAAAATCCAGGATTAAAATGTGTAACTCCAAACACAAAAATATTAGTATTTTACATTCCATCCAATAAGGAGGCTGTGTGATCCAGTGGTTAAAGAAAGGGGCTTGTAACCAGGAGGTCCCCGGTTCAAATCCCACCTCAGCCACTGACTCATTGTGTGACCCTGAGCAAGTCACTTAACCTCCTTGTGCTCCGTCTTTCGAGTGAGATGTAATTGTAAGTGACTGTGCAGCTGATGCATAGTTCACACCCCCTAGTATCTGTAAGTCGCCTTGGATAAAGGCGTCTGCTAAATAAACAAATAAATAATAATAAAGAAACTTTCAAATAAAAAAAAAAGACACATGTGAGCCCTCCTTCCCCATAAAATACCACAAATAGCAATTGAAAACTAAATTAATATTTAAAAAATGACTCACTTTGGCTAACTTCCAATTACATGTAAGCAAATATTTTCAAACTGTCAAATTATTTGTTAGTAAATATATGTATTTTAAACATTAGCTGGCATTATGAAACATTTGCAGTAACTAGTGCAAGTTACATATCATCCAAAAGCTAAATTCAAAATGTACTCATTAAAATACAGTTTGTGTTAGAATTACACTGATTTATAATTGAGCTGCTGTAGCTTTAAGAGGGTGATATGTGCTGTAGTGCTTGCATGGACGGTGGAGGAGTCATGGTTGTAGTATAAGCATTTTTTAATTTTTTATTTATTTATTTCTTAGCAGACGCCCTTATCCAGGGCGACTTACAATTGTTACAAGATGAGCATGTAGTCTGTGTGTTACTTTGGCAGCTTCAAACTTGCAAGAATATCAATTCATATTGCTGTTTTTATAATTGGAAAAGGCATAATCAAGTTACTATAAATCCAGGACATACAAGAATAAAAAAGTTACGTGGATTGGTTTCACAGACATCTGTCTGGAAGTGGTTTTCTTTCACCGATCGGCTGGCTACATTAGCATTATGTTAATACTTTGTATTACTTGTAATAATTTTTCAATTACATTGTCATATCACTAGCAAACAAGTGGGATGAATAGATTAATCGATCAGATGATTAATCAATAGAAAATGTCAATATATAGTTGCAACATAAAAATGAATTAAATAAAATATTTGTTTACAGTTAAGAGTCCAGAGCTAGAAATCTGTATTCAGGGTTTTCAATTAGTTTTAAAGGTATGAGGCTTTAAGCCAGAATGGAAGAGTTTGCTTTCTCTGTAAATAGTGGAAAACCTGTGTCTCATTTGCAACAAATCGCTTACACACTGTAGTTTGTGCAAGACGAGCAACCTTAAAACGCCTCTTAGACGCACGCCTCATCAGTCAGCAGATGCTCCTTTTGGCGTTTAGTAAAGAAAGTGAAGTAGCGACTCAAGCGAGTTTTGTATGGCATGGATAGAGCTCTTCGTTTTCGGTTTTTATTTTTTGTCACGTGATGTCCCTTTAAAAGTTAGAGCTGACTGTTTCTTTTTTATATTCCGAGTGACCAATTATATTTTGTATTTATTTCCCTCCACCAATTTGAAATGTCCAATTATGTTTATGTATCATTGTTTATTTATAAAAAAAAAAAAAAATTAATTATACCTGGGTTTAATTAAGGGTGGAAGAATTAACCTGTGGGTGAGTTGGTGGGGAGAGGAATATCTGTGCAGGAGTGCCAAAAAAACAGTGTTGGTTAGTGTTAAACAGGGGAATTGTGTATATTGGTGTAGGTATTAAAAGTCAGTAAACAGCTTTCCTGTCTGACTAATACCCCTTCTCCACTGGCACATCTGACGGCTGAGGGCTCGGTACAGGTACGGGTGGTTCTCCACTGTATTTGTCGAACCGACAGAGAACCAAACCATGAAACTCTGGCCTCAAGACATGTGAATCCAACTGTAAGCCAAGCCGAGACAGGGGCGGGGTTAAGGATTTTCATCATTACGTTGCGTCTGTCAGTACACTCCACAAAGACAAACAAACAACATGCCGGGCAGCGAGTGTGATGAGAGAAAAGTACAGCCGTGGGACGCTGAGGAAGTGCAGGCTCTAGTTTCTCTGTGGGTTTAGTTTATGCTCTAATTTCTCAGGATTTGAAAGAAATGGCCATAAACCACGGGTACAGTACACTGAACTCGCACACTCAAAACACAAAATTCTACCAAAATTTCTCATCCTTGATTTAAAAGAAATGCGGAATATAAAAATTCTAAACTTATTTACAAAATTAGTCAAACAAAAAACAGCTATACCATACATTAATGCTGAGACGAACACAGGATTTTCATGTTTGAATATTCGTTCAATTTAAATATATGTTAGTTTTCAAAAAGTAATAAAATACATTATATTGCTCGGAACACACGCAGAGACAGGATAGCAGCAGGGGCAGGGGGTGTTTTACAGCAAGATGTTCCACTATGTAACATGTTAAAGTAGGAAAAGAATACGTTGTGTAGGCCTTACTTTACATTTCCAGCAAGTTGGGCACTGTTTAACCAAGCATTTCAGATTGACATGCTTACCTTTTTTATGTCTCATGAAATTCTGACTCGTTCTAACAATGTGTTTTGAGCTAGATGGCTTGGTGTGGCTCGGTGGCTAGATGGCTTGGTGTGGCTCGGTTGTACAGTGGAAAAAAGGTATAACAGACAGGGCTAACTGAAGTTTAGCTGGAGTTCCAATGTGGATTAAGTAGGGCTGTGTTAGAAGGTTAGTTCGCGAGCCAGGAATTCAAAGGTGGTTTTAAACCTTTGAAGGTTTTTCAAGTTGCATTCACATGTTTTTTTTTTTTTTTGCTGTTAACAGAAATCGTTTGACAATGTGTGAATACTATAAATCACACATTAAATGTCACTCCCATGCAAAATTAGATCTTTTGATTTATATAATGCATATTACAGAAGATCAAAAGCGTGCCTCCGTACATCAGCAGGTAAACTATACAATTCACAGGTGCTCAATCACTGAGGACAATACATCAAAACAGGTTGCTTACCCAAGAATGAATGAATGAATGAATGAATGAATGAATGAATGAATGAATTATATATATATATATATTCCCTAGAAATAACTTTTAAAGGTAATTTGATATTGAATGTTGCAGAAGTCAGGTTTTAGCGCTTTTTAAATCTTATTGAAAAAAGTGATACTAAAATGCTCTGTACAAAAATCTCTTCTAAATGTTAATGGCTGAAGTCACACTTGTTGGTATTAGTATGAAGTTTTCACATTAGTATTGTGCCTCATTCAACCACACGCACAAAGCCTCACAGTGTAAACCAAATCAATGAGCAAACCCTCAATCCTATCATACTGTAACCCTGGTGGAAATCATTAACATTGCACTTGCACATGCCTAGTTCAGTAGCTTAAATACATTGTTTGCTGGGAACTATTGTCATTAAACATGACAAGCTCTCCTGTAGGAATGTTGAAGTAGGTGGTACAGTACAGGTTAAACACAATCAAGTTGATCATGAATACCACAAAATGTCTACAGTAGGAGGCCCGATGTGTCCCCATAATCTGCTGTCCAATCGCTCTTAAGCCGAAGGACCTCAGTATTCTAAACACTACATTATTGACAAATCAGGAGAATAAATCAAGCAATCTTACAAAGTTCCTCCTAAACAAATTACTTGTGTATTGATTTCCTAAAAATGGGAGGGGCATGGAGATTAAATATACAGGGCACTGAAAGATACAATACTGCTTGATTCATTTGTAAGTACATAAAAAGGGACCCTGAGCATTTCAGTGCCTGTGGCAGCTGTACTTCAGCTTCACATTGCGTATCTTTGCAGTTATAGGCAAAAGGAAAGTGAGAAAACTGGACAGAGTACAGATTTCAGGATAGTGTATTTTCCGCACTATTTACGTGAACTTTCACTTGCCCCTAGGGGAAGTGTAAATGTTGTTTTCATACAGGTTCCAGAGGGAACACAGCCACTCATTACACAGGGGTTACTTTATAAAGTACAGTGTAAAGTGATGCTATACTAATTTCCTGTTCAGTTTTAGACTTGTAGTGAAACTGAGCTAGAGCACAGGAAGGAGTTTTGATTTTTACTTTATGTCTGAAATATCTGTGCATTCCAAACTGAAGTAAAACCAAACAAAAAAAAAAAAAAAAGATCTTCACATAGCAGTAACATTGCTAGTGCAATAAAAGGTAAGAAAATAACCATCTGGCAGAGCTCTCTGGTAAGCCTGTTTCTTTCACAGCAGGATAGGAACAACTGGCTAACACTGCTCCCTATGCCAACTTCTGAAATTTCAAAATAGAATGTACCTACAAGCTGCCAACCTGCACACATTTCATAGATACAAACTGCCATCTCTCAATCCAAAGGTAAATATGCCACCTGCTTTGCCAAGATTTGCTTGAGTTATACCAAGCCAACTAGCTATGTTTTGTATACTAATACATCACTGTAAAAATGAACCTGTGGATGGCTTTGCCTTTGTAGGTTGCCGTTAAAGCCTTGTTATTGTATGAGGCTTAGGACTAACTCCAGTCACTTAAAACAGATACTGGCCTTACTACCCAAGTGCAACGCATAAACTCAGTGCAGAATCCTTTTATTCCACAAGCTTCAGCAGTGCACCTTGTATCACCTCTGAAACCTATCAAGTGCCAGCAAAATTACCTTGAATAGCAAGTCTGACTCACAACTGTCAAAACTAATAGCTCCATCCTTTGCTCATAGTTTAAAGGTGGTGTTCAGTCTTTTAACTCAAGCAATATGTTTTTCTGAGCAGCTTGTTTAAACATTGGCATATCTAAATGGAGAACAAGATTATCCAGGAGATAATTAACATGTAAATTTAAATTAAAAGGCAGGGATGGCATCTACACCTGGAAGAGAAGCATCCCCTGAATTCTTACCAATATTGACATCCTAGATGACTTGCTGTCCCTGATCTCTATGTGGCATGCCAAGGATTGACTCAATGCAGTGATGAAATATAAAAGTGACAAACATGCGCAGTTATCTGCAAAAAAACATTGCTGTACAAAGCTGCAAGTCTAACCACTGTCATTTATAAAGCTGGGCACATTAAAATAGAAAAATACAGACAGGAGCTATGGAAAACACTGATGCAGGATTATGTCAAGCAGTGAAATGAAATGATTTCAGGGTCTTTACTGTTTAGCATTTTATCAGCCAAGACACATTACCTCAGCACTACCACACTTCATGCATAACAGCTGTAGGTGAAAGCAGCAGCATTAAGGACATGCCAAGTGTTGTATCAATGTTCTTCATGGCAGCTTGCAGGAAGGACCTTTACCTCAGGGCCAAGTAGGTGGGCTCAGGTTTGAATTCTGCATTGTAAAATCTAAATGGATCTCTATCTAACACTTGAAATGCAGAAAGCCAATATATACAGCACTGTATGAGAGATTCTGTCCATGGTATAATCTACTGTAAATCGGTGAGGTCTTGTGTGCTCGGCAGAAGTTTAAATTCAAAAATGGGAACTTAAGCAAGGATAAAGTAGAACTTCCACTTTTCCAGCCCATTGTAGAATATGCACACACCACTATGTGTAGTAACAACTTATCACACATAGTTCCAGAATAGAAGTAAATGTGTTTTATTCTTAAACAATGCATATAGTTAAGTATTTATTTGCAAGTCATACCCAACTATAGGAGATTGCTTTAGAGTAACTTTTTTCTAAGGGAGTTTCAGAAAATGCTTCATTTTTAGTGTAATAGTACAAACAAGGAGGTCATCTGGACTCCCCTATGTGGTGTTATTATATTACGGCAGTAGCTTAATTTTCCTACCTGGGCTTCACCACTTCACAATAATCAATTTGTCATTGGCAGATATTAAAGTCAAAACATAATCTTGGTCTTAGAGAGATTTTGGACATCATAGTGGTTTAAATTGAGGGTAGAACTCCCCTGGGTGCATCTTAAAGGTTTAAGAGTGAGACATCTCAGCAATAACACCTAAGGCAGTATGATCCATTTAGTGTGGGCAAGTTCTTAATGGGGTACTAAATAGTTGTTAAAAATGAAAGAGCCAAGACTACAACATATAGTGCCATTACATTTAATATGCAAGCACTACCAACACTGAATAATTCGCAAACATTGAAGTGATTATTAACATATGACCTACATTTCTTAATTACATTACAACACTGCTGGATACTGGTGTGAGGAGAACCTACAGTATTTACAATGCAGTGCCTAAAACCTTACTAAAGAATTACTCATAATGTCAACTAAAAGTACAGATTGGGGGGGTCATTTTGGTTCTGAAACAATATTTTGAATAAAATACAACAGGGATTACAGACAACGTGCTCATAAATAGGCCAATTTCAGTAAGATTAGTTACTTAATTTAAATGTACATCAATAGGCCAGTCAGCAAATACATTATTACTTCAACCTTGATCAGGCTCTATTGCTAACATAACAAAAAGCTGACTAATTGGTGTTTGATTTGTTGTGCTGAAAGAACATTCAAAAGACAAAGAAATATTTGGCATAATTCAAGTCAACAAAATAAGTTTAAACCTTTTTTCTATCCTTTAAAGGCCACAGAGTGGAGGAAAATCAACAATGAAAGCTGTGTGATAAGTGGAGTCTTTCAATACACTAGGCTATTAAGTTGAAGGTTGATTTTCATAACTTGCATCTGGCCGGGAACAATGGACAGAGTGACAACATTATGCAAATTGAATATACCGATGTAAAAACTGATCATTTTTTATAGGTAGTCATGCTTGTACGCCCCACATAATACAGGGCTTCCGGGTCGAGGGTCCGCCTGTGTGACAATTGAGGTTTTCCTGTGCTGCAAAATACCTCTTCTGCGATGTTGTCACTGACGACAAGGATTCTGTAACGTCTGTTTATTATCACTTCGAAAGTACAATATAACTATTAGTAAAGTTAAAAAGCACACACACAAAAAAAACCCCCACAGGTTTAATATTCACAAGATGACATTGCATGTCAGTTGCATGGTTTCAGCACTAAGCTAGATACATCTGCTCTGTCATAAACCGGCATTAATTTACAGGCGAATGAATGAATTGAATAGTTACTGCACCGGAACGTTAAATCAAACCCTAAACCATCAAGTGACCGCAAATTATTTTTACTGTTCCGGAGCTTTTTTAACGTGCAGGTTGATCCAAGAATGCAAAACCTGGGCTAAAGTTGACTTGGAGGGATAGAAAAAAAGTTGCAATGACTTGCTTTCTACGTGTGGGCAAATGCTATCATACGGACTATGTACTCACCAGGGGTCAAACTCGTGGATGATGCTCTCGAAACGGATCACGGCAAAAAGTCTGGAACTGAAGCCTGCAAGCCAGGCCAGAAACAGAATGGTGAATGAGAGCAAGGACTGCCAACCTGCAGGCTGGGCAAGACCACCGGAGAGGCCTCCAGCTGCAGCTGCGGCGGGCTTAGGCCGGCTGTTGCTCAGCATTAAGTCCCCAGCATTCGTGGAAGCCTTCTGCTTGCTGTCGGTGACTGAGTGCTGCTCCGCCATATTCTGTGTTGACCGCTGTGAATCTGGGTCGGAAAGAGAGCCCCCCACCCCCCGCCTCGCTAGCTCTCTTTCTCGCTCAGACTCCCCCCTCCTTTGTGGATAACTCCCCTGGTATTTATTCGCAGCTACTTAACAGAGTAACATACCACCCGAGCACCATCAGCCAGGCACTAAACGCAACTGACTCAGAATGTGGAAGGGGCGAGAACAGTTGGGACTACAGGAAGAACTATCAGCCTCTCACAGCGCGACAGCTATCGCGGGGAGGACCGAACACAAGCCATCCAACCAATCCTAAAAATATTTTTTTGTAACCGACTGCGCTGTGAGCCAATCGGATGCGATGTAAAAGTGATTATGGAAAGGACAAAAAAATTGAAGGATTTATTGAAACAAACCAACCAGATTAGACACGAATTTGTGATTGAGTTCAATCTAAGCCTATCAGCCGCCAGAAGTCAGGGGGTTGGTCAGTATTATTTGTGCACCAATAAAATAAATGACTTGCATCCTCAATGCAAAGTAGCATAAACCCACGTTGAAAACACGGAAATGTTCTACGTGAGAGAAATGTATATATGCAATGGCAAAAACTTCGTTATAGTAACGTTACGGGTTGGTTGCAAAAAGTCCAAAAGGTTAGGAAATTGCAAGTTAAGGCCATTGCACAATGGATCCGAGCATCCGAATTTAACGTGCGTCTAAGAAAAAAAAAAGATCATGTGCCATTGTGCCTTCCTTATGATTACACCTTGCACAGAGTCCGTAATTGTACGACGGTGATGCGTCATTTTTGGAATCGAAACAAGTTCGATTTGACCCGATTTGACGTGCGTTAAAAATTACATTGACCAATGAAAAACGACTGGGAAGACACGTGTATTCTCTGAACAAAATGGAAATAACAAAATGTATCATTACTTAATGATAAATCCAACAAAGACTTTGAAAAAAAAAGAAAACATGGAAAGACATTGCCGTGGACTTGGGCATGAATGATATGTATTATAAAACATGAAATTATGAACTGATAGCATAAACACGTGGAGTTTGTGCAGTATAGGTTTTTACAAGCATATACTTTTTATTTCAATTGTTCTAGTCGAGGAAGTAAAGAAACAATGGCCTAACCTGGAGACACATATCAGAGAAAGAAGCGTGGCAGGGCAACCAAGAGCGGTCAGGGCTAACAGTCAGAAAAGAGTACACATACTAATTTGGACCAATCAGAGCATAAGCATGACTACGTTTACCCATTTGAATTGGTACGTGTTCTAAAAAAAATGACACGAGCTATGTATTTCCTACGTTGGTGTCGAGTCATTTTACATTGGTTGCTGGTCATGACAACGTATTTGTTTGTAATAGCTTCCCATCACATATGACATCACTAAGCATATGACAAATTCTCCCCGAAGACTGGCCATACCGACCTTACACTGTGAAATCATAGTCCTTGTGATTGGTAACATGTTCAATAACTCCATTAGCATTCCCACAATGTTTGCTGTCAGCTTTAATGAACAACAGAATTCCTTGCATTCAGAAATGTGTAATTCATGTTGAGGTATGTAGTGATGAGTATTCGTTTTTTGGAAAGGAGTACCTGAAAATGGGACCATGCAACAGACATGCAATATGTCAAACCCTACATGTATGTTAACACTTTCCATTACAGTATGGTATACTGTTGATACATGTATGCTGTTTTATGTCTCTTGTAAGCATAACATCCACGCATTACAATCCACCTCTTGTTTATGTACTTCATTGAGTACCATTTCATTTTCACAATGGTGAACTGCAGAAATCTGCAATTGTACTTATACATTTTTATGTCATAATTGGCTTCCAGCATAACAGTATGTTAGCAAGCATTCATAGTCAACTGTAAAGTTTGAAAGAAGAATGGTTAATCACAGTGCAAACATACACATACTGCAGAAAATACAGTGACTCCTTTTGCCATGTGAAACAGTGCAGTTAATACAAGAAAGCCAATGTTGCAGGTTCCAGCTACAGAAAATATTGTTTGTATGAATATTGCTGATAGTGTTTCAAGCGATATGGCTTTTTTAACATTATTTCCCGTAATACATGGAAGGTCCCTAATCAATTCTATAGCACTACTTTATTCTGAGTTTATTGGTTTTACTTATTATTGGTGAAATAATTAGCTTGACAGCAAACATTGTGGGAATGCTAATGTAGTTACTGAACATGTTACCAATCACAAGGACTATGATTTCCCAGTGTTATGTCCGTATGGCCAGTCTTCGGGGAGAATTTGTCATGTGCTTAGTGATGTCATTGATGATGTCATATGTGATGTCAAGTGTGACAGAAAACATACATGATTTCCATTACATGTGAGTAGATGTTAAAAATTCATGCTGATTTGAACTCGGCTCTCGCCAAGATAAGCACCAACTAAGACGTAGCTTTTTAGTAAACTAATGTGATCCATCTGTATCTCCATCCATTTGTGTTTCCTTCCATATGATGATGTAGATATCCTTCTGCCTGGTGTTGATGGCTGAAGTATAATGCTGGCTCCAGGGATCAGCTTATTTTGCCTCCCTAGCGCATCAGCACACACAGCGGCTGCGATGCTGTCTCCGGGGATCAACCACAGTGTGGTCTCCCCAGCGCATCAGCATGACAACCGTCTGGATTGAGCTAAGTAGGTTACATCTCTGGGGTCTTGAAGTGGGCACCTTCCATCCTGGTGTTTCGTTGACTAGCCCACGACACCTCAAGAGGGCCCAGCTTACTTACCCGTACATCAGCATTTCTTTCTTTCTAATGTGCTTGAGATCCCCAATCAGAATCTTTCCGTCTCAACCACAGCCAGTTGCTGCTCCTCTCTGCTGCTTCAGATAAGTTCTTCACTGTGCGACCTAACTCTTGGCCACTGAATCCGACGTCTCTGAGAAACCGGGTTGTAGAGTGTGCCACAAATCCTCGACAACCCACCTCCACTGGGTAAACCCGGACTCTCCATCCTCACTGTTCCGCTTCAGCAGCTAGTTGAGCATACCGCAGTTTATTCCTCTCATACGCCTCATCTACAGCATCCTCCCATGGCACTGTTAATCTCAGGTGGAAAAATAAGCCGTTAACCAACATCTGCCAGCATTTTCCAGTCTCTAGCAGCTTCCAGTTGTCCTGGGCGAGGCTTGGTTTTAACACCTTTTCTTGGCGGAGGAATGTTGTCTTATGTGTGTAATGTTTTGATGGAACTGGTGGCAACTTATTGGTCATGTTACGCTTGTCTTCCAATGCTTAGGCCAAACATTGCAGCACCTGGTCATGGCGCCAAGTAAACCGTCCTTGGCCAAGAGCCACCTTACACCCTGTCAAAATGTGCCTTAATGTTGCAGATGATGAACACAAAGGACATGAAGAATCCTCTCCTACCCAGAGGTTTAGGTTCTGTGGTGATATGAGAACATCATATGTTGACCTGATGAGGAAACTGATCCTGCTCTGTTCCATTGTCCATAGGTCTTGCCAGCCGCTCTTGCATTGTTCCACACTCTCCCATCTCATCCATTCTCCCTGCTTGGCCTGGGAAACGGCCTTTACGCACCTCATCCTCTCCTCCTGCTTTTGCACCTCATTGACTACCAGCTTCCTCCGTTGAGCTGGGGCTGCCTTGTGCCATGTAGGAGGAGCTGAACTGAGACCAAGACCCCCTCTTCCATGCTGAACTTGCCCCATGATATCACCGATTCGAAGGGCAGTCTTTGCATCTTCCACAGCTTTCTTGGCTGCCCACTTTCTTCCAGTTTTCAACACAGGTGCTGCCTCCCTTACGCATTTGTTGCATGACTCTACTATTGTCATTTCCAGTCGGACCTTGGCACACTTAAACTCCTTAGTTAGAGCGGAGACTGGTAGCTGCAGTATTCCTTACCATAAAGTCCCATTCTGCTGAGGCAGCGTGGAACTCCCAACCATTTCCTGATGTATGAACTGATTAAAGCTTCCAGCTTCTCTACTGTTGTCAAAAAAACCTAGTACACAGTCAGTGGCCACAGCAGCCTCGGCATCAGACCAAACTGAAAGCACCAGAGTTTTAGTTTGCCTGGTAAAGCGCTGCTGTCTGTGCTCTTCAACCCTTCCACTGCTTGTTGTCTAACTTCTCCCACATGAACTGTGCCCTTTAGATCTGTGTCCTTTAGATGGTTAATTTGCCCAATAACCGATTAGTGCAAGCTACTTTGGTTGTCATGTCATCCATGTATGCTCGAATTGGTGGTAGTCGCATTTCAGAAGCCAAGCGCTCTCCTCCCACTACCGATTTTGATGCCCTAATGATTACTTCCATTGCCATGGTAAAAGCCAGTGGAGAAATGGTGCATCCTGCCATTATTCCAACTTCTAGGCATTGTCATGTAGTGCTGAATTGTGAAGTTGAAAAACTAAATTGCAAATCTCCAAAGTTGGCTTTCACTAAATTTGTTATTGTCATCGGTACACTGAAAAAATCATATGCTGCTGTCACAAAGACGGCCAGAGTGGGTGGCGTCAGACCAGAAAAGGAATACACAGAGAGATGTGGTTTGGTATAAGCTGGGCGCGTGATCGCGCTCAGCATTTAATAAACAGAAAATAAAAGGTTTGAAACACAAAAAACACTGGACACGGCACTTGCGCCAAAATAAAGAGACAAACAAAAACGAACACACACTAACAAACAGGGACGAACAAACACGGTGAGTAAAGCAATATTTACGTTCCTTCTTTCTTTCACTTTTTAGTTTCTCCTCTCTCTCCCGTTCTCCACTCACCGAACACCAACCCCGACTGAATGAAACGTGCATCTATATATACTGTTGTGCTGGGATTCAATTACTAATTAATTATTCACTTGAATCCCAGCACGTGAATTAATTCTGTGCAACCCCGTGCTCGCATATTATATTTTAAATGCACGTGCGTGATGTGCAATCCCGTGCCTAAATACAAATATACAATTTAAACACACGTGAAACACAGACCTGTTTATATCCCGTGTACCAATCTATACACCAACATTAACATACGCACCCATACATACAACACAGAACACACAAATGCACACAGGGGCGGGGCACTTTGCCACATATACCCCCCCTTGTGCGCAGCACACATGGCCTCAACGGCCACCTCCCCCCTTAAAAATCCAGCAGTCCAGGACAAAGTCTCGGGCTGGGAAGGGAGGCTTCAGTAGGCCCATGGCTGGCAATGCTGTCAGCTCCCCTGCCGGTAGTGGCACGGCTGACAGCATGCTGGTCCCGTCCTGCAGCGAAAAAGCTGCGGGGGCAGGTGGTCCCCCGACCTCCCCCTTCTTCGTAGCCGGCAGCTCCCTCCTGTGGGGCTCCGGCCACAAGAACTCCTGCAGCGAAACTACTGCTGGGGAACGTGGTCTCCAGACCTCCTCCCCCTTCTTCGTGGCCGGCAGCTCCCCTTTCTGGGGCTCCGGCCACCGTACTCCCTGCGGAGGTACGGGCAGCAGAGGCAGCTCCTGCTCCTCTGCTCCGGGCGGTGGTGGAGGCAGAGGCAGCTCCAGCTCCTCTGCTCCTGGCGGTGGTGGAGGCAGAGGCAGCTCCAGCTCCTCTGCTCCTGGCGGTGGTGGAGGCAGAGGCAGCTCCAGCTCCTCTGCTCCTTGCGGTGGTGATGGCGGAGGCAGAGGCAGCTCCTGCTCCTCTGCTCCTTGCGGTGGTGGTGGCGGAGGCAGAGGCAGCTCCTGCTCCTCTGCTCCTGGAGGTGGTGGAGGCAGAGGCAGCTCCTGCTCCTCTGCTCCTTGCGGTGGCGGTGGTGGAGGCAGAGGCAGCTCCAGCTCCTCTGCTCCTTGCGGTGGTGGTGGCGGAGGCAGAGGCAGCTCCTGCTCCTCTGCTCCTTGCGGTGGTGGTGGCGGAGGCAGAGGCAGCTCCTGCTCCTCTGCTCCTGGAGGTGGTGGAGGCAGAGGCAGCTCCTGCTCCTCTGCTCCTTGCGGTGGTGGTGGCGGAGGCAGAGGCAGCTCCTGCTCCTCTGCTCCTGGAGGTGGTGGAGGCAGAGGCAGCTCCTGCTCCTCTGCTCCTGGAGGTGGTGGAGGTAGAGGCAGCTCCAGCTCCTCTGCTCCTGGCGGTGCTGGCTCCCTCTGCTGTGGCGGCTGGGCATGTGCACGCCGTGCTGCCTTCAGCAGCATAGCGAGAGGCTGCTGGGGGACACCAGCATCCTGCCCTTCTCCCCCCCAAAAATTTTCAGGGGGTTGAGCCTGTAACTCCTCCCCTTCTGGCTCTTGGGGCTGAACCAGCAGGCATTTTCCCTCTGCTGGTGGCTTGGGTCCCAGGGCTGTGGAAGCCCCGACTTGCCTCCCTTTGGGCTGTGGACGCACCGACTCCTCCCTTTTGGGCTGTGGACGCCCCGACTCCTCCCTGTTGGGCTGTGGACGCCCCGACTCCTCCCTGTTGGGCTGTGGACGCCCCGACTCCTCCCTGTTGGGCTGTGGACGCCCCGACTCCTCCCTGTTGGGCTGTGGACGTTCGGGCTCCCCCCACTCAGGCGTAGGACGTTCGGGCTCCTCCCACTCAGGCGTAGGACGTTCGGGCTCCTCCCACTCAGGCGTAGGACGTTCGGGCTCCTCCCACTCAGGCGTAGGACGTTCGGGCTCCTCCCACTCAGGCGTAGGACATTCGGGCTCCTCCCACTCAGGCGTAGGACATTCGGGCTCCTCCCACTCAGGCGTAGGACATTCGGGCTCCTTCCGCTTGGGCTCCTCCCATTTGGGCTGTGGAGGCAAAACCAGCAGGCATTCACCCTCTGCTGGTGGAGATGGGGACAGCAGGTACTCACCCTCTGCTGGTGGAGATGGGGACAGCAGGTACTCCTCTGCTGGTGGTCCTGCTACCTGGGCTGCTGTTCCATTTATGGTTGCCTCCAGGTAGTTGAGGACAAACTCCACACCCTCCTCCAAGGTGTTTGGGGTGTGTTCCTGCTGATATGCCTCCCATCTCTCACTGTCCATCATCCACAGGACTCGGACGACTATGGGCAGAGATTGGGCCTCCAGCCCAGCATTCTCCAGGAACCAGCCCCGCAGTTTGATGGCGTCTTCTGCCATTGATTTTTTTTGTTTGTTTTTTTCCCCCAAAACAATATTTGTAATTTTTTTTTTTTTTTTTTTTTTTTTTTAATCCAGACCCCTCCTGGTCTGACGCTTGGAGGCGCGGCTATCCCACGAAGACACCACGTGTCACAAAGACGGCCAGAGTGGGTGGCGTCAGACCAGAAAAGGAATACACAGAGAGATGTGGTTTGGTATAAGCTGGGCGCGTGATCGCGCTCAGCATTTAATAAACAGAAAATAAAAGGTTTGAAACACAAAAAACACTGGACACGGCACTTGCGCCAAAATAAAGAGACAAACAAAAACGAACACACACTAACAAACAGGGACGAACAAACACGGTGAGTAAAGCAATATTTACGTTCCTTCTTTCTTTCACTTTTTAGTTTCTCCTCTCTCTCCCGTTCTCCACTCACCGAACACCAACCCCGACTGAATGAAACGTGCATCTATATATACTGTTGTGCTGGGATTCAATTACTAATTAATTATTCACTTGAATCCCAGCACGTGAATTAATTCTGTGCAACCCCGTGCTCGCATATTATATTTTAAATGCACGTGCGTGATGTGCAATCCCGTGCCTAAATACAAATATACAATTTAAACACACGTGAAACACAGACCTGTTTATATCCCGTGTACCAATCTATACACCAACATTAACATACGCACCCATACATACAACACAGAACACACAAATGCACACAGGGGCGGGGCACTTTGCCACAGCTGCCCAAAGAAGTTCATGTGGCACTGAACCATATGCATTAGCCAAATCCAGGAATGTCACATGGAGCTCCTTCCTCCCCTTTTTAGCTGATTGAAATTGTTACCAGATCACATTGATGTGTTCTAAGCATTCTGGGAAACCTGGAATGCCCGCTTTTTGTACTGAAATGTCAATGAAGCAGTTCTTTAATAGGTAAGATGACAATCTCTGAGCAATAATGCTGAAGAAAATCTTGCCTTCTACGTTTAATAGGGAAATAGGGCGAAACTGACTGATGTGTGTAGAATCTTTAGGTATAAAGATTGGAGTATATATTTAGGTATAAGGTGGAGTCTTTAGGTATAAAGACTCTACCTGCTCGGCGCCATGCTCTTGGTACAACCTGTTTTTCCCATGCCACTTTCATCAATTTCCACAGGATTTGTAGAACTCCTGAAGCACTCTTGTACACTCTGTATGGAACTCCATTAGGACCTGGAGATGATGAAGCCCTTACTTTTTTCACAGCTTGCTCTACTTCTTTCCACTTAGGTGCGCAGTCCTCCATTTCACATTCTAGTGGATTGATAGGTGGGATGTCTGAAGGAATTGACATAGGCTTCTGCTTTTTTTTAATCTGTTTCCTCCAAATATCTGTCCAGCTCAAACTTAGATGCTTTTAGTGTGCCATTCTTCTCACTGGTGAATAACTTCTTTACAAATTTGAATGTGTCTTAATTGCATAATAAGTAACACTATACACAGGTTCACTTTCATTTTTCGTTTTATTATTTAAAAGCACAGAGATGTTAACAGTTTTAATACCGACAGCAACATAGATTTGTTTGTGGAATGGAACGGTATCATTGAACTCCAGATCGTACCATAACAACAAAAGGGAGAGCTGGAAAATGAAAATCGTATTTCCTAAATTAAAAAAATTTTATTAATTTTCTGAGTGTTGAAGGCACAAACACAAAAAAAAAACATTATCACTGATTACCAATTTTAATCCAGACAGAAACACAGATGTGATCCATGTGTGATGAACTATATATTCCATGTCTCCCTATTCAGTGCAACGGAACGGTCGCAAGTCACTCTGCCTAGCAGTGACATCGGACAACAGTGACATCAGACCGTTATCTCTGGGGTTCAATTTCTGTAAAACTAGAACCCCCTAAAAAATATGAATACCCCGTTGCATGTCTACACCCCCGGGACTATGTGTATACTGAGCATAGTTCCTTAATTTGCTATAATTTTTGAGATACAGGTGTATAATAGAGTGTCTTAATCATTTCTAAAAAAAAAAGATAAACAGCTGTTTATTTACCACTCTATCTAAAAAAGTATTTAATCAAATGCTACCCCGTTCACAGGATTTGTTCAGCCTGCCAATCCAACCAAATTTTCATGCATGTTGGTGGGGTTTTACCCCCCTTTTTAGCTGGTTGTAAAATCAACTTTAAACAGTACCTTCGTTCAAACCTTAATTATGTCTGCACGATCGCGCAGACATAATTAGAGTTTAATCAAGTGATAATTATGTGAACTGTGTAACAGGCTTCATATTATATCATTAGTGCAAGTTATTTGTCAGCCAATGCCAAAACAAAATCAAATAAAACAAATAAAAATGTAAAACAGGATTTTTACTTTTTGTATTGGTTTGAATTAAACTGTCTTTATACAGACACCTAAGCCCCTTTCACACTGGTATGCTCTAGCTGGGTCACGACCCGGTGTCATGCGAGTCGGCTATGCGATTACACACTGCTTTGTGAAGATGCAGGGTTGACCTGGGTGACAGAAGCAAGTACGCGATGAATAAACAGAAATGTTCCTTGCGGAAGTGAAACTTAGTTCGCTTACTAATGCCCATCATGCACTTTGTCTTGCTCGGCCTGGGTCAACCCGGGTACGTGGTTTCACACTAGGTGGGACGGTGACCCAGGTAGGAACGCCAGGGTGAAAGGGGCTCCAAATTAGATTACTTTTTAGGGTCAACAAAATTGACAAAAAACAGGAAATGGTTTAAACAGAATGCCCCGTTTTTTTGGAGCTAATTTTAAAAATCTTACCAGATAGATTTTGTTTTATGAACAGTTATATGTTTAATACAAACTGAAATACTCCAGCTTGGCAAGCACCTTAGTAAGTTTTCATCCTTTCAGTTTCATTTGGGTACAGTTGGGTCAGACATTTCAGTCAGGGTTTTGAAATATATGTGAGGGAGAAAGGGTTTGGGGAACAGGTTACAGGTATCTTTGGTAGATATACAGTTCCACGGTATTGTGTTGTTTTTTATGCATTTATTCTTATGTCAACTATTCTAAACCAGGGGTCTCCAACCCTGGTCCTGGAGAGCCCCTGTCCTGCAGGTTTTATAGGTTACTTTACATCATCAATGGCTAAAGATCTGGAACACATGTTAAGCTTGACTAATTAAACCAATCATGGTTCAATTAAGTAATTGAGACCTTGGCTGAATCTAAAGTAGTTGGCTCCACTGCTACTCCCAGATTATGTAGACTTTCAGCTTCATGTATTAGGCAAGTTTAATGGCAGACGACCAATATAACAGGAGGATTGTTGCTGGTTGGTTCCAGAGCATGACCTCACACCACCTTGTTTACAGTCACTACTACCTAGCTGCGGGAGTTATTGTGATGTAAATTCTAGTCAATGGGAAAATATGGACAATGTGTGTCTTTAATGTGCAAAAATCAGCTCATCCATCTTGGATTTACTGTGCAAGCTGAACTAACTTTGAGTTTCAATAGTTAAAATAATGTAAATGATTATATTAAAATAACATCTGACACCACACCTGATATGTTAATAATTCAAAGTGGTATGTCTTCCTGACACACAGTACTATCAATCATGTACTTTTTGAGCAATAGCTAAGTGGTTAGGGCTTCGAAATACCGCCTCAAAAATGTAAATAGAAAAAAAGTTATGTTCTGATTGGCAGATTTTCTGTCTATCGGGCCTGCATAAAGCTTAAAGGGTACATAAGGACCTTTTTATTTTAATGTGTTACATGTTCCCATGTGTTTTGCTATAACTGTTTACATAAGGTGTGTGTGTATTGTTTGAATTTTTTTTTTTTTTTTACATTTTGACCACTTTTTTAAACTTTTAAATTGCATTCCCTGCCTCAAGATGGCTTCCCATGTACCCGCATGGACCTCTCAGAACTACATTTCCCATCATCCTCCTGCTTACATATGTAACTGAGATGGATTTACCAGTGAACAGGAGGATGATGAGAGGGAATACAATTTAAAAGTTTAAAAAAAGTGGTCAAAATGTAAAAAAAATAAAATAATAAATATAAAATAAAACAATACACACACCTTACGTAAACAGTTGTAGCAAAACACATGGGAACATGCAACACAAAAAAATAAAAAGGTCCTTATGTATTGAATTTATATTACAGTGTTTTGTATGTGTAATATGGTCTAGACCCTGTAGTTAGAATATGGCTAAGTTACAAAATTGACAGCAACGCTTGTCTAAAAACAATAAAAACACTTAGAAAAATTAGATTTTTTTGTTACAAATATAATCTAAGTGAAGAATACAACTAAAAGAACGACATTTTGTGAGACTCATATTATATTTTGAGAAATTATTATACTATTAATATAACGGGTTTTGTCGTCTTGTACGACTTGTAGCGACTTTAGAGCTCTGTTAAACATATAACCACACAAACATACTTACATATTTTAGGATAGACGTGTAGCAGATAAAAAGTTATTTTAAAATATATATATATATATATATATATATATATATATATATATATATATATATGTTTTGCGATTGATGATTACTGGGATAATCTTATATCGTTTTCAAAACTGCTGAATTGATGACACACTGTCCTTAGGGGATGAACCCGATCATGCTGTGTTCGCTCACACTAACAATAGTAACCAGTCTCCGGCTTAAACAACAAGTTGAAGAAAGCAAACAACTGGATGCAGTCTGATTACTTTCAGCAACTTTACTTCAGCATATCACAGTGATAACAGGATGGAGCTCTCTTCTCTAACAAAGCCAGTTTTTTGTTAATTTATTTTGCTAACACATTTTAGCACCTAAAGGTAACTTAAATACTGAAGCTTACACAAATACATGAACATGCACTCAAATTCTAAATTTAAAGTTATCTATTGTTTTACATGTTTTACAAGCAGTTCACAAACCATGTTCGCTTTTCTGTACAAGGTATCTGAAATGAAGAACAGCTCCATTTAAGTAGAAGCTTTTAGTGTTGAAGAATTATTTGGCAATTGGAAATACCCATGAAGCATCCACCGCTGGAATTCTGAGCAAACTGCATTACTTATCGAATAATGACGAAAATGTGTATTCCTTAGCAACAAAAACTAGTGCTGCATAAAATCACAAAAAAAACAAACAAACAGAAAAACTTTAAATGTTATTTTTTTTTAACTTATCCATTTTCATATAGCAGTAGAACTCTAATATGAAGGCTTTACTGTCTGGTAAGGCCCATCTTGTTATGTTAAATGCCCTCGCCTTTGGTTTGTTAACGACACAAAGCGGGCCTTACCAGATGATAAAGTCCTCTTCTTCGGTTTCTATTGCTTAGTAACACCTACTACTTTATATTGTACAATAGATTATATTCTCCACTCCTTGGGGACATCTAACAGTACACTTATCTTTGACCGGAGAACTGACACACCTGCCTTATTGTGCCTCACAGCACTGCCAAAGCCTCATACCTCAGACATCATTTGAAGTACTGACTTCATATTTGCACTTTATATATACACTGTGGGGTAGATGTACTTAAGTGTTACGACTGTCGCAATAGTTGCTACCTAGTTGCAAACGAGTCAGAAGTCTAGGGTGAAATGTACTAAACAAGCGCAATGCTGTTAGCAAGTCTTTAGGGAATGCTTTGCGGCAGCAGTTTTTCTTTGCAGTTCAGCCTTAGATGAATACGTAATTATGGGCGTTCCTACATAAATTCGCAAAAATGGGGTGTAGATGAGAGTTCTCAAATATTATATTGAGATGTACTATGCAACACTTACAATTGCATCAATTTGTTAAGAACTTTTGAAAGCACGTTTTAAACAAATTAGCAAACCTTTAAATGAAAAACACTATCCCCTAACTATGGCCCCTGTGATTGCAGCAAGAAGGAGACATTGTCTTCAGCAAGAACGAGTGATTTGTAGGATGAGAAGAGAAAGGGTATTTCATACCTGCATTACCCTCATTGATTTAAATGAAGACCAAATGAAGCACAGGTACAGGCTTGGCAGCCACATAATTCTTGAGCTGCTGCCTGATTTAAAAGATGACCTGGAGCCTGTCACCCAGAGAAGCCACGCTATCCCTGCAGTGGTCAGACTATCGTCCACCCTGCATTATCCTGACTCTGGGTCCTTTCGGGACTGTGGCAGCTGTTGCTGACATTTCCCAGTCCGCTTTTTATTGTGCGTTGCCAGCTGTGAGCGATTTAAAAAAAAAAAAAAAAAAACATAACAAAAAGTGCTCTGGCTTTGTTGCTGTGTTAGCTGTTTGACAATGTGGGCAATAATCCTTACACTACCAGTGCACTAGAGCAGCCATTTTGAAAAGTGCTTTGAAACAGGCTTAAAAGTTTTAGTGTAAAAAGTTGTCAGGATGTTAACAATGAAAAGAAAACATACAGGTACATTATTTAAACAGTTGTAGCAACACGTGGGCACATGTTATAACGCTATATTTTTTGGAACCCCTCCACTTAATCTTTAAGGCCCCTGTTACTGTATTATTTTACATTTTAATCTCCCTGTAAATTCACTGTTGATGCAATATAATGTCTATATTTCAACAGTATGCCTGTCTCCTCCAGTTATTTTCACATTATTCATATTCATCAATTCACCTCTTCTCCTGCCTAAATGCCTTGTTTCTTTGGGAAAAAGGAGAAAAAAGCCAAATTAAAAGTATGTAAAAATTATATAAAACTAAAATATATTAATTGATTGAACTAAGCTGCTTTGTAAAGCCAACAGCCAGAAAAAGTACTTATTTCAAAAATCTGTTTAAGAAGAGCATTATAGCAAACTACAGCAAATGAAATAGCTACAGAACAATATCAAAGAAATAGGGAATACCAAACTCCACAATTAGAGCAATACTCAAGAAATACCACAGATCAAATTCAACTGAAATGCCTAAAAAAAGTGGACATCCAAAGAAAATTACGGGTACAGCAGGTAGGAGAATCATCCGAGCAGCTAAAAAAAAAAATCCCAAATTAACAGCCACTTAAAGAAAGATTTAGACGCATCAGGCATGATAGTGCACAAAAGAACTACAAAGATACCTGAACACAGAAGAGTTGTATACACCTAGACCTCGCTGCAAACCACTTAAAGAAAATTCATAAAACAAGAAACAGGAATCTGGGACATTCTTCAACAAAATACTCTGGTCTAATGAACTAATGAGACTAAAATAGAACTGTTGCCCAAAAATGGACCACAGTATGTTTGGCAAAAAAAGGGAAAGCCTTCAATGAAGAAAACCTTGTACCTGCAATTACACATGGAGATGGTTCAGTCATGATATGAGGCTGACTAGCAATTCAGGGACTGGAAACGTTTATGTGATTGAAGATCAAATGAATGCAGCCATGTATCGAAACATTCGACAAAGTACAATGATACCATCTGCTTGTAGCCTGATTGGCAGACAGTGTATCCCAATAAGCTTGCATTTATTACTGGTCATGGTCTTAGTGTTTCAGAGTAAAGCAATGTGTTCAGTAGGGTGAACCGATTGTTTTTCGTAGATCGTAATACTTATTCTGTTTCTCTGTCATTGTGCCTGGCTGGACTTGGGAAGCATTGCATTGCAGTTTGTGTGATTTTTAAAAAAGTAAATAGGTTAAATGAAGGTCGGGGGGGGTGGGATTGAAATGCGTCTTTGAGCATAGGGAAATTACATGAAAGTTGCTGTAAGAATTATTATGGGAAATGTTTAGTGTAGTCCTAGTTAACTACTTGTGTAACTTGTTAATGTAGTAGTATTTTACTTGCCATGATTGACTCAGGGATTGATTAGAGAGAGTGCAAGGGAGTGAAAACAAAGATGGTGATATCCACTAGAAACTGTCCTCAGGGCACCAGATTATTCAAGGGCATTTGTCCAGCACTCCTACTTTTCCCTTCCCGAGCTCTGCACCTCTCTGACATTAATCCACCCTGATCCTAACTCAGCCCCAACCCTAACCATAACATTAACCAGCCCCAAACCTAAAACCTAACCCTAACCCTTTAGAATCATCTGCTGCCCTGAGGACAATTTCTAGTGGCTATTCCTTTGTGCTGCTACCTGCTCTTTATTCTGCGTACAGATCTGCTTGAATTATCCAGTAAAGTTTTAAGAACCCTAGCCCTCGGCGGAATCATTATTAACACCACTTAATTTTTTACATCAATATGAATAATAATATTTTCCATATGTTATAGTTTAAGGCTGTTCACCAAGATTTCATGGTAACTAATTGAGATTAACCATAGTAGTATTCTTTAGTTTTAAATGAGGAGCTAGGGGCCACCTCAAACTCTGCCTAGGCCCTGAGTAAAATTAATAAATGGTAATTGCATTAAATTGATTTATTTAGTGTTCATGAAAGGTGGACAGTTGCATTGTTATCAAGGATATTTTGTGAAATTTATGGTCAGAGCAAAGCTTAACAGGAAAACTCATCTGATGGTCATTTAAGTTTTTAAACAGGAAATTTGAGCATTAACCTTATTGCAATACCATAGTGCATCACTAAGTGTCAGCATTGGAGTGCATATGGTTAGCAGGGTTCTGAAATGTTATTTGTTCAAATAGTAGGCAAGTCTTTATTGGAATTAGTGCTGTACCTCCTGAACCAGCTCCTCACCCCTGCCCTCACACTGTGCTTCCACAATTGACTCCCATATATAAGAAAGGGGAGTCGCTGGCTCACCGCACACCAGCGACCCCTGTGACTGGCAGGGCGCCTGTAGGCCGGCCAGTACGCAATTTGGAATTGTGTGGTCCTCTGACAAGGTATGACACAGGCCCGGTTTTTGAGATGGAACCGCATAACAGTCGCGTTTTGATTGGTCCTTGTCTGTTGGATGAATATGACTTCAACACGAGTGGGAGAGCTTGTAGGCATTTTTAACATTTTGATCAGAGACACAGAGAGAGAGAGAGAGAGAGAGAGAGAGAGAGAGAGAGAGAGAGAGAGAGACAGCCCCTGGCATCACTCTACATGACACTGAAATAAAATTCCTGCTCTATGAAGATGACCTGATCCTGGATTCTAGCCTTAAACGCAGAATGATAATTACCTTGTAAAACGCACATCAATTTGTATAAATCACATACAAACAATTACTATAGTTGTTCATTAGTTCAAAGCATGAATTGAAAGCAATAATACTTTTCTTAAATTCTACCTAAAACAAAACATACATTTTATTTTAAGGTCTGCTTATTCTCAAGTTCATAAGGATTAACAATCATTTTCAACAATACAGGTGCTCGAAGACTCTCCTGCTGGCAAGGACAGGTCCAGGTTCCGGGGTCTGCCTTTCGTCTCCACTTCAGGGTACGAAAGAAACTTCGGCACAGCTAGCTAATACAAGACTGAATATATTTCAATCTCCATCAACTTCAAATGTTCATTCATGTCTTTCTCCGGTGATCTAAGTTAGAGATCTGATTACAAGTACTTTTAGGATTTTAGACGTCTTTCGCAGTGGACTCCCACACCAGGGCAAACACTACAGTAGTTATCTCATATTAGATTGTCCGAAAAACGGTATCTCTGTACAAGCCGGTCGCAGGCTGGGTCTTCAGATCAAAGTTCAGAGACTTGTTTGTGTGTCAAGAGCCTTGGGTTTCGTGTCTGGAGCCCTGTTTGAATGTCACGCTCGTGCTTTTGTAACTTCTCTCTTCACCCCTGTGATTGAATAGTTTGTTTATTTTGGGCTGTGCCCAAGTCCACGTGGAGTGTTTCCCATTGGTTGTTCTCATTCCGAGACTGCCCATTGTTCTCAATTGGTCCGCTGTTTCGACCCTGTCGGCTGGATTTATGAGATGGACTGTTTTCTGTCCGAGGTGTCAAAGCACACAATACTGTCTAGCTTGTACACTCTGCAAGATACTGCTGGCAGCAAAGGATTCATTCAACGATCGTGACGATAAGCCACTTGTCCAGTATTTAGTTTACGACTCTTTTTAAAAGCATTCTTTGTCAGTGGTGACCAGAAACCAAGTAGACACAGAGGATGGCTTAGGACCCCCCTCTGAATATTTCAGTTCTGTTAATGTCATACACAGAATGATATTATGACCACTCTGACGCTACAAGAGACACTCCACATGGAATTCTGCAAAAATATTTTACAAATCCACAGAAACGCCCCAAATAATGCGTGCCATCTAGAAGAGAGCTGCCAAATTCTGAGCCCATCTGCATCAGGCCGACACACAGAGCTACCATTATAAAGCCCTGATGAGTAACAAGCTCTCCTCAGAGACAGACCCCCTGGGCCAGCGAGTGCTGGCATTACCACACTACAATGAGAACAGGGACACTGTGCACAATACAACAACAACCTTGACACAAATCTAAAAAATAAATACATCGGAAATTGGAAAAATGATAATACAGTATATCACAAAACAAATTAGAATGTTATTGGGCCCTAAACAGAAAATTCCAATTGGCAGATTATCTAATCAAAATTAAAAACACTAAAGAAAGACATACATTAACAAAGTACAGACTCAGTGACCACTTCCACTATGAATCAGGGGAGGTAGAATCAGAGATGCACTTCCTGCTGTCCTGCTCCAAACACACAGAAATAATCGAGGAATATATCCCAAAATTCACAATTTCACAATTCTGTGTGCCACAAACTGAGAGACAGTGGGGAGAACTAATTGCTGTGTTTCTATGTTTTTTTTTTTGTTTGTTTGTTTGTTTATAACACACTATTACTTTGGCAATACTCATGTCATGCCAATAAAGCAGATATCTTAATTAATCTGCGAGTCTTGTATTTCAAAATAACTGGTCTTCTTAAAAAATGTGGGCCTACCCTTATCAAATGTATAAAACTTTTGACTTAGTGGTTTCATTCTTTAAAAAGTGTTGTGAATAACACCCACAAACATGTCTTATCTCTAAGTGCAGCTGACCCCAGTGGATTTAAGAAATACTGCATTTGTTCTATGTGGTATGTTTTACTAATGTATTTATATCATTCACAAAGGCAACAGGCTAATGATGACACTGTATTGAGAGATAAGAAATGTTTCTGTGAGTTATATTGACACCACAGGGGTGCAGCAAATGTACAAAGTCCCCAGGATGTGATAATGGAAACAAAGATTCTAAACAAGAAGAAGAATATAGTAGTTAAGATACTTAAAATGAAAATCTAGGAAAATACTGAGGAATACATTATTATACACAATGTCCAAAACCTGACATTATATCTTAGGCTCCAAGATTATATCAATAATTACAGACAAGATATTTTAAAAGGAAAATATAACCAGCACATAGTCATATTTTGCATAATATAGTTTTGGAATATACTAATTCTACGTGCATTAAATATTTTGTTGTTGTTGTTTTTTTTAAATAAAAAAAAAACATGTGTTTATTGAGGTGGAAAAGAAAGCAGTATGTGACTGAGCTACTGGAATATATAACCCTGCCCTGTTGTTTTAGTCTGGCTTTTCTGTTGGGTTACACATTCTCGTTGTTGTTTTCCATTTCTAGATCCCTGTTCCGTGGAGATTTCCAATACTGGGTGACTTGGTAGCCTGTCAGCAGGAATGGTATGATCTTTTATTGCTGTTGTCAGGTCTTTCAGTGCTTATTTCTGATATATCAACTGTGTTATATCACTTTCTCCGCAATGCGTTTTATATACTGCATAAGCCTTTTTTGGACCATGTTTGTTATAAATTGGTAGTTGAAATAAAACCGACAACTCCAAAACGATTGTAAATACTATATCATAAAAAAACCTGTCAGTTAAAGCTACAGCACTTGCTCTTTAAGAATAAATGTCTGTTTGACTATCTGATTTAGTGTTTGATCAACATGTAAAATAAATGTGGGACAACCTTCAATGTAGTTACAGTATTGTTATCATTTACTAATATTTACTACATGCACTTATGAGGATGAAACTCCATGAGCGTCTTAGCAGAAGCTCATCTGAAAGTGGAAACAAAGAAACAGCAAGTATTTGCATATTCCCAGGGGACCAGATTCTGTGATTCTCTATAAGAATAAACAATAAGTAAGTAATGTATTTCCATGTCCCATTGCCCTTGTAATATGTAGTTCCCTGTGAAAATTCCCATTTCTAAAAGAATAGTGTTAATACATCAGGGCAGTAGCCAGCCATGAAAAATCATTGACGCACTTGCCCATGCACTGCGGCTAAGCAATGTGTAAGAGAGTGTACAAAGAATTAATAGTACGATTTTAACTGAGGCCCATGCCTTGGGTGCCTCATAGCTGGTTATGGCCTTGTACATGAAACCGGGTGGTTAATGGCGGTGGTTTTATATCGGCCAAATGCAGGGCTATCCCTTTTAAGACATTGAGTTATAAGGGGTTGCATCAGAAGGGGATTGAGAGAGCGTGAAAATCTCTGGATGGAGAGAGAGCTGCATCACGAAGCGCCTGTTGTGCGCATTTACTGGAACCCTGAAAAAGTTAAATAGTGGGTGTGACAGGGCTAGGAGCCCTGCACATGAAAGGGGCAGGGCAAAGCACTGCTGAAATAAAGTATTGTTTATTTATTTTAGAACAGGGTACCCTTCCCCCCTGTGTAGTTTATTATTTTGTATGTGTATTTTGTGTTTGTATTATTTTGTATTATGATTTATTTATATATGACGGCAAAGGCTGTGTATTCTATTAGTGTTTGGCAGAGCGGATGGAGAAGTCCCATCCACACGAAAACCCCGTGCAGAAGGTGGCCATTTGTTGCTAATCGGGAGATGGTCACCCATATAAAAACCCTGCAGTGTTCCCTGCTTGGGGTGGAGAGTAGTGGAGTATTTTGGAGTGAGAAAGAGCAAGTGGAGATAATCTGAAAGTAAAACTAAATATAGGAACAGTGAAGGCGATTGCCCAGCCTGACCTATATTGTTTAGTGTTTGTGATTTTGTTTGGTTTGAATATGTGAGCAGTGTTTTTTTGTTAAAATATTTTATTTATTTTTGTTTAAAAATAAACAGCGCTGCAGCTCCTTTTGCACTGCAGTACCTTGCCTCTGTTTTGTTCCTACATCTGGCCTGACTCAGCCCTCGCTATCACACGTGGTGTCATTGTAGGATAACAGCGCCTCCGGAGGAGTCAGGCCAGGACTGGTAGTGCGGGTGGTTTTTTTATTTCTATTTTTGCAATTTTTTTAGGTGGTTATTTTTCCCCTTTTTCTTTAATTAAAACAAAAATGGGAAGAAAGAGTGGAAAGAAGCATCAGCAGCAGCGACCACAACAACAACCACAGCAACAACAGCAGCAGCCACCGCAGCAACCAGAACACCCCTCCAGCATCTTTCCATGGTGCATCTGATGTGGGGAGGTGGGCCATCGCTGAAGAGAGTGCCCAGAAGATCCACCATCGCACTGGTGTGGCCGGTGTCAGGAGTATGGGCACTGCTGGCCGAAATGCCCCTAAGCGCGGTCCATGGAGCAGCCAGACCAAGTGTTCCGGCTGGAGCGTCCCAAGCGTTATGGGCTGGAGATGGCCTGGACACATTCGTGGAGGCCTGGGAATAGTCAAGGGGGATGGTGCTTGCTGTGCAAGGAGTATGGGCATGGCCAGCTGCCTACTCCCAGAGGAGGGAGAAGCCCTGCTGTCTCCAGCGCGAGAGGGAGAAGCCCCGCTGTCCCCAGCGACCGAAGGAGAGCAGCACCAGTCCCCCACGACCGAGGGAGAGCTGTATCAGTCCCAGATGATGGAGGGAAACTACCTGCTGCTCTCGCCTCCACCACCAGGGGGAGACTACCTGCTGCTCCCACCTTCGCCGCCAGGAGACTCCCTGCTGCTCCCACCTCAGGCGCCAGAGGAAGACTACATAGGCTGCTGAGGGGAGCACAGGGAAAAAACGCCTGGCAGCCACGAAGAGAACCAAACCCCGCACCCCAGCTAGTCCTGACTCCATTGCAGGGAGAAGTGGACCTCCTGCTGCAGCCTTCATGGCCAGGGGCTCAGGGATACCACGTCCACATCGCCTGGGGCTGCCTGCTGCTTCGCTTTGCTTTGGGTCGCTGCCTGGCCTGCTTCACTGGGGGCCACTGCCTGCTGCTCCGCTTTGCAGAGGGTCGCTGCCTGACCTG
This sequence comes from Acipenser ruthenus, assembly GCF_902713425.1. Classification (NCBI taxonomy): domain Eukaryota; kingdom Metazoa; phylum Chordata; class Actinopteri; order Acipenseriformes; family Acipenseridae; genus Acipenser; species Acipenser ruthenus. The sequence continues at coordinate 38,865,747 of NC_081191.1, read as the reverse complement.
CTTCACCTGGGGTCACTGCCAGCTCTGCTTTGCCTGGGGTCGCTGCCAGCTCTGCTTTGCCGCAGGAAATACTGTGGCTGGAGACCCACAAGGGGGAGCTTCTGGCTACGAAGAAGGGTGGAAAGGTCAGGAGACCACCTTCCCCCGCAGCACTTTCGCTGCAGGAAATTCGGTGCCTGGAGCCCCAGAAGAGGGAGATGCTGGCTACAGAGAAGGGGGGGAAGGTCAGGAGACCACCCCCACAGGCAGCAGGGTGGCAGCCAAGATTGCCTTGGCTGGAGGAGCCGGCCTGTGAGCGGTCAGCCTGGCCGCTACTAGTGTTGGGTAGGGAGGAGGACCTCCCACCATGCCCGCCACCCATGGCCCCAGGGTTGCCCCTGTTTCCTGTCCCGGGAGTTTTGATCGGGACTTTCGGACTAAGGGGGGAGGTGGACATTGGGCCAGGTGTGCTACGCACAAGAGGGGGATGTGTGACAGGGCTAGGAGACCTGCACATGAAAGGGGGCAGGGCAAAGCCCTGCTGATATAAAGTAGTGTTTCTTTATTTTAGAACGGGGTATCCTCCATGCCTGCGTAGTTTATTATTTTGTATGTGTATTTTGTGTTTGTATTTTGATATATATATATTGTTAGCTGCATAAAACAGGTGAAAATCTCTCTCTGGGTTGGGGTTGGGGTTGGGGCTGTCCAGAGGTGGAATGTGAACTAAAAGATAGTAATAACAATTGCTACTTGTGCTGGCTTGAAACCAGCACAATACTTGTTTGTTTCGTCTTGTTTATTGGTGTGACAGTCTGGCTCGCAGTGGTGAAGTGGATGACGTCACGGACCAGGAAGTAACTGACACCAAAACAGTGGATGGGCGGGTGAAGCTGAATGCTATTGCACTCAGCGTATTTAATAACAAACAAAACAAAAGATTTAAACAAAACAACAAAACACAAAACAAAAGGGCACGAGGGCCAAACGAATAAACAAACAAGTAAGTGTCGTGCTGGATACTCCAGCACGTTTTAGCAATTGTTAATTAAGTTTTGCTCGCTCTCTCCGCTCCCCGTACTCTCCTCTGTACACCCAACCTCAAGTGCAGAGAGCTGCAGGTTTATATACTCTGGCCGAGGGATTAACTAGTTAGTAATTATCTTATTATCCCTCGGCCAGAGTCTGCACGCGTTTGGTAAGGATGCATGACTGTCAGCTAGTTAAATAATCAGTAGCTGATCAGCCATGCATCCTCACGGGGTTTTTAAATAAAAAATAATAAAAGACGCAGCGCTTTTACCCGCGCCGTAAACAAAAATACAAATAATAATACATAGAGGCGGGACACTCCGCCACAATTGGCTATTTTGGCCATCGTGCCTTTTGTTTTGAAAAGTGTTTTGTTTTGTTTAAATATTTGTTTTATAATAAATATGCGCACCAGCGCTTCACCTGCAGTTTTGTTGTCCTCCTCCAGGTCTGACGTCATCACCAATGTTTGTCAGTCTTTCGTGAAGTATATAGAAAACTACATAGCGGTATGTAATTCAATATGTTAATGTAACATTATTCAGCAGGTTTCATTCGACTTAATGAAGCAAAATTTGTTAATTCTATTGGGTGTTGCAACACTTTTGGCCATAGCTGTATATGGAGGTCATCATATCCTGATGACTTTCTAAAAAGTCATCAGGATATGATGAGATTTCACACATATACCAAAAAGCTCTTTAATGTGGTTTTGTGTAAAAAGGCCTGTCAACATGTTGTTAGACAGTGGTGTAGAGAGATAATTAACAATACATTTACCTGTGCATTATACATCTAATCATCTTTGACATAAAGGATACTTACTGTATCTTATGGTATATTCGGACATCCAGAAAAAAAAAATAGATAATGATATTGATTTGGGTTTTGTGTTTGTTTCTCTTTTCTTACCTGAAAGAAAATCTTTAGAATAAATCTACAGATTTGCTCTATTCAAGGCACTATTTGCAATAACCTTTTTTTGACCTACAGTACCACAAATGTTATGTCCTCTGCCAAGTGCACCTGTAAAATTGAAGTGCAAACACAGAGAAAACCATCTTACCCCACACATCCTCAAAGCGGTTCAGCTGAGTTTTACCTGAAAGTGTTGAGGAGGAAATGAGGTGACAGCAAGCATTTGCATTGAACTCAGTGAAGCTGGAAAACATGTCCTTGAGTAAGTTGACCAGAAAAAAAGGGCTCTGTAATTACAAGCTTACAGATTACTTGAGATGTACTTGCTGTATTGGAAAGGATTAAAAAAAGTTGTATTATTATTATTATTATTATTATTATTATTATTATTATTATTATTATTATTATTATTATTAATAATAAAAAGTTCAATACCAAGCTTTATATACTGCTTAGGAAAACAATTATTTATTCATATAGAAAATATGTACTGCAGCTGACTGTAGAGAAAATATATATTTTTTATGAGTATCCATGACGTTTCATTTGTTGCGCAATTTTTAAAAAAGTCAACAGTGTCACAAGCAAAATGGGAAAAGCACACAGCGTTTCTGTATCTCTGTATTGGTACTTTTCCACTTCCTGTACTCTGTATTTCATACAGGTAGGACGCATGTTGCAGGGTACTTTATACACATTTTTATGGGCACTCCTTGGTGACAGAACTGTATCCTAGAGTCTAGTACTTATAGAATAAGAGCCCAGAGATACAGCACTCTGTCCACAGACCAGTACTGCCCTCAGACCAGGAAGAATGTAGTGCCAATTTCCTTTCTGATATTCTTATATGGCAATGTGGCAATGTGCCCCGCCCCTGTGTGCATTTGTGTGTTATATGTTGCGTGTGGTGAGTTAATGTTGGTGTATTGTAGTTGGTACATGGGATATAATGTGGGTAATGAGCACAAGTGTTTAAAATGTATAATTGTATTTAAGCACGGGGATTGCAGGTGCAGCACTTCACTTCACGTGCATTTAAAGTATTTAATAGTATGTGAGCACGGAGTTGCTCAAATTAGTTCATGTGCTGGGATTCAAGTAAATAATTAATTAGTAATTGTATCCCGGCACAACAGTATATATTGATGCATGTTTTACTCACTCGGGGTTGTGTGTTCAGGGCGAAGGAATGGGAGAGAGTGAGGAGATAAAAATACTAATAAGAAGCAGTTGCTACGTGGTGCTGGAGGACCAGCACGGTACCTGTTTGTTTAGTGTTCGTCCCTGTGTGTTAGTGTCTGATCATTTTGGTTATCTGTCTGTTTATTTTGGCCTCAAGTGCCGTGTGCTGTTTTTTTGTTTAAATCTTTTATTTATTTCATTAAACGCACTGAGCGCTGCAGCGTCTCAGTTTCACCAGCCAGTACTGCCTGTCTGTGTGTTTCTTTGTGACCTGACGTCACCCCTACAGCCAGCCTGTTCACAGGCAAATAACCCAAATTACAGGGCAGCTTAAAAAACCCAGGTAAAACGAAAATGTTATCACACTACAAAAGTACGCCAACAGCATAGCAGACCTTTTTTCCACTGTAAACATAACCAAACAGAAAGAGAGAGAGAGCAAACAGTGAGAACTTACAAGAAAGCATACAGGTCACTACTGACCATTGAAAAACAAAATAATAGAAATTAAAGGGAGGGAAAAGAGCTAAGCTGATGTAATTTTTTTTATTTGATTTGCCCATTGAAATAAGCATAACTCTGGCTGGCTGGTAACAGTAACAGTCTGTGACATGATTGCTTTCACCTAAGCTGACAATCAGTTTATCCAAAATGATACTGATTTGGAACACCCACACCAGTAGTATACGGTACTTTAGGTTACATAAAAAAGACCTATAATATATTCATTATAATTGGTACACAGCTGTATTCCATGGTTCTCTTGAGTGAAAGACTGGGCTAGAGCTACAATGATGAGTCTGAGGAAACAGTGGACTGACCACAGAGATCAGAAAATGTGTTGCATTGAGACCCAGAGGGACCTGGATCAAGCCAGGATGGAGATGCTGGTGACCTGGAAAGGATCTGTCAGCAAGTGAGCCCAGAAGATGCTTGAGTCATGGTGGACTAAGAGTCATGGAGTTGTTGCTGCCCATTTTGCTTATATAAATAAAATGACACACCCAGGATTTGTTATAACCTGCTAAATAATATGTACAGTTATATGCCTACATAGCACAGTATTATAAAATGTTCCGAAAGGGCCACAGGAAAATCAGAGTTATCTTAAAATGTATTCTTGTTGATCAAATTTACTTAATGCAATATAATTTTCTGTTTTAATTTGATCACATCCTGGTGACTTAACAAAAATGTAATGTACACCTGAACAGAACTCTCAGAATCAGGTACAGAGTATATCCATTAACCTATTACCCTGTACTGCCTCTAGAAGATGTAACACCTTTCAACGTGGCATTTCCTACTGATGTTTATCTTACATGCAGTTGATGCAGTGCGTTGCAGGCTGTAGGAGACAGGTTAATGCTTACACTTTTGTGTACAAGCTGTACAGCTATGGCCAAAAGTTTTGTGTAACTAGAATTTTAGGATTGAGACAATTAATAAAAAATAACTATATGAATATAATTTAAATCTTTTATTTAACACTGTGTAATCAAAGAAATTACGAAATGCTATTGCAAAAGTCTACCGTATAGTAGTACATTATGTCATGTTGGATTTCGAAATGTTTTTTCAATGTTTGTCAGTTTTTCTTTAAGTGTATGGAAAACTACCAAGCGAATTCAATATGTTAACGTAACATGATTCAGCAGGTTTCATTCGACTTAATGAAGCAAAATTTGTTAATTCTACAGAGTGATGCAAAACTTTTGGCCATAGCTGTAAGAACATAAGAACATAATAAAGTTTACAAACAAGAGGAGGCCATTCGGCCCATCTTGCTCGTTTGGTTGTTAGTAGTTTATTGATCCCAGAATATCATCAAGCAGCTTTTTGAAGGATCCCAGGGTGTCAGCTTCAACAACATTACTGGCGAGTTGGTTCCAAAGCCTCACAATTCTCTGTGTAAAAAAGTGCCTCCTATTTTCTGTTCTGAATGCCCCTTTATCTAATCTCCATTTGTGACCCCTGGTCCTTGTTTCTTTTTTCAGGTCAAAAAAGTCCCCTGGGTCGACATTGTCTATATCTTTTAGGATTTTGAATGCTTGAATCAGATCACCAAGTAGTCTTCTTTGTTCAAGACTGAATAGATTAAATTATTTTAGCCTGTCTGCATACGACATGCCTTTAAACCCTGGATAACTCTGGTTGCTCTTCTTTGCACTCCTTCTAGAGCAGCAATATCCTTTTTGTAACGAGGTGACCAGAACTATACACAATATTCTAGGTGAGGTCTTACTAATGCATTGCAAAGTTTTAACATTACTTCCCTTGATTTAAATCCAACACTTCTCACAATATATCCGAGCATCTTGTTGGCCTTTTTTATAGCGTCCCCACATTGTCTAGATGAAGACATTTCTGAGTCAACATAACCCCCTAGGTCTTTTTCATAGATTCCTTCTTCAATTTCAGTATCTCCCATATTATATTTATAATGCACATTTTATACACATTTTTATGGTCACTGATTTAGTATTGCTGGGACTTAATTGAAGCTCTTTGGTGACAGAACTGTATCCTAGAGTCTAGGACCCCGTTCACAATACTGGGCCGGCCCAGGGCCGCTCCATATTTAGGTCTGCAACCCTGTTCACATTTACATTTTTAAGGCGCCTTTGCACGTTCACATAACTGAAAAGCAGGCCTAAAATGTGGCAAACTGCTTTAGCCTGCACTCAGAATGGAAGAGCTATCAGGATATACAGTAATCCTTTTGTAGCAGATGTTTCTTATTAATATTTTTTTTCAATGCAGCACAGTAGCAATTCTGTGGTATATTAACATCTTGACAACTTTTTACACTTACAACTTTAAAGTATGTTTCAAAGCTCTTTTCAAAATGGCCGCTCTAGTGCACTGGGGTTTGAGATCTGTCCTCTAAATCACTGCAGGAACAGTGATTAAAACAAACCAAAAACATAAGTGCTCTGGCATTTCTGTTCCATGCTACATCATGGATCATTATTGCTGTGTTAGCTGTTTGACAATCCTTACACTATCAGTGCACTTGAGTGGCCATTTTGAAAAGAGCGTTGAAACAGACTTATAAGTATAAAAAGTTGTCAGGATGTTAACAATGAAAAGAAAAATTACAGGTACGTTATTTAAACAGTTGTAGCAACACGTGGGGACATGTAACGCTATATTTCTCAGAACCCCGCTACTTACTAGGAGAGGTGGAATGACTAATGAAGTTCAAGAATATCTGAAAGCAAGGCCTTTGTATTTAACCAAGTGTGGAACTAAATATCCTGCTTTAACTTGAATATACAAGTTGACAAAAAAAAAAAAAAAAAAAAAAATATATATATATATATATATATATATATATATATATATATATATATATATATATATATATATATATGTGTGTGTGTGTGTGTGTGTGCATGACGTGACAAATTTAAGGAATTATTTTATTACCTACAATCCTTTTAAATCCATATCTTGTCTCCACAAAGCCTTGAGGAATACCTATATATGCATCAAATATTTGTATCTTGGGAAGATCCCAACTGAACTGCTATCCAAAGTCAGCTCCCATTGACTTTCACTGACTAGCATCTGTTTACAGAATCCCAGCCAATGCTCAGCTTCTGTCAAATGAGGCTCTCTTTTGGGTGGGGCTTCTTTTGTTGCCTGTGAATTTCCATTGTGTTAACAGGTTGCCTGTTAATGGATATTGTGTCAGTGATAAATCATGACCTTCCACAGTTTAACTGGTTGTGACTCCAACCAGGGAAGAGGATTGACATTTTTAAGGTGAAAATAAAATGAAAGTACATAGTGAAGTGCACAGCAGGCAAGGTTTTGGAAATATTTCTTTAGTTACAACCCCTTTAAATGTTAACCTATAGGTGGGGTTCAGGGGGCGGAGCTTGGCACCAACAACCTATCATCTGCTGTCATCAATTAAATCTACCTTATTTAAACATTAGTCACCTCTACCTCGCTGTCTTGTGTTTTTTAGTTTCCTCCTCCTCCCTCCTCCTCCTCTAGCATCTCAACTGCCTTTGCATCGGTCTGGGGGGTTAGTGATTCCACTTTCTCCAACCCTTTGTTAAGCTCCGCTTCATTTACCTCATAGAGGAGGGTTCTCCATGAGTCAGAGGGGACCCCCGGCCAAACCCTTCCATCTACATGTATGTTTCTTTTGGGATTCTTCTTTCAGGTCTGATGCCTCTATGTGAGGGTCCCCAAGCGGTGGCATCCCTCGTGTTTGTCGGGTCTCCTCAAAGACGGTGGCCCCTTTCCTGTTTGTCGGGTCTCCTCAGCGACGGAACCCCCCTTCTATTATGTTGGGCTTCAAAGAGGTGGAACACCACGCATTATATGTTTTAACAAATACTAACTTTATGTTTTCTTTCCGGTTCGCGAGCCTCTTCGTATGTCGGGTAACCTCAGAGACGGTGCCCCTCTCGTATGTCGGGTCACCTCAAAGACGGTGGCCCCCCTCCTGTTTATCGTGTCTATCGATCAAGTAAATGTTGGGCCTGGAAGAGGCGGAGCCCCTCTCTCCATGTGTATATGTTTACTAACTCTGTCAATAAACACTATCAGGTGGCATAGCTCCGCCCCGTGAATTAAAGATATTACATCATGGCCTTGACATTAATTTCTTTGAATTTTAAATACACTTATCAAATTAAACCTGTCGTAAGGTCACCCGATCCCATAGGTTAGGGATTCCTATAGAAGTGAACAATGGGCTCCTTGAATACATAGCAATCTGTTGGTCTAGTAGAAAAAACAACTGAAATTACATAATACTGTTATGCCATATACTATTGTATAATTCTGTTACATTTGATGTGAAAAGCAGTAATTAGATGATACAGTACAGGCTTATAAGAACACAGCTATCACAGTACTTCTGTGTTGTTCTTGGGTGGTTGTACAGTATTCTAATCTAGAACACTGTTCTGTAGGTGATGAGTCATAATTGCTTCACACAGGTTTAGCAACAGGAAATCAATAAAGCCAAACCATTTGCATCATATAAATTATGACTGACACACAGACCATTACATTATAAGAGTCAGGGTAGTGGAAAAAAACAGTACTAATGCCAAACAATACTGTAAATCTGGGTGCAATTTTGCAGCTAGCTCAGGTACATTGATTTATTGCTACCATTAACATATATTGTTGGTGAAATCTGGTCCCATTCTCTTGCATATTTCCTTCAGCTCAGAGAGACTGGATACACAATGCTTGGCTTCAGCTTTTTTCAGATCAGTCCAAAGCATTTCTATTGAATTAAGATCTGGTGATTGGGAAAGCCATTCCTGATCTTTTACCTTAATTTCTTCAAGACCTCTAGAGTTGACTTAGCTGTATGCTCTGCCTACGGACAGATGGTATCATTGTACTCTGTAGAATGTCTTGATACATGGCAGTATTAATTCAATCTCAGTCACATCAAAGTCTCCAGTCCCAAAACTGCTAAAACACCCCCATATCATGATTGAACCACCTCCATGTGTAACTGTAGGTACAAGGTTTTCTTCATTGAAGGCTTTCCCCTTTTTAACTGCAGGTACAAGGTTTTCTTCATTGAAGGTTTTCCTATTTTTTTTCTCCAAACATTTTTTGTGGAAAAGTTATATTTTGCTTCAGATTCCTGTTAATATTTTTTGGCTTATTTAAGACGGTTTGTTTATGAATTTTCTTTAAAAGTGGTGTTTAGTGAGGTCAACGTGTATACAACTCTTCTGTGTTCTGTGTTCTTTAACAGTTCTTTCATGCACAATTATGCCTGATGCTTTTTAATTATACTTTTAATCTTGGATTATTTTTAGCTGCTCAGACAATTCTCCTACCTGCTGTACCCATAATTTTCTTTGGACGTCCACTTCTTTCAAGCGTTTCAGTTGAATGTGTTCTGTGGTACTTCTTGATTATTGCTCTGATTATGTTTGGTATTCCATATTTCTTTGACATTGTTCCGTAGCCATTTCCTTTCTTATAGCGTGCTACGTGTGCTTTTCTCAAATGTGAATCCAACTTTTTTTTGTCTTGACCATCATCTGCTGTGTTGAAAACGTTCTTATTCAACAGATTTTGGAAATAATTACACCTTTTTCTGGCTATTGACTTTAACCCTCATAAGGTAACCTGGGGTCCACTATGCTTTAGTAGCAGTTATTATGTGGATCAAGTGACTTGATTTTATGTTTCCTTTTAGGTAGTTGTCAGGCACTTATCCTGTTACACTATGCAAAGGATAAATCTAGTCCAGGTGGCCTAGTTGAATTTCCCTAATTGTTTTAGGTTTGGGGTCCGTATGGCCTCCAGGCGTAGTGTATCGACAGCCCGACCTTCTCACGTGAATATCTCAGGCACCGTAATACCTAGCTTCCTGGTTCTTGTTTGAAAGTACAGATTTTGAGCTTTCCAATGATGTATTGTATGTCCTGAACACACGTTGCTAAGCGAAACTACAGCAAACCGAAACTAAGGCTTGAGTCATGTGACGTGAGTCAGCTCCTAAGTTTGGTTTGTTGCCTATTACTCGGTCACTTCAACAGATAACGTTCCGGTTTCAACGCCATTTAAAAGCGCAGGGTTTGCGCTTTCCATTGATGTCAGGCATGTCCGTATGTGTACTTTCTACCACCCCCCTCATTGAGTGCTCCAGTGCAGGGTTGGCAGTGCTCCGGGTTTGCTGGCTCCGGCCCCGGAGTGGCTCCGGTAGCTCAGCTCCAGCTCCAGACTGGCTTCAGAGCTGAAAGAGACCCCCTGCTCCAGCTCCTGGCTGGCTCCAGCAACCCCTGCTCCCGCTCCGGAGCCACTCCAGTGCAGCTCCGCACTGCTGCTCCAGCTCCTGACTAGCTCCAGCAACCCCTGCTCCTCACTGCTGCTCCAACTCCGGCTGCTTTTACCGGAGCCACAAAAAATAGTGCAAACTAGGATGGTATCACTAGTTATTAATTCAGTCTTGTCCTCCGATCCGTGATTAGGTCCCCTGCTTTGGAGAACAGTTTCACTTTGCACTGATGTTGCAAGCACACAAAAGAAACAATGTGACATGTAGAGTGAAAATAGACTTGCCTTTACAAGGGATGTGCACTGAGAACTAAGAAAGGGAAGGTGTCATAGGATTAAAATAAACAACAATAATTGATATTTATTAATAGCTGGTGTGAGAATTGCTTTTATTTCATCACCCCCAACACATAGCAATACCTATGAAGTCACATATTCTGTTAACTCAAATAAACTGGACTTAATATATCAGAGTGTTTAATGTAAGGTAGGAGAGAGTGGAGCAGCTCCAGGACCTCAGCTCCGCTCCAGGCTCCGGAGCACTCTGGTGAGCCTGAATCCAGCTCCGCTCCGGCTAGCTCCAGAAAGAGCTAGGAACACAATATACCAAATGAAAGAGGCTTGGGGCTTTCCAATGATATCTCACGTGTCCGTGACATGTTCCTAGAATAAACTACAGTGTCCAGAATACAGTGGTGCTTTCACTTGCTAGGAGACAGCTGTGTGCATTGGGCGTCTTATACATTTTGCATAGCTTAAACAACACATTATACCAAATGATGGCTAGAAGTAAAGGAAAAGCAAAATAAAGTGTTCATGTACACATTTTCATTCATTCATTTACTCCAGTTGTTGGTTATATGGTTTACTGGACCCCAGGTTACCAGGAAAGTCAGTTTTCCAACGTGTCCTTAAGGGTTAAAATGCAGCTTAGTTATTGTGTAATGGTTTAAAATCAATGGATATATTTTAAAATGAGTTCCATTAAACTGTTATGTTAAGGTGCCAATACTTTTGTCATGAACAAATCTTTGAAATTGTTTAAGTGCTTGTTTATTTTATTTATAAAGATTGTTTGTTAAACAACCAAGAAATTGTGTATTTTGGTCTGTCATATTAGTGCCTAATGTTCAATACATGCTTGTATTTAACACATTTTATTGAATTACCTTATAGTAAGTGTAGGGTGACAATATTTTTGCCTACGAATGTAAATATAAGCTAGTTAATTACAGTAACTTGAACAAACTACTGCTTTCTTTTATTTTGCAATGGTTCATAACATCGTTTACCTTGTAACAGTGCATCTAGTCTATAGGCTAACACTAACAGCTACCACAACATGTACTGTTCAGGGGACTTCTCTATTTCAGGATTGTGTTATGTTCCGCCTTACTACAACTATGAATCTTTGTACAGCTATACAATAAATACGACGTGTTGTACGTTCTCTTTTATAATACATTGGAAATATGTAGAGGAATATCTAAATATTACCAGGTCCGGTATACAAAGTCTGCTAAAACCCAGTTTAATTTTATAGATGAAAATAAAAATAAAAAAAATAAAACGATAAAAATAAAAAAATAAACATGGAAATAATATGTTGGTATTTGCCAATATGTACTTTTAAATCGTCATAATCGTGGTAATTATAATAATTGTGTAATATTCTAATTAACACGATAACACGTTAAAATAAATAAATAAATAAATAAATAAATAACCCAAAAACCTAAACGAAATCAAACAACAAAAAATGCAACAATACTTCCAAAGGTAATGCTTGCCTGTTTAAAACACACACACACACACACACAATGAAATATTGTTTATACAGCGTTGCGTACTGTACTTGTATACAGTACGTAACGCAGCAACGCCTTAAGCTTGGACAATTTTAGAGTGACTGCTTATTAGGGAACTACCGGTAACCCTCCCCCTTCCCTTGCTGACCACTCTCTAATGTAAATGTGAACCTCTATATATACATTGTGTACTAAAATAATGTGGTGTTTTTAAATATTCAAACTATATTATTGCTGCCCAACAACACCCCGTAGCCACAACAATGAACATAATTTATTAGCCCATTGTACCGTTTTTCTGTATTTATTTAAAATATATCTTTACAACCTTGATTTTAGTTTAAAGAACATTTGTAATTTGAATTTAGCATTTAAACTTTTTTTGTCACTGGTAAGATACCAACTGACTTGTGTTTTCTTCCATGACATACAGCTTGTCTCAGTGTGACGCAACCTGGCAGAAGGCCAATCTCTTCCTATAAATAAGCCGACAGCAAGCGTGGTTTCTAGAACATTTATTTTGAGAGCCATTCATTCAGCGAATATACAATATTCAAAAGCTCTTACCTGGATTTCAAAACTGCAAACATGAGTTCATCTATATGTGGTATGTTTATATTTTCTTATTTGTTCTTTTTTTTCCATTTTATTTTACCGAGTTATAATAATGTGGTTTTGTTAAAAGAAAACTTTATACTTTCATTTCTTCTGTCCTTCAATTTCTTTTCTTCAGCTTTGTGTAACATATACAATATTGCATGTGTCTGTTGTTTGTAGTACAAAAACGTTTTATAAACGGGGTTCAGATGTGTGTGTGTACTCTGTTGTACTTAGAGTAGGTAATATGAAATAAATACAAGCGATTGAGACAGATACAGTACTATTCAGTTCAATAATTTTGTTAAACTGATCCATTTTGGCTAAGATTGCCCCATATGACAAAGCAAACAAATAACACAGTATAGTACAATACTGTAGTATTGTTCAATGTGCATGATATAGCATATCTATGTGAATTTGGGGGGGGGGGGGGGGGGGGGGGGGGGGGGGGATATATTTTAGAAAAACAAGAGAAAAATATACAACCGTTTCAAATTTCTGACTTTTTGTTAAACATAAACTCAATTTTTATCTTTAATCCTTTGATAGATGATTGTGTCAACGTTTAATTTATGAGGTAGTACTGTACAGTTCAGGAAGCACCAACAGTCACATACTGTATTGTTAAAGTAAATAAGTATAATGGCAATTATACAGCTTGTGACAGTGGTACACACAGGTACAGCAAAGTGTGAGCCATGCAATACATACTGATATCCAGTATCCTGATATTACAGATACAGTATCACACATTTTACAAACCAGCATTTGAAGCAGAATGTGTGACTGCCCTTTAGGCAGGATAATCTGTAAGACATATTTTAAGGAGAGACCTAATGAAAAAAATGTGCTGCATTCAAATCGGTACATTTGGTTGACAAATATGTAAAATACAATGACTACTACCACGACTACTACGACTACTACTACTACTACTACTACTACTGTTACTCATGAGCCACAGCCGAGGGTATTAATCATTAGCAATCCTGTGGATACTTGTAGGCTGTGTTGTCCAGTGGTTAAAGAAAAGGGCTTGTAACCAGGAGGTCCCTGGTTCAAATCCCACCTCAGCCACTGACTCATTGTGTGACCCTGACCAAATCACTTAACCTCCTTGTGCTCCGTCTTTCGGGTGAGACGTAGTGGTAAGTGACTCTGCAGCTGATACATAGTTCGCACACCCTAGTCTCTGTAAGTCGCCTTGGATAAAGGCGTCTGCTAAATTAAAAAAAAAATTAGAACCAACATTAGAGGGGCTTTGCTTTCTAGTAAAACAGCTTGCTGTCTAGGGTACTCTTTATCTCAGCTGGCAGGAGTATTGCATCATCCTAACTCATGTATATTTCTGTAATGATTCTACTCTTATATCCCATCAGTTACAACTACAGTGGTACAGGCAGCAAAAAATATTTATGTGAAACAAAGTACAGTATCTTGAGCTCAGAATGATGCAATTTTCGGTCACGCTTTATTTTAAGGTCAGTTTTTTTTAGTTTATTCATTTTTAGCTAAGGGTTAGTTAGAGTTAGGGTTAGTTAGAGTTAGGGTTAGGGTTAAGGTTAGGGTTAGGGTTAGGGTTAATAAAAACCTGATTTAATTTGCTAAACATTACTACAGTAACAATTTGAACCGATTTCAAGCATATGATCGATTGGGTATTGATCATCCATAGGGCTCTGGTGTTTGCAGTTTTATCTAGCCTACTATATATTATGAACTAACAGTTAACAGAAAATAAATAATGAACATTAACATGTTTATTAGCTGTTTGTTAACAGTTAATAAACCAAAAAAGGCCCTTAAAATAAAGCGTGACCCCATTGTCCTATAGAACTAATGGTAACTGCAAGTTGAGTGGTATAACCATTTCCTTTATACATCACAAGTGAACTCAACTATACATCCATCATTACCTATCACAGCCTATTCATAGTCTTCTGTTGACCCACTATTAAATCCTTTATACATTTTTCTAAAATGACAGTGACTGTGACAGCATTTTTGGAGGGAAGCCCTCATTCAGACTGCAATTTGCTCAAAATATGGGCAGTGGTGTGATATTTTCTACTAGAATTGGTTAAAATCTCTGTTTTGTATTGAAAATTGAAAAATAAAACATGGCCTTCAATGCAAAAGTGAACATTTCACTTAAATTTCATAAAAATGTCTCCATCAACAAGGTTTTTTTTCATGTTGCCAGCTGCACTGCTACAACAGCATAGCACTGGGTAATCATCTTTAGCATATTGTATTTCAATGGACAGTCTTGGTATAATTCAGTAACAAATGGCATGGCTTGTTTTATATCTCAACAGAGAATGGTAGTGGCAGTAAACCGGTGAAGAACGCAATCCTGGTGGATGGAGTGCCTCTGAATGGTCCCATCCTGGACTCCAAGGCTGGAGAGCGCTTTGTGGAGGAGGCCTTCCCTATCATCATGGAAGAGGCCATAAGGAAGGCCACGGATGTCAATGAGAAGGTACAAGGAGGTGAATAGCAGATAACAGTGGGAGAAGTGGGCTTCTTTTTTTAATGTTTTTAAGTGACGGTTTCCTCACGCCTCCAGGTGTGTGAGTGGCAGACCCCCGAGGAACTGAAGCAGTGTCTGGATCTGGACCTGAGGGAAGGTGGTGAACCTCCCCAGCAAATCCTGAAGCGCTGCAAGGATGTCATCAAATACAGTGTCAAAACTGGTAAGCCAATACATGGTAATATATTCATAGCTTTTCAGTCCACCAAGTTCAAAACAAACCAGCAATGTCAAGTGAAATTGGAATTGGGAGTTCTTTTAACAGGCCTAAGTGTAAATTAGTAATTAATCATTTAGAAATGTAAATTAGTAATTAATCATTTAGAAATGGTTACCTGTAATGCCATTTAGTCTTGTGCTTAGGACTGAGAATATATCATTTTCAAATGTTTATTTATTAATTTATAAAATTATTTATAAACATATTTTTAAAGGCAGCAGTATTCTGTTTAAAGTCTCTTTCATATCTGAAAATGGTCTCGATCCTGTTCAGAATTAATATTTTTATATTTGCATTTTGCTTCTCTGGTAATAGGATTTCCTTTTAACCAACAATTTCCATCTTCCACAGGTCACCCCAGATTTTTTAACCAGCTGTATGCTGGAATGGATCACTACTCACTGGTTGCACGCTTTATTACAGAAGCTATCAACCCCAGTGTGTAAGTACAGTGTTATTTTTTTTTTTTTTTTTAGTTTTTTTTTTTTTTTTTAGTTTCGATTATGGTAGCAGGTTATTCTTAGTTTATGGAGAACATGAAAACCTTGTACTGGATCACGCGCTTATCAAAGAAGCCCAGTATGAGAACATGCATCTCTATCCCCACCATGTACAATATCTGTGGTAATTGTTCTTACAGTCCTTGCTCTTATTTTTTCCACATTCCTGCACGTGCTGTTACAATATTTTACCTGTACTGATTTTTAACCCAAGTATGGGGATTTGAGAATGTAGAATTCTACCAATGACCTCTTGTGGTTTAGATAACTGCACAACCCAAACACAGTATCAGAATATAAGATCTTATACAATGCAACTTATTGTATAAGGTCTTATATCACACACTTCCAAACCGCATTGCTGGTTATAGACAACAGCTTGTGACTAGGTGCACTAGACCTTAATTTGTGCCTAGCTAGTAACTTGGAAAGTTGCCTCCTGTTTCATGGTCTCAATATTATTATTATTATTATTATTTATTTCTTAGCAGACGCCCTTATCCAGGGCGACTTACAATTGTTACAAGATATCACATTATACATTATTTCACATTATACAGATATCACATTATTTTACATACAATTACCCATTTATACAGTTGGGTTTTTACTGGAGCAATCTAGGTAAAGTACCTTGCTCAAGGGTACAACAGCAGTGTCCCCCACTGGGGATTGAACCCACAACCCTCCTGTCAAGAGTCCAGAGCCCTAACCACTGCTCCACACTGCTGCTTTAATATTGATATCTTCAATGCAGGTACACATTCGAGGTGTCCCCAACCTTTGTGATGATAGAGGAAGTTGTTTTGAAGAAGATGATTGAATGCGTAGGCTGGGAAGAAGGAGGTGATGGTATCTTCAGTCCAGGTAAGAGCCTGGGTTCATCCATTGTCAATAATTAACAGTGATTTTTTTTTAAGGATATGTAAATAACAGAAACTGTTCCCCTATAGAATAATAAATATAAATAACTGCAATAAAAATAATTCCACACACATCTAATGTCTATTATAAATTACGTTTTGGGTGAACTGTTAGAAGTGTGATACTAATTTTTGAAGGCAGTGTGTAAGTCTGGTTCTGTTTGCTTGTTTGCAACAGGAGGTTCTGTTTCCAATATGTATGCTGTAAATTTGGCCAGATACAAGAACTGCCCCAATATAAAAGACGAAGGGCTTTCCGGTATGCCAAGGCTGGTTATGTTCACGTCAGAAGAGGTATGTACACACAAATGATTCATTTCTACTGGCCTGTATTCCTGTCACAGGAATCTATTGTCAAACATATTTAAAAGTGTTGAGGGTCAGAATGTCATGCCATGTGTCATACAGATTTTGTACATGTGTTGGAAGTAGGACATGGTGCCCTACTTTTTTTCATGGCACGATAGCTTTAATTTTGTATTCATATATACCTGTACCCTTTTGTTCTCAGATAAAATATTGACAAGCCATAGATTAAATCAGATTATATAGGGCCAAACTAAACTAAACTCATTACCCTCCCTAAGTCACTGATTTATATTCGCAGCCAAAAAGGGCCATATATAAACTCACACCTACCAACAACTATTTCCAGGACAAATATTTAGATCTCAATCACAAACCTCAAGTGCAGCGGCAGCAGAAAAGTGTTTATACAGAAAGTGCTAATAGCATTAAATTATTCCATTTACAATTGTTATAGCAGCACATAGGTTTTGCATGAAATAAATTATTTAGGTTGTATGAGGTTGGAATTGATACAGGTGGCCACTCAGTAGTGTGTGTGTGTGTGTGCACTTGTTAAATATATTTATCTTGTGAATATACTAGGTTAGATTGTAATTGACTTTTTTATATCTTCTAGTGCCACTATTCAATACGCAAAGCTGCTGCCTTCCTCGGTATTGGCACAAAGAACGTTTATGTCGTCCCAGCTGACGAAAGGTACGGAGAGAGTAAACCATTGAACCGTACGGTCTCTGTGTTACGTACTGTGTGTGCCATATTGCCTGTAACTGAAACTTTTAAATCTCTGTCCTTTAGAGGTAAGATGATTCCCGAGGAGCTGGAGAAACAAGTCCAACGAGCTGTGAAGGAGGTGAGAGTTACAGAGCGAGAAGGAAAGCTGACAGGTGCTGCCTATGTAGCACACTGTTTAAAGTATTTGTGAAAGCCTTCAGGAAAACAAAAAACTGATGTTCCACCTATATATTTCTCATGTTTACAGTGATCACCCCCCATTTCTATGAGATTTCAATTCAAAGTGTAATAGTCAGAAGCATGTAAAGAAGCTGGCAACTAATATCGATCATGGTTTCCTTATGTTGAGGGCCATGGTTGCCACATCTACTGGTGAACTAGTACACTTGACTACTTCATTAAAATGGTTTTACCACATCATTTACAACTAAGTGTATGAAGTTAAGGTTCTTCTAGTAATATTGAAATAGTGAAAAGATCACCAATACATAGATTGACATACCCATACAGACAGAGTAGTGTTTCAAACCCCAATTTACTGCTTTCCATAGGAGTACATGCAAAACATAATTCAGTTTCAGGTTACAGTAACTTCTAAATTATGTGAATAGGAACAAATACAGGTACTTTAAATGTGATGTGTTGCTGGATTGGGCCTAACTAACAGAGCTCAAAAAAGTTGAACATGCTGGCCAGTTTTCATAAAGCATAAGCGTGCCTTTGCCTTTTCAGGTATCAATTCATCAACCGGCACATAAATGTTTTTGTCAATAAGGCCCAATGTGCTTCACCTCCCAAAAGTAAACACAGGTAAACACAAGTAAGAAGTCAAGTCAATTGTTTGCCTGTGATAAAAAAAGCCCAAAAAACACATCCATACTCCCATCTTAACCTACTGTCAGTTTTATACTTGTTTGCATTTGAAGAACGCGCTTAGCTTCAGCCCATCGCTCCTTTTGGAGCATAGGCCATCGACGACATCCTGCCAGTGTATCCAACTGGGCTATCTTTTCCAGTTCTCTCCAGGTGTAATCCATTTTCTTTGTGTGCCTCAAGGTCGCGCCTCCAGGTGTTCTTTGGTCTTCCTCTCTTTCTCTTCCCTTGTGGGTTCCAGGTCAGAGATTGTCTGGTGATGTTGGAGGTGGGCTTCCATAGGGTGTAACCAATCCAGCCCCACTTTCTCCTCAGGATTTCTTCCTTGGCAGGGTCCTGCTTGGCCCTTTCCCTTAAGTCAATGTTGCTGACTTTTTCTGGCCAGTAAATATGAAGAATTCTGCGCAAACATCTGTTGATGAAGGTCTGGATCTTCTTCTTTATTATTGTTGTCGTTCTCCACGTTTCTGAGCCATACAGGAGTACTGATTTAATGTTTGAATTGATATACGATCTTGATGTGTGTTGTAATTTCTCTTGAGTTCCAGATGTTCTTCAATATGATGAAAGCTGCTCTTGCTTTACTGATTTTTGCTGTCACGTCTTCGTCAGTGGCCCCCTGTTTGCTGATCACACTGCCCAAGTAGGTGAAGGAGTCTATTTCTTCAAGAGGTTCACCTCCAAGTGTTATTGAATTGTTACTACTGGAGTTTTTAAGGACCTTTGTTATTTTCTTCAGCATTTGGTTGTGGCTGTGTGATATGAGAGCTAGGTCGTCGGCAAAATCCAGGTCTTCTGGCTGTGTCCACAGTGTCCCGATACCATTTTTTTGCCTTCAGTGGTTCTGTCCATGATGCAATCGATCACTAACAGGAAGAGGAAGGATGATAGTAGGCAACCTTGCCTAACTCCTGTCCTCACCTCAAAGCTCACCTCAGCTTTTCGAGTATGCTCTGTAATCTGATATAAAAGTCTCCCTTAGTTTCTTCATCTTTGTCGTTGTGAGGGTCTGGAACTAACTTCCCAGTAATGTTGAAGCTGACACCCTGGGAACCTTCAAGAAGCTGCTTGATGAGATTCTGGGATCAATAAGCTACTAACAACCAAACGAGCAAGATGGGCCGAATGGCCTCCTCTCATTTGTAAACTTTCTTATGTTTTTATGTTCTTATGTAGTATTGCATGACGTTCATCTTAATCTTTTTCTTCTTAGTTTTGAATGAGGCAGTGATAATTCTTGGACCAACTGCCTCCAAGTTGATGAGAGCCTTCTGTGCCTCCTGTGACAGCATGATTGCCACTTCCTCAGTATGAGGGGTGTTCTTCTCTACATGTCCTGAGTACAGCATCATCTCTTCTGTTGACAGTCTCAACTGGCCTGACTGTATCCACCTGGTCTCACATAATCCCAGCAGGGTGATATTGTAGTTGCACATTTCTGCTGCTACCTATGCCACCTTTCCTTCTTCATACATGGTCCTGATGTTCCAGGTAGCAATCCTTGAGATCTTCTTGGAAGTCAAAAGGGAGGTCAGCATTGCAGCATCCTTTCGGCTTTCGCTGCACTGCGTCATAGTCTTCCGTTAAGAAGGCCCTTCCTCTCCCAGGTCTAATTGCTTTGAGTTTGTTGTCGATGTTTTTGTAACAGTCTCTATTTTACAGCATAGGGTTGTTAGCCCTACGCCAGCCCCCAACCTGGAGGACCAGGAGACTGAGCTTTGTCTAACCTCTATCCGTCAATCTGTCTGGCTTGGGTTACCCTGCCACGAGTAACCTTTTTGATCTTGCAGACAGAGAATATATGAAGTGCCTACTGAAAGAACAGTACTGTAATGATTAGTTACTTCCTCACACAGCAGAGGTCACTGCAGAGCACCACTGATGCACTTCCAGTGCTATTCCAACTTAGTAAAGTGAAACATGTCAGAAAGCAAAACGTATGTGCTTTCCTCATGTGTAAGTCACTGATAGTATTTTTCTTTCATTGCAGGGCGCTGTTCCATTCATTGTCTGTGCCACTGCTGGCACCACAGTACTAGGAGCCTTCGACCCTCTTGAGAAGATTGCAGACATCTGCCAAAAGCATGGACTCTGGTTCCATGTTGACGTGAGTTTGCAATATTTCACACAGGCTGTCTGTTCTAGAAGCTTTTGTCTTTTGTAATGCTTAAGAAATCTGATGTCATTGTGGTCTCACTTCCTGCAGTTACCAGCACTGGCAAGATCTTGTAATGTGGTGCATCACGCTGGTTTGTAAGATTATAGTTAAACAGCTTGTTCCCTTTTATAGTAAAATTACAATAAACTAATTGAGAGAAATATACTGTTTAATAGATCTTGCACTTAAATAGATTTTTATGCACTTGATTTTTTAGTAAATATTAGCAAATCCAAT
Organism: Acipenser ruthenus; assembly: GCF_902713425.1. Classification (NCBI taxonomy): domain Eukaryota; kingdom Metazoa; phylum Chordata; class Actinopteri; order Acipenseriformes; family Acipenseridae; genus Acipenser; species Acipenser ruthenus. The sequence goes on along the minus strand of NC_081191.1, from coordinate 38,844,966 downwards.
GATATGTACAATTTAATCACACTCTTCAATAGGACTTTTGAGCTATAACGACTTCTGTAACCTGTTTCAAGTCATAATGTGTTGAATATAACAACAGAAACACCTACAGAACTGTATAGAAGCTTAATTCTGCTGTATCTGAACGTCTCTCCATTCATCCACAGGCATCATGGGGTGGTGGAGCTCTGATGTCAAACAAACACCGCCATCTTCTGAACGGCATTCAAAGGTACTCATTTAGTCATACTTCATTTATTACATTTAGTATGAGCAGGTATATTACGCTCGTACAATACAGATTTTTACATAGGTTTGGAGGATGTATACTATATAATCAATTATACATTCTCCAGTCATTGTTTTCTGATGGCCCCATACAAGGTGTGGCAGATGGAGGGAATTGAAGGTTTTGTCATTCAGTATACAGTATTGAGTCTGTCTTCCCATCTGACATTTGTTTTATGGAGAACACTGACCCCATTTTCTTATATGTGTTTGTGATAGATCCTAAATGAAATTTGTGTATATCGCAATTAATGTGATACACAATCTTAAAAACTCTTTTAACATTGAGTTGCTTTTCATCATGAGTTCCCTTTCTTTTGACAGAGCTGACTCGGTGGCCTGGAACCCACACAAGATGCTCATGGCTGGTCTCCAGTGCTGTGCGTTCTTGATGAAAGACAAGACAGTAAGTGAACTCAAGTAATGTACTGTGCAAACTGCCCTCTCTTTCCCGCAGAAATGAACTCTCACATTTAACTGGGGCAAACAGGGACACTTTTAGACCCAGTTATGTTATAAACTAACAGCAGGAGTCATTGAGGAGAACTGCAGGAGATAATAGATAATGTGCAATTTAAGAGAGGTGTGCAAAATCCCCTTAAATATACTTGAACTGTGCTGTTTGTTGTCTATGAAATTGACCTGATCCTTCATGTAAGGTTAGCTACCAGTGTTATAAAGACTTATATCCACAGCATGTCTGCCAACAGAGTGTAATGTTCTGAGCGTTGGCTTATAGTACTTTGGGTATTTTGCTCCTATTCATTAGTATGGAGTTTTGCATCAGTATCTCCTGTGGCTAAGTATCTGGAAGCTTTAATAAGCAGTTCTAATGTTAAGTGCACTGAAGTAATTTACCCCCCACAAAGCGCATTATTTTCATACAGTACAAGCTCCTATGTCCACTTGGAAATTTGTAATTTAGGAACAGAAAAAAACAGGGCGTACATCTTTAAAACAAGCTTATACTCATCAGTGACATTTATAGTGATATGGAAGTGTGTTCTCTAAAGGTAAAATACCTGAGGATAGGCGCTCTTTGGGGGATATTGAACACCTTCTGTGACTTACCACATCTCTGTCAGTGTAACAGGGCGAGGAGCCCTGTACATGTGTTTGTTTATTTATAGAACGGGGTACCCCTTATTTTGTTATTGTTTTGTATTGTTTTGCAGCGTGGATGGGAAGCCCCATCCACATTAAAAACCTTGTGCAGAAGGTGACCATCTCCAGAGTTAATTAATTGTTTAATTGTTGCTAATCAGGAGATGGTCACATGTATATAAGCCTGCAGTTCTCCATACTCTAGGTGGGTGTTCGAGAGGAGGAACGGGAGCGAGAGAGGAGTTTAAAAGTAAAATTATATATATATATATATATATATATATATATATATATATATATATATATATATATATATATATATATATATATATATATACAGGATCAGTGAAAGCAATTTGCTCAGCCTGACCTGGGTTTTGTGTTCGTGTGTTCGTGAGTTTGTGATTTTGTTTTTATTTATCTTTTTATTTTGCTCGGTGAGCAGTGTTTTTTGTTCAAACATTTTATTTATTTTTGTGTGTTATAAATAAACGGCGCACGGCGCGTCTTTTTGCCCTGCAGTACCAGCCTGTGTGTTTTCCTTCCTGCTTCTGGCCTGATGTCACCACTCGTCATCCTTCCACAGTCAGTCATAGTGCTAACTCATCCTGCAGACAGACAAGCCTCTAATCAAGGATATTTGTATGCAAGGAGGGCCAGGATAGTGAAAAATTAATAGAGAGATTGTATTTCCTTTATAAATACTCTTAGTCAGTGGAGGTCAGAGTGGTTCTACATGGAAGAAAGTGCATCAACTTTTAATATCTAAAAATAATTGTAATTGTAATAACTGTAATTGAAACAGGGCTCAAAATTGGGGTTGTCATGCACTTACATTCAACGTATTCACCAAAGCGTACTTTCTAGTACAGTACTGCTTTTTGAATGCACAATGGCTTTACCGGTAACTAGCACTTATAAATTGTTTTAAACATCTGCAAATATAGACTACAGTATACATTATTTAAGGCCAACTGTTTTATTTTTAACTCACAAATTTTGCTTCATTAAGTCGAATGAAACCTGCTGAATAATGTTACATTAACATATTGAATTGCAGACCGCTTTGTAGTTTTCCATATACTTAACGAAAAACTGACAAACATTGAAAAAGGTGACATTTCCAAATCCAACATGAAATACTGTACTACTATTATGGCTTCCAGTAGACATTTGCAATATCATTTTTTAGTTTATACCTTTTGTATAGCCATTTAAGTCTCAAATTAGACTTTTTTTTTTGTTTACAGCACCATATATATCATTTTAAATGTTAACCTATTCTGTGTGGTTCGGGGGGTGTAGCTAGGCCTCCTGCGTCCTATCATCTTCTTCTATCAACTAAATCTACTCTATTTAATGCATAGCCACCTAAACTTAGTTGTCCTGCGTTTTTTTGTTTCCTCCTCCTTCCTCCTCCTCCTCCTCCTCCTCTAGAATCTCAACCGCCTTTGCATCAGTCTCCTCTGGGGGGTTAGTGATTCCACTTTCTCCAACCCTTTGTTAAGCTTCACATCATTTACCTCATAGAGGAGGGTTCTCCATGAGTCAGAGGGGACCCCCGGCCAAACCCCTCCTTTAGCATGCATGATTCCTTGTCTTCTCTTTCAGGTTCTGATGCCTCTATTTATGTGAGGGCCCCAAGCGGCGGAACCCCTCTTGTTTGTCGGGTCTCCTCAAAGACGGAACCCCCCCTTCTATAATGTTGGGCTTTTGAAGAGGCAGAACACCCCGCTCTATATGTTCTAACAAGCCTTCGGTTCGCAAGCCTCTTCGTATGTCGGGTAACCTCAAAGACAGTGCCCCTCTTTGTATGTCGGGTCACCTCAAAGACGGTGGCCCCCCTCCTGTTTGTCGGGTCTCCTCAGCGACGGAACCCTCCTACTGCATATATTGGGCCATTGAAGAGCCAGAACTGCTTTTACGTGTTAATATTACTAATCAATGTGTTTTCTTTCTGGTTCGCGAGCTTCTTCGTATGTTGGGTCATTTCAGAGACGGTGACCCCTCTTTGTATGTCGGGTCATCTCAAAGACAGTGACCCCCCTCCTGTTTGTCGGGTCTCCTCAATGACGGAACCCCCCTTTATATGCATAGGGCCTTCGAAGGACGGAGCCTCTCTCTTTTATGTTCTATTTGTTACTAACGTTATGTCCTAAACATTACAGTAGGTGGCCTAGCTCCACACTGTGAAATATTTATCATTGTTTACTATGAGTTTTATTCTGCTTTACTATTCTTAACCATGCTTGCCTCTGCATTAACATCTATAATTTTACAATTATATGCTGCAGTAGACTTTATGGGAAGTTTAAGTTTTGATTTGTAATGTAGGCATACCTTAAAAAATCTCTCTCCTTCTTGACTCAGGGCATCTTTGAGAAGTGTCACTCGTCCCAGGCCTCCTACCTCTTCCAGCAGGACAAGTTCTATGATGTCAGCTATGACACGGGAGACAAGTCAATACAGTGCAGCCGGCGGGCAGATGCCTTCAAGTTCTGGCTCATGTGGAAGGCTGTAGGAACCCGGGGTCTGGAAGAGAGGGTCAACAGGGCTCTTGCATTAGCCAGGTAAGTGTGGTGGGACCACCAAGCAGTTTCCTTAACTTTAACCCTGCTTCCTATCAGGACCTATTGTAATACCTTATGAATATGAGTTCAACTGGTTTGTGGAGGCTATGAAACATGTATGTTATTTAGGCCTTTTGTTTAGTTTATACACTAAATTCATTTTTAATCAACAGTACATGATTGATTTTTTTAGCATTGCTGTTTGAATAATTTAAATTCTGTGGCGCTTTAAGGTGTTTATCTAAAATAGGGTTGCAGCTATTACATTTCATATAAAAATGACCTACATAAAATCAGTTTGTGTGTTGTGTACAGGTTGCGTACAGTGCAGAATTTTAAATGGTCTAATATAGTATTTTTGATAGTGTAGTATACAAGGAGTGCTCGTTCTACAAGGGATGTAACCCAAAGCTGATTGGTCATTATATTATAGGTACCCATTGTACGCATAACTACAGTATTGTTGGTGCACTGAATAACAATAGAAAACAAAAACTGCTAGACAGACTTTAAAATAATGTACAATAAATGCATGTTTCTTGGTGGAAGAAAGCCCAGTGGTTTGGGAAATATACTTGGTCATCATGAGCCCAGGCATCAGAGAGTGGCTCATGTCATATGCTATGCAATCCCCACTAACTCTTTGTGCATGGAAAAGTACTGCACAAGTAACAGTTATGTACTGGTCATGCAAGGCTACATTAAAACCCAGAAGATGATAAGGGATATGGATTACCCTAGAAGGATATCTGTTGTCTCTGTTGCTTGAATAGAAGCCACTCTTACTCACATACAAAACTTTCCACTGTCAGTGTGCACACTGTCAACTCTGGGGTTTACAGCACAGTGACAGGTTGCTGTGAGGTCCCACATGGCTCTACACCATTCTAAGTGGAATTTTTTTCTCTCTGCAGACAGCAAGAGGTTATTTATGCAAGGGGCACTGTTACAGTACTATGGTTCTGAATATAGTTTCAGCCTTAAGAGCAGAACACCCAGTGACCCCTTACTTCTGAATGGGGATTTTCCACTGAAACAGGGAGAAGCTAAGCAGGTCTCCTTGTATTAAAGTGACATGGGTCTCTTCTAGAAGCAGCACGTGCTGTGTTTTTAAATCCAATCCATTTTATAATCCCTGGGGGGAACTTAAAAAAAATATACAGTATATTTTAACTTCATTGTATTAATAGATACTACATCTGTAAATTTCCATTTGTAAAGGCATAGTGAAAGCATGGTAAATCATTGGTAACATCCAGAGAGGAATGGTAAGCAAATTAAAAAACATGGTAAACCATGGTCAGCTATGGTAAATGCATAGCATATAACCATGTGAAAAGCAACTGGAAACTGGAAAATGTCAGTACACATTGACTGAGGTAAACTTTTTAAGGGGTATTTATATATTTTGTATATATATTGTGGTAAAATATGGGAAAAGGTAGTCCTAACCGATAGATAGGGAAGTCAGGACTGCATTTCCCCACAGGCACTGCGCTAGGTATTGGAGTAGTAGGGACATTCACCTGGCGTTGATAATGAGGGACACCTGCCTGGTATTTATTGAGCCTGAGTACTGTGAACGGGTTGTCTGTGTTAAGGCTGCGTCCAGAAAAGACAGACCCAAAGTGGCAACCCGTTTAAGGTACTGTGTGTTGTACTCACTGGAGGACAAGAACTCTGTTTGACAATCGGAAAACGGCTTAGCCATCTGACGAATAAACAGGTGAAGTTTAGCTAGCTCTCTTTTCCAGTAAGAAGCTTTTGTTTGTTTGCTTTTGTTTGTTTTGATTGAGGACGGCGACCGAAGGGACGCAGCAGAAAATAAAAATACAAGCAGCGTTCTGTTGAAACTGCACTTTCTTGTATGGACTGCTTATTTATAAAAACTGACAGAATATATACTGATTGAATACATCTTAAACTAATCCTGAAAATGAGCTCTTTTTTTTTTGTTTTGTGATCAAATTTTTATTAGGGAACCAAAGAACCGTACAACAATACAAAATGAATAACAATGCCCCAAGTTTTCCATTTCCTCCCCTCGGGTGGCAGCCCCCTCCCCCCTCTGAAAATGTGCTCCTGACACCCGATCCCCTAATTAAATGATTCAGGATCACTCTACCGGAAGAAGGGCACACTAAACAAATTCTGGTTTCTGGGCACTTTGCAACCTGGATACGTGTTGATTTGGCAAGTCAGCAAGGGTCTTATTGTCTTAGTTCTTGGGGCCGCAAGACTTAATTTTCCAGGAATCTATAGATATAATCAGCCTTCACAAGGCTGGATGAGTCTTTTTCATATGGATGAGTGAGGAGGCTGAGGTACAATGCCCTGCATGTGTGTTAATGAGAGTCTGAAAACTGCATGAACCAGTTCAAGTGCAAAGACTGGATAAGTATAATGCCAAGACTAAAATATAAGCAGTACATAATTGTCTAAATTGACAGAATAATTTATTTTTCTATTTTACTGAGACACAATTATCATTATGGCTGAATTTTACATACTGTACCAACTACAGTAAAACCAATGTTTTGCTATTACTGACCCACTCTGATTACGTAACAGAGCTTCTGTCACAGACCACTAAAAATAGAGGTAGGCAAGCAGTTTTTTTTATATATATAATTTGACGAAACAAGGTAGAAACCCAGAAATCATAGAACAACGCAAAGCCTTTTTTCCTAATGTTTATTTGCTACCATATAGATGTTCATTATGCTTTGGGCAATAAACATCCATATTTGCATGCTGTTTAAAGCATATATCAGTTATAGCAATCAGTGTCATGTGTTTATTAAATGATATGGGTGGGTGGGGGGGGTTACATTAATTATCTAAATACAGTTCAGACTTTTTCCAGATGTGATTTATTGATCCTTTTGTTAACATCGCTCAATACAAAATCACTGTGTTGAAAAGATTTAATATACACGCTATTTAGATCATTAAAATTAATAATGATTCCTTTGAGCCAAACAAGCAATTAATACAAGATTGTATTAAAATGCAAACTATTTGCATGAGCTTATAATCAGTAAGTAAGTGTACATGATAGATATGATTAAATGTTATAAGTTTAGTGTTTTGTTTTTTTAGAATTGCTGTTTGCATTGTTTAAATTCTGTGGGACTTTAAGGCGTTTTCAATTGTTTAGCTAAAACAGTGTTCATTATACTCATATTACAGGTATTTAGCTGAAGAAATCAAGAAAAAAGAAGGGTTTCGCCTGATTTTGGAGGTAGGTTTCATAAAAAAAAAATATTTTCAACTTATACGTCCCCTTGTTGTTAATGATGAAAAAACAACTTGCCTTAAAACTGTAAACCTCACAGATTCGGAATTCAACCGTTAATATTCACAGGTACATTCTGAGCATAGAATTTAGAACTTTTGCTGTAAGCACCAGAGTAACCATCCAAAATCCAATAAAAACAACACAGCTGTATTCGAAGAACAAACAGATAAACAAGAGTGAGGAGGCAAACAGCTTTTGCTCAAAGAGCCAACTTCTACTTGTATAATTATTTCTTTTTTAATTGTTTTAGCCTGAGTATGCAAATGTGTGCTTTTGGTACATCCCACCCAGCCTGAGGAACATGCCAGACGGCCCAGAGTTCTGGAAGAAACTTCACCAGGTAAACAGACAAAAACTGTAGCAGGGACATTTCAAATAAGTTAGAAAGGTATTCATTTTAGAAATGAAGAAAAACAGTACTCCCAGATCAAAGGAAGCTTCCAACTAGTGACATGAAACTGAACGATTGCTATTATAAATGCCGATTCACCTGGTTACCTTTGCAGCAGAATAGCACGATAGGAGCTGTAGTTCTCAAATGAAACTCTTCCACACAAATGCAATGTGTGTGCTTTTTAAAATTGCAACAGCAAATTTTGAGCAGTTTCGCAGCTGCCAGAGAGAAACCAACACATATAGTCATTTTTCAGTTTAGATTTTACTGAATGGCAAAATAAAGAATCTATATTAAAAGTCACATTTTAACTAAAATTGATAACATATAGCACAGTGTCCACTAACGTTGAGCTAAGAAGTCTGATCCAGTTACTCAGCAGCATCTTGCTAAACTCAGGAAGCTTTGCACTTTATCTTGTCTTGTCCCAAATTATTTTCATCTCACTTTTTTATACTGTGTGATCCCGGGATGATGTTCTGCTGTCTACTGTATAGCTAACAATCAAAGGGGAAATTGCTTCAGATATAAAAGATGTACAATATATATACAGTAGAGAGTCAATTATCCGAACTAATTGGGACCGATACTCGTTCATATAACTGATTTGTATGGATAATCGACATTACTGTACCATTAATAATGTATAGAATAAAGTTAACGTACACAAGTGCAGATGAACCTGCTTTATATCACCTCGCTTAATCATATATCATACTGCGTTTATTATCATGAGTTTTCAAAAACCACTCGCCATGCACCATTGTAATTCTTTGAGAAATTGCCTCTCTTAATATCATCTCACAAACCCGCTTATTGTCGCATTTTGTGCAGCCTGTCAAATGATGGGCTTTACTAAGTAACCACAGGGTATAATTAATTTCCAATGCAACTAACAACCAATAATCATCTCGGCTGATAAACTGACATTTTGTGCAGCCTGTCAAAAGCCTGTCTTTACGGGACACAGTTCAGTTACAAAACACTAACATTGCCAAATTTTTCTTCTTTAACATTGTCAGTCTTATACAAATTTACACAAAAATTGATAGATCTCATCAGTCGAGAATTCATACCTTTTTTAGATAATGGCACAAACCTGTTTTGTTCCAATTAATAATACAAAACTCATTTGTTTGTGTATATATGCATTAGCCTCAATGGACCAACAGATGGCAGCAAACAGTAGCTAAAGTTACATTTCACTCAATGGAAATTCTCTGTGAAGAAAAGTTGTCCAACGTAATATTCAGGTGATAAAGACATTTTTACAGTTGGAATTTAAAAAAAAAAAAAAAGAGAGAAAGACAAAAAAAAACTTACATAAATTATTAAACAGCAGTTAAAAAAAACAAACCTTTTGAGTCTAGGAGTCTTAGAAGGTGCAATCATGACAAAGTACAATAAATAGTTTTGGACAGGTGGCAAAAACAGTATAAGGTTGGACCTGTATGAATGTTAAAGTTATATATTTGAGAATATGTTTGTATTATAAGATTGCATGTATGTTATTAAAAACAATATTTATATAAAAAAAAAAAACGAAAACACACACATTTTGATTGCACATTTAGGGCAAATCTGCATGTACAATTTTGCCAATAAAAAGTTTTTTTTTTTGGTCAAACAGTGCAGTAATAAGTCATTATTAGTGGTTTAGGGAAGTGGGCCCGGGCGCATGCTAGACAAAAGAGAAACATAAATATTTTTTAAAGCGTGAGAGAGCCCTGGCCAAAAGAACATATTTATTAGAGGAGTGCTTACATTGGTGTGAGTGTGGTTCAGACTTCTCCTAGTGGGATGACAGCTTGGCTGCCCTGTAATTACTACCATAGGAATATGCTGTGCAGGAGCCTGGAACTAATTTAATAGCAGGAGGCCAAAATGGAGGAGTCATACAGTATGGAAAAACAAAGAAATACAGATTATAAACCCATCACATATAGTCAATAACTCATCTATGCACCTCTATACCCCTGTAGCTTTCCCAGACCTGTTTTTTTATTATTATTTTTTTTAACTTACCTGTTATAATCACATTGAGCCATCTCATACATCTTCTAAATGTACAGCCAGAGTGGGACTTAAACATAAACAGACATAAACAAGTGAAGTGACTTGAGCTGTACAATCGTGATTCAAGACTTGCTCTATAAAGATGCCTGTTTAGGGCGGATGTAGTCCTTAAAGTTTTAAAGTACATGCCCTTTCTTGGTTGGCTTTCCAATGTTAGTATAACATTTAATTTCTGATAAGTTTCCATTCAAACATTTCTGAAGGGACAACACTAGCCCTTCTAACATTGTAGTATAGTGTACCTAAGGTGTCCCTTTCAGAGGAACTGTACAGCCATTCCCCCTTATCGCTTTAATTAATAACATGAGAAGCAGGAAACTGTGATTCACTTCTAAAGGGGCCCTCTTAGCTAAGGAAATTGAATAAACAGTTTTCAGGAATAAATAGCCAGGAATGTGACGAATTTGAAAAACAGGGCCACTTATTCACTTATTGGGAATATTTTGCTCTTTCAATAGCCTCAGGGGAATCACATCTGGTTTGTATAGGTGTTTTAAGTGCTGGTAGGACTTGAATTATTATAAATAACCAATCAAATTACTGTGGCACAAGTCATGAAAACATATCGGTTACATTTACAGAAGGGTTACTAGAGGTTTGGCTTTGTAACACCTTGACTCATGTACTCAGTAGATGTTTCTTCCTGCCAGCTGTACTTGATAAAACTGATGCTGACCAATCCAGCAATCCAGCTCACCCTCATGCATGAGACTTCAGAAACAATTGGACAGTGCCAAGTCCACAAGATTTAGCTGTTTGCGTTGTGGACAAACCCAAGGCTTTCACCTTTCCACAAAACCTAATGGACTGGAAATGCTTACCAAGGACTTCTACAGTATATTTAACAATTCACCTATGTGTTTAGCTAAATGGTTTGTCTAATCATTAGGCATTTAACAAAATGACAGATTTTCACATAGATGTGCAGAAGTAACATAGCGAGGACATCTGAAAAAAGAAACAAGTACCAGGGGTCACAAATGGGGCATTTAGAACAGAAAATAGGAGGCATTTTTTTAAACAGAGAGGGTCTGGAACCAACCCCGGTAATGTTGTTGAAGCTGACACCCTGGGATCCTTCAAGAAGCTGCTTGATGGGATTCTGGGATCAATAAGCTACTAACAACCAAACGAGCAAGATGGGCCGAATGGCCTCCTCTCGTTTGTAAACTTTCTTATGTCCTTATGTTCTTAGTGGTTCAGACCAGAGAGGGAAGACAGAACCATCCGGGACAGTCTCTCAGGCAGAACTGTTTATCAAATTTGGGTTTTTACTATTGACACTTTAGCTGCTTAGCCAAGATGGCTCAATTTTTTTGGTTTTGATTTTCCAGCTGGTCAGTGGTTAATGAAAAATAATTTACACAAGATAAAACAAAAAAGCTTTTTTTGGTATTTTATTAGAATACACATTTAAGAAACTTTGACCAGTAATACGTATCTGCTTGAGGACTGCAGATATAGGACTTGTTGTAGGAATAGTTGGCTGTCTGACGATGTGACTGGTTAAAGCGAGGGCTGGACTGACTGTTGTGTCTTGACAGGTGGCTCCAGTGATCAAGGAGAGGATGATGAAAAAGGGTTCCATGATGGTGGGCTACCAGCCTCACAGGGACAAAGTGAACTTCTTCCGACAAATTATCATCAGCCCGCAGGTGAGCCTGGAGGACATGGACTTTGTGCTGCAGGAGATTGAGGCTCTCGGCAAGGACTTGTAATGGTTTGGAGGCCAGCTCCAGTAACATCGGACAGCCTGTTTACACCAGCAACCACCAAGAACAAGCCTGATCTTGAGGCCCACACTTGAGAATTAAAAAATCCAAACAATAGTGGCACTCTGACAGACTGTCAATATATACAAGTGTGAGACAGGGAGTGTGGGGGGCTGTCCGGATGTGTATGTACTGTACACAGTTAGAGGCGTGCTGATCTAAAAGAGTGTACTATATAATTAGTTTAAATTAAATATTAGTATTTATTCCTTTATTTTAATTATATAATTTGCTTGTTTGGACCAAGGTGAATCCTGCTAATGCAAATATTGACTACCTAAAGCAAAACTGTTACATATTAACCACATGTGTGCATTTGTCTTCAGAAGCCATTTTTAACATATACATTTTACATGTATATGTTACAGTTACAATATACAAAAATGTTTAGGCTGTTAATATGATTTGCTCTGGTGGTATAACCCTTGGTATATTACCTGCCTACTGTACTTTAGACAAGACAATACTACTTCTGCTAATTGGTAATTTCCCTTGTAATTTAACTCACTCACACACACACACACACACATCATATGGATTGTAATGTTTTATTTTGTGTATTGTAAATTAACAAACTGTACTGGAGTTCCTGTTTTTGTGTAGAGTAGTTTAGTTTCTAATCATTATCTTATCAATTCCTGCTGGTTCAGATTTAGCCTTCTATCCCCATTAGTTCCACATCACGTGAGATGCTGGTACTCTATTCAGTAATATTTAACTGTTATGATTTAGGTATTGACAGAGTAATACAGTAATGTGTGCAATTAATACAATGTTACAGTACTAAATCAGGAAAATATAGGGGAGCATAGAGGAAAATAAGGTGAAAAGTAGTTTACCAAATGTTTTTTGTTGTTTTAGATTTCATTATTATTATTATTATTATTATTATTTATTTCTTAGCAGACATTTCATCAATGTTTTGTTTTTTTGCTAAAGTGTGGCTTTCTGTTAAATTATTATATGTATACTACTCAGCTGCTTAAAGTCTAGCCAGGTTTGTTGAAAATAAATATGGCATTCCTTTCTTGTTGGCCTTAGCTGTGTGTAATAATATCTTTACCAGCCAAGAAGATCACAGCTACAATCTAGAGAAAAATATCTGTATGTAAGATCTTGTTCATAGAAGATGATTAATACAATTTGTTTATGATATATCATAGAATGGAGAATTGTATTTATTTATTTAAATAATGTTTTATAAAACAATATTGAATTCTGATGTTCATCTGATGATGAATTGCAGGATTGTTGTTCACCACAATAAAACATGTTTACCTTAATTCTTTGAGTGTCTTTCCTTGTTTTGTATTGAGCAAATTATTGTACTTTTGATGCAACACATTCTAATAAGGTTTAAAATCAAACACAGTTAGAAAATATAGGGAATGCTTTGACAAGTTGATGAAAAATATACAGAACAGAAAATATTTCAACATCTTCCATTTCAATTGGTCGTGACTTAAGAGCATTGTGAGAACAAAATAATACAGCAAGTGCCTTTAGTAGCTACAGATGCATGTGCAGGCTTGGTCTGTTGGCTGCTCTGTTCCTTACAGTTTGAGCTATCCTACTAAAAAGTAAAAAGCACTTTGCACATTACAAGGGAAATGCTGCAGACATAGCGTGTGCGAGGGCGGCCCAGTTGTATCTGGGATTGCTTTATTGCGTTCCTGCAGCATGTCCTAAACCTCTCTACACTGAATGCTAGAGCCAGTTGGGCTTCTGGTGCCATATATTTTACATAGGAAAACATGAACCTCTTGAGAGGAGAAAAACCTCAATGCCAAACCAAATGGTCTAAACAAAATGAACATGTACAAATGAAACTATTTAACTACAAACTACATAACTTTAAACACCCATAAATTGTAAGTTAAAGTGAAGTACCTAAGAACAAACATTTTGGCTTGATGTTGTCTGTAACAGTGCCATAAATCTGACCCCAGATCGACTACACAATGTAGCAGCGCTGTTGGACTTTTGATAATCCAGACTGACTGGATCATGTAATACTTCTTAGAGTACTTCAGCTTTGAGCGGTCAGTATACTGTATGTTAAAGAACAATTTGGTTTGGGTGTACAATGTCATCACATCCTGTTGACTTTGTAAAACCCATTTATTTAAATCACCCCTGTCCCTGGCCTCAATACTCAAGAGCGCTCAAAAATGTCTCCATGTACAGCTAGTACACCTTCAACACTCAGTTTAATAGTTACACTCTGGCGTACCAGCCTGGGAGAATTTACAAGTTTTGGAGCTATATTGAGATCATAAGGGTTGGTGTTACTACTTACACAGAAATGATGCACAAGGTGAATCTAAACAACAAGAAGATTAAATTAACTCTGGTATTTTATGCTTGTGTCAAGTGTCTCTTTAACGATGCATAGCAGCGACAATTGGACTCAAGAAATGGCAGAACATTTCAATACAGAATTCTATTGTCATGTGAAAACTGTTCAACAAGTTTAACATACTCTCAGATCGATAAGTTGTTTCATCAAGATTACAGTACACCTCTTTTAGTGGATTTCACAGTGCTTGGGTGCCACACATGGATTAAAATAATCTAAAATATTATAGCATGTACCAGTATGCTGTTCAATGAAAATGCATAGTTATCCCCCCCCTCCCCCCCCCAAATTGATGTATGCTATACTTTGAGAATTAACCAATTTCTCAGAATGACTGATTCCTATATACTTCTTCCCGTAAAGAAAGGTACAGTTTCTCTCCACTAATTATATGCAGCAGCTCAAGAATATTGCAGAATTTTAAACTTCCCTTGGGTACCTCAAGGGAGCAGAACATATCAGAAATGTACGTTATGAGCTCCACTAACTTCACACCTGGTCCAGTTGCTTTGCAGCAGGAAACAGTGCACCAAGGCATCATTATTGTGTGAAGAAGCACATACCTATGCAGGCAAAATATGAGAGTCTGTGCTAAAAAAGCTCACCGTGGTTTAATAATACAATTCGTAAGATGAAATATGAGGGTCATAAACTAGGGAATCTAAACCGCATGCTCATTACATCGCATGGAAGGGCCACCTGGTTAAATATAGGAAGACTCTGGCGTTGGCAAGATCATCATATTATTCTAATTTAATTGAAATAAATAAAAATAATCCTAGATTTATTTTTGCTACCCTAGATAAATAAATTAATTATTCCCCTAATAGTCCTACCCTTGACATTGGCTCCTCTCACAGCTGCAATGACTTCTTACATTTCTTTAAAAATAAAATACTGGACATCAGTACATCTTCTATTAAGGACTCCAGCACAATTTTAATTTCCTAAAGTCCTCAATAACTATAGGCCAATCTCTAACCTACCATTCTTAGATAAGGTTCTAGAGAGAGTTGTTGCAATTCAGTTACAAACATTTCTAACTCTTAATGGTATATTCGAGAAGTTTCAGTCTGGTTTTTGTGCTGCACATATCGGAAGTTGTCTGTGGTGTTCCACAGGGCTCCATTCTAGGCCCCTTGTTGTTTTTATTATATATGCTACAGTTAGGTGACATTATCCACAGACACTGAGTGAACTTCCATTGCTATGCTGATGATACCCAGCTATATTTGCCCCTAAAGCCAGGAATTTTTTTCTGCCTGGGTGTTATTAGCTACTTGCCTTACAGACATCAAGCATTGGATGTCACAGAATTGTCAATTCAGATAAAACAGAGGTCATGCTAGTGGGATCACAGAACCAACTAAAATGAAATGTGGGCTTACATGAGCTGGACCCTTGCAGTCTCTCAAAAAAACTGAAACTAGAAATTAAGAGTATGGGGGTGATCTTTGTTCCTGATCTCTCATTTGAGACTCATATTACAGAAGTTACTAAAGTATCTTTTTACCATTTGAGAAATATAGCCAAACCTAGACCAATTATTTCTGTATCTGATGCCGAGAGACTAATGCATGCCTTTGTTTCATCTAGAACTGATTATTGTAATGCACTTTTTTCTGGTGTCCCAAAATGTGTAGTATCCCGCTTGCAGCTTGTTCTGACTAAAGCCAGGAAAAGTGAACAAATTACCTCCGTTTTGGCCTGTTTACACTGGCTCCCTGTGCAGTATAGAATTGATTTAAAGATGTTGCTGTTAACTTACAAGGCCCTGAATGGATTAGCACCTAGTTATTTGCAGTAGTTACTGGCCCTGTATCTTCCAAACTGCACTCTGAGATCACAGAATGCGGAGCTTCTGGTTATTCCTAGGGTTAACAAAAGCAACACAGGAGGTAGGGCTTTTTCTTGTAGAGCTCCTAAATTATGGAATGCACTGTCTTCGTTTGTCAGGGAAGCTGGGACCATTACAGACAATGTGGGGAAGCTATAAAAAAGGCCAACAAGATGCTCGGATATATTGTGAAAAGTGTTGAATTTAAATCAAGGGAAGTAATGTTAAAAATTTACAATGCATTCGTAAGACCTCATCTAGAATATTGTGTTCAGTTCTGGTCACCTCGTTACAAAATGGATATTGCTGCTTTAGAAAGAGTGCAAAGAAGAGTGACCAGAATTATCCTGGGTTTAAAAGGCATGTTGTTTGCAGACAGGCTAAAATAATTGAATCTGTTCAGTCTTGAACAAAGATGACTACGCGGTGATCTGATTCAAGCATTCAAAATGCTAAAAGGTTTTGACAATGTCGACCCAGGGGACTTTTTCGAACTGAAAAAAGAAACAAGGACCAGGGGTCACAGATGGAGCTTAGATAAAGGGGCATTCAGAACAGAAAATAGGAGGCACTTTGTAACACAGAGAATTGTGAGGGTCTGGAACCAACTCGCCAGTAATGTTGTTGAAGCTGACACCCTGGGATCCTTCAAGAAGCTGCTTGATGAGATTCTGGGATCAATAAGCTACTAACAACCAAACGAGCAAGATGGGCCGAATGGCCTCCTCTCGTTTGTAAAATTTCTTATGTTCTTCTTATGTTCTTATTCAAGTCAAGACTAAAAACACACTTTTATAAAATGGCTTTCTTATCTTAGTGGGTTTTAATGTAACTTTAAAAAGGCTGGTTTGTATTCTGTGTATACTATTATTTAAATATGTGTGGCAGGATAGCAGCAGAGGGAAGACTCAGAGACAGAAAGTGCAGTGAAACCAAAATATTTTAATTAACAAAACACAAAAACAGGCTTTAAACATAAACTATACAGAAAGAATCACTCACTCTCTCACACACGTCTTTTCACTGTTCCAAACACTCACCTCCTAACAAACACCCTCCTCCTAACATACCCAACCACTCCCTTTTATACAGGTGCCTGGGCTAATTGGGAAATTCGCACCTCATTAGCCCAGGCACATTTCACACATTCCTCACACACACTGAACCACACCCCAAACTCACTCACATCCACTCTAAACAATACAAAAAACACAGAACCACCACAAAATAGGCTGCACCCCATCACAATATGTTATTTAAATGGCCTGATTATGGCAGTTGTATGTGTGACATGCTATACAAATGTGGTTTGTTCTTTTTTTCTGCTATGTACTCTACAGTGCTTTGCGATACTTTTGTATAAAAAGCGCTATATAAATGCAATAAATAAATAAATAAATAAATAAATATAAATAAATAAAATGAAATAACTGACTTACATCTGAAGTAATTCATAGGCTGTAAAATACATCTTGTGAATGGGCTCATACAAGGGCAATTAGCTAGGAATGTGGATTGCTAGGCCGAGGGGCCTTTTCCTTATCTAAATAGGGTTGCTATGGGGGGTTTCTAAGGAGTGGGAATGTATGTGCTGGGGTTGGGGGTGTAGTATATCTATTGTGGTATACTGGAAACTCAGTACAATTGGAAAATGGAGAAGAGAGCTGACATCGGCAACTGTCCAGATCTAGCAGCCAAGTATTTACAGCCTTGCTACAGACCCGAGCCCGACAAGAACGACAATGTGGCCCCGAAAATCAAAAGCGTCTCCTGTCAGTTCAAAATTTGCTATCTCCGCCAGTTTTAACCTGACACTTATCCAGACTTTTTTTTTAGCCACAACATCAATACTTTTTTTAGGGTTTCCGACAGTCGGAATGGGTGTAATTAACATAAAAGGTGGCGGAAACACTTTTCTGTATTTAAATAGAAAACCTGTATGTAAATGACGCAATTGACAGGTTTTACGTCATCAGCAGTTCTGAAAATAGCAGATCCTGAGGAACAAGGCAATCCTTCAGCAAGAAGTGCCAGAGTGAGGCATCCTGTAATAAAAATAAACATTTACTGAAAGCCAGAAGAATGAATAAGATGTGATCAAATAGATACATGTAATTCCAAAAGGTTGTTTTTAATAATAATAATAATAATAATAATAATAATAATAATAATAATAATAATAATAATAACTAGTTAAAAATCTAAACACTATGTGTTTTTTTTTCATGCACAATACAAAAAATACAAGCCCAATTGGGCCTGAACCCGCCCAATCTGGCAACACTGATGCCTGGTTCTTCTACTCTCAGGCTAGGTGGTACACACACTGCAGTTGGCTCGACAGCCGTATTTAAACGGCACTCGCCTGCAGTTGTTTGTTGTACACACACACACACACACACACACACACCTTTCATTACTGAAGTGAGTGCACCCCCTGTTTAAACAAACCACTGAACTTGGGCCATCATTACATGCTGATCATGAGGTTTTGTGTGAGAACATGGAGGCTGTTTTGGTTTGTGCTTTTGTTTTGGAAGAAAGTGCGGTAAGTATTCGATCGAGAGCTCGTCAAGCACAGCTATGCGCTTTTCTGCAAAACCAGCAGAGACGCCGTTTTGATTTTTCTGCACTGCTAAATACAGTGGTGATGATCTGCAGTACCATGATGGTAGATCGAAACATTTCAGCGAGTCGGATATGCGTCTTTGTCATTTACTGAGACATTTCCTGGGATGTCAAAACACACAGATGAGACGTTCGGTATCGGTGGAAAAACGAGTTGCGGTCGCACTGTGGGTTTTGGGGTTCAAATTGTCCCATATTGTTTTATTTACGTTGTAAAACCAAATATATATATATTTTTTCTTACAACAAAATATTATACAACTGTACTTTGATTAAATAAAAAAATGTATTATATGTATGAATTATTTACCATTGTTATGAATTCACTATTCATCAATATTACAAAATCAACTTGGCTCATCTGGCACCTATATATATGATGATGTCATTGTTTATCACACGGAAATGTCTGATAAACAATGACATCATTAGTTGCGCATAAATCCACCGAGCACAAACTGCGGTTGTGTTAGTGCGGTTGTAATACACACACACACAGTTAGTGCGCATTAACTAACCAAACTGAATTAGTAACCGCACTCAATACTTGCTCTGAAAAGGATTAACTAGTGTGGTTGTCGCTGCCCTTTGTAACCAAACTGTGGGTATACAAACCGTATTAAGAGCAAAAGGTGAACTCAAAACAGCATTTAGCCTGTGTGTGTATGACGCTTCAGTGTCTCAATAGATATTAAGGAAACAGAAGGCCTTGTTTTCTTACACATCATTTAAATGGTTTAATATTGACTTTTTCATAAGTAGATGTAATACTGTAGAAAGAAACAGCTATCTGTGATTCTAAAAATCAGTGTTTGAATTCATTGAAATACAGATTATCCTTTTCAAACTGAAAATGATTTGAATTCAAGAGTTTTGAGAATCTAGCCCTCTGTACAATTTCAAATGACATTTCATAAAGAAACAAAAGATCAATTTGAAGTCGACCCCTATAAAAGTTTACCATACTATATTTGCATGCTATATTTGCAGTTTTCCTGTGCCTTTCCCATAGTTTACCCTGGTTTGCAAAGTTTATTAATATGCTATTTTCTTTTACAATGCTTACCTTTGCTTTGCCATGTTTTCACTGTGCTTCATTACAGTTTGCTATGTTTTTACTACTTGTAAAAGGGACTGGCTGGATCCTCAAAGGAGGTTTGGTCCTTGGATGTCAATGGTACTTTACACAGCTAATTATTTTCTCTCTCTCTCTCCCTCTCTCCCTCTCTCTCTCTCTCTCTCTCTCTCAAATTTATTTTCTTATTGCTGGCAAACGATTGTTGGCTTTTTATCAGTACTAAATTAATTCTTCATGTTGAGGTTTCCAAGTCACTGTATTTTTGACAGACATTTATGTTTCAATTTGCAGTCCACAAAAATTCATGACACTACTGTAAGCCATCAAACAATTGAGCTGCTACAAAGGTACAGTATGATCAGTGGTAGCATTTCCATATTTTGACAAATAGTATAAATCAATACTCCTATATTTATAGCAGTACCCACATGCTACCATATCTGCACAATTGTTTTGCAGATAATAGTGTTGTCTGTTAATACTGTAGCTTTGGTAAGGTCTCTTATGTCCATTCCCATGTTATTCTAGTGTTTGCGTGCTTGTACATTTAAGAGCTGAACATCCCCTGTCAATCAACCCTGGGCCTCTCTCAAGCAGAGAATGCCAATTATGCTAAAACTTGGAATAAATGCACAGATGAAAAACATCCTATCCGGATGCTAGTCTACTGAACAACAACCTCCCCTTCTGCTGCTGAAACATATTATCCTGAAGATACAGAGGAATTGTGCTTCATAGTAATGCAATTCAACACGTCCTTCCTCCAAACACTGGCATTCCAGCTTTCTTTTGTGTCAACCCTATAGATACTGTATACAAATGAACATATGTGAACGATGGAGATGGTTCAGTTTGGAATTAAATTAACATTGTTTTAAATGGGAAAATATGTTAACTGGTATCAAAAGCCTTACTTAAATATCTAAAAATTAAGTAATTCAGAATGATAATTATTGTACGTATATGATTTATTTTGGTACTGCATTGTGTGGAATCACATCAGGAAAATAGAAATGTAATTATCAAGTAAAAATGAATAACTCGGAAAGTTATTTCACAAAAGAGTATTTTTAACTGAATGCATTTTCTGTGGTTTACGACAGATTTGTTCAAATGAAGACTGAAGTGAATTTATGATGTAATCTTGCTTACATTCAAAACAGCCAATCATTGAAATAATAATGATAAATATTCTAATGAGAACTCCTCTGTGATTCAATAATCTTGACCATGTCCTGCCCATATGCAATGTTATAAAAACGTTTGCAAGATGGAAAATCAGTCTCTCAATGGAAAATCGATCTCTCTCTCAAACAAATCAAAACTCTCCAAGGACTCTCTCTCAAACAAATCAAAAGACAATAAAACTCTTGGAAAAGCAACACAGAAACATCTAAGCGTGTACAATTGGACTGATTCGCTGAAGACTCAATAACAATTTTCAACATTCTAACTTCAAGGAATGAAAACTGAAACACAGCTGCTGTACAACAAGAAAATGACTTCTTGAAGAAAAGATCTTAATTGAAACTATGAATAAAAAGACTTTGTTGCTACTAAATCTGAAAGTATGCTAAAATACACAAATAAGTAAACAAGAATACTAAAGTTACTCAATACCAAAGTGCTTTTTAAACCAGTTGGAGTTGACGCTGCTGTAGCCTGTAACCAGAAGAGGAAACTCCTTGCTGTGTGGCTCAGATGCATTATGGGACATGGAGTCCTGAAGAAAAAGCCATCTTGTTTTATTCTTTAACAACCTTGAATGGAGAGGACTACACTTCAGATCTCAAGCTGAGAAAACTATATAATTCTTCCTTGCAAGACTTTCAACTTCACATATAAGTACTGGTTAAACAACTTATTAATTTCCATGGTGCATAAATCAATTGTATGATTAATTCTGTTTAAATTGAGTATGAAGTAATATTAACCCATGTTGAATCACATGATCGAATATGAATGCATTGTTGAATATATTTAGAATCTTAATTACAACTGAATATATGGTTAATTTGTCTTGAACATACTTAGTATAATACTTGAGTATACATTGAAAACGAATTACTACAATATAATACAATCTACTCTTATTTTTGTAACTTTAATAAAAGAAGGTATTTACTTTCAACACGAAAGTAAATAAGCACTGATATATGATAACATTGAATTGAAGCAAAGTTGAATATTATGATAACTGTAGATATATATTCATATGTTTAAGTCTAACTTTTGATTGCACTTGGATATGGATGTAGTTTTGATGGTGATATAGAAGGATATTGTGGTAAAACCCTAGATCATTATAGTAAGGTATTGTTTATACATAGTTAAAGGCGGGTCTTGAGAAGGTATCCAAATACACCCACACCTCGTTATATCGCCCCTCGCTATACTGCGGATTTGAATGTATCGCGGTCCTGGAGTTGGCTCCCCATTTTTACAGTCTAACTGTGTAAGCCTTATATGCACTATACATAGACTATTTCACTGTTTTTTTCATTTTGTACTGCACATCACAAACAAAAATATACAATATCGTATTGTTATCATATACACACGCATTGTACAATAACACAAAGCAAATGAAATATCTGCTTACTGAAGCAGTTTAAGCAATGCACAAGCAAAAATCACTGGGCGGTGAGGTCGGCTCCCTAGCAACAAGCCTCCTATGTTGTGAATGGATTCTTTCAATGCAGCGGTTTGGGCATTTGAGAAAGATTCATGAAATTAATTGGAGACTTAAGTTGATGAGAAGCAGTTACCCTCCGCAGTATGAATTAAAATGGTGTGCTGCTTTTTATACGAAAAATGAGAAAAAAACGTTGTAAGGAAATTTGATAGTCCATATTAATATTTGGGATGTATGGTACTTTCAATGGAGAGACATTGAGCATAGAGTTTAGGTGGGGTATTTTGGAATGCAGGGTCTGTCAATAAATTGCAGATTTGACTAGATTGAGAGCAGATATGACCATTTATGGGCATTTGTGTAGGAGGTTTTACAGCTCTGCTCTGCTTGATTGCATGGGGGGATGGGAGAATCTCAGAGAATCTACAGATGCAAAGGAACGTGTGTGAGGCTTGGAGACTTGCCACATACAGGTATAGGAGGAGGGGTCATAAATGACATCATTAAAAGGGTGTGTTTTGGAATCTACAAAACTGAAGTGAATGCATTGTGTGGTGCTCAGTTCTATCAATGTCACTGCAGCCCAGAGTGACGCGACTTTGTACAATTGTTCTATTCTTGTATTACAGCAATAAACATATTTTTGACTTTCCCTAATATTTTTTTCAGTTTTCATCAATTTTTCCCTACAGCGTGTTGCGTAGAGGATTTATATTGGACCCTGGTGCCCACGATAAAACAAGGGAGTGGTTGTAGAGTATTTGTTATTAGCCTACGGGTCTCTCGCTATATCGCAGCCCTCGATATATAGCAGATATGTATTGGACCCCCCGACACCCGTGATATATCGAGTGGGTGGTGTACATGTTTACTTTTCTTGAGATAGCTTAAGGATTTATGTTACAATTACTTTATTATAACTTTTATCACCACAGGCACTTCGATGAATTTATTCTTGAGATGCTGTTTGCACTGAAAATCGATCAGCTCCGTTTGAAGATCTGGCAGGGCTGTTGTCACATTAAGTGGGTTTGCAAATAACTGAAAGATGCTTTGATGAGACTGGAAGTCTTGAAATCGACAATCAAATTATTTTATCAGGTTTGCTAGTTTTTCATGGCAGCACTTGTAGTCTTCATCATCAAATTAATCTTTGTGTAACTCTTAAATCTCTCGGCACGCAGTGAAGTGAACAGAATTTCTGTTTGACACATGTTGCTGCCACAAATTCAGCTTTTCTTTGAAATCTCTCACCTCTTCATCCATTAGTGTTACGATCTGCTTTGACCCTTGGAGTTTCTTGTTTAAAATGTTCATTTGCTACGTGAGGTCAACAAGAAACGCAATATCCAGTAGCCACTGGGGATTACTAAGCTGCACAAAATGTTTCTCATTTTGGCATGAAGTCCTTTGACGCAAGTGAAATAACTGCTTCAGCACTGCCCCACGACCAAGCCATCATACATGGGTAAAATACAGCGAATCATGTGGCAATCCAGGGTAAGCTTGTGTGGCAGGCTGGCATGTGTGGTGAAGACATAGACAGCTCTGGGGTATGAAATGCACTGCTTGTGCTTTTTAATAAATAAAACAAGACGAAAGACTCACAAAACGAAATGGTGCGATGGCCAAAACAAACAGACACTGAACAAACACTAACCAAACCCTCAATAAAACAAGTATCATGCTGGTGTTGAACCAGCACGCATAGCAATTGTTTTCTTTAGTTATTCTTTTACCTCCTCTCTCTGACTCTCGTTCTCCACTCCTGAACTCCCCTGCAAAATTTATATGCGACCATCTCCAGATAAACAACAATCAATCAATCCGGAGATGGTCGGACTCTATATGGGTTTAAATTAGTCTGTGTGACTGTCAGCCAATTCAGTAATTACTTAGCCGACAGTCACACATTCTCACTAGAGGTACAACAAAATAAACAATACAAATGGCTGCGACTTTTCATCCGCTCTGCAAATAATAACAATACAGGCTATATATAATACAACAAATCACAATAATACAATACATCATAATAAACAGCTCACAAATATACATAGGGGCAGGGCTCCCCGTCACAGCTTGCCACTTTCAGGACCGTTCACACTGTCTTTCTGTTATAAAAGAATTACTTCCACAACAAATAGGGTGTAAACAGGACAGAGCCTGTATATTTATTTATACACCAAACATAAAATAAACAAAAGCCTAACTCCAAGTTGGAGCACTAACTAAACTTTTCAGGATCTAACCTAATAAACTGGACAGCTAAGCCGTTTACCAGTACCAAAACACACAGTACCTTTCTCATTCGACCACACAGGCCTCCAGACCAACTATTCTGACCTGTTTATATACCTGCCTGCTTAATCACAGGCAGGTGTCCCTCATTAAATTAGAGCCAGGTGTAAGTCATCCTGGCTCATTCGCATGGCATTCTGGGAGATGTAGTCCTGCACCAAACCTCTGGACTACACATTTCCCTCCACTCTGCCACAGTCATCATACTGTGATTCCAACTCATTTAGAAGACACAAAACTGTCGATGTTGCAAACCCTGCTGCGTATATAATTCACACACTTGATAACAATGCTCATTACGTGTTCTAATTCTGCAACTTTTCCACATAATGCCTGTTGATGCAGAATGCAGATTAAGAACATTGGTACTTCTGCATTTGTTTCTTTAATTTTTTCCAGTACTCTGCCAGCCAGTCAACTCTTTTGCCCAGTCATATATGGTCTACCATCTCAGTGAGTTTCTTCCAAGGTAATTCTGTACTTTCCATAGCTTCTTGAAGTTAATAAAAAAAAGTCCTTTCCTGTGGATGTGTTGTTCATGTTTAAATTTAAATGCTCTTCAATAACATTAAAGTTTATATTACCTGCCATTTCGGTAATACGCTCAGCAACCGTGTTAAGAGATTGACTGATGATAGAAGAATTTTCTATTTTTTCAGGGCATACTATATCAGCTGTTTCAAGCATGCACCTTTTAACAAATTCACCATTTGAAAAAGGTTTGGCAGCACATGCAATCTCTTTTTTAACAATAAAACAGGTCTCCATAGCACTTTCATTTTTTGTTTTCATTTTCAGAAAAACCTTTCGTTGAGACTCCATAGATTCTTTCACCTTTGTAACTTTGTCAGCACAAGCCTTTCCAGTAAACTCAGAATACATTGCTTTGTGTAGCATGCCATAGTACCATTGTATTGTATAATTAGGGGTCTATAGGGCAGCAGTGTGGAGTAGTGGTTAGGGCTCTAACCACTACTCCAGTGGGGGACACTGCTGTTGTACCCTTGAGCAAGGTACTTTACCTAGATTGCTCCAATAAAAACCCAACTGTATAAATGGGTAATTGTATGTAAAATAATGTGATATCTGTATAATGTATAATGTGATATCTTGTAACAATTGTAAGTCGCCCTGGATAAGGGCGTCTGCTAAGAAATAAATAATAATAATAATAATACTTAAATCACATAGAATTTACCTTTCCCAGGTAGGTTATGGAATAAAATAATTTTGTGGACATTTCGTGGACCTGTTTAAACATTAAATAAACCCAAGTAGATAATATTTCAGCGCACATAAAACCTAAACATTGTGGTACTTGCTTCCTTACTAAAACAATGCTGTCATTTGTTAAAGGCAAGCATGCAACATCTGCCAACAGTTGCTGCCGACATTCTCTGTCTGGTGCGCATTTGCCCATACATTGAGTCTGCATCCACTGGATTGGTTGGAGGTGTAATGCAAAGCTTTGCCAAGTTATACAGATGTGGAAATCGATTAGAAACAGTCTCAAAACTCAGTTACCCTCAAGGGCATCTGGCATTCTTTAATATAGGCCATATATGCAGCACGTTTATTGCCATGTTGTTTGTCCCATCCAGGAATTTATTTTATTAGTACCGAGTCAAAAGAAAGAAAATGTGCCTATTCGGGTCTAAAATTCTAACTGCATTTACAAAGTAAGCAGCAGGTTATTTGATTTAACTTGGCTACATCCAAAAGGAATACTTTTTGTCTGCGCTGATGTTCAAGTTTGTTTTATAAAAGCTGTTGTTCTGTTTCGCAGCCTCTGTAGTAGCCTTTCGTTTAATGTGTGATTCTGAAGCTAAATAGCGATCAAGCATATTTTCTCCAAAGTCACATTACAAGATGTGCAAAACAATTTACCTCCTTCTGCATGTAAAGTTTCTTTGGGAAATTTCTTGACACGATCCTCAGCCGAAATATACTTACTGTAGCTTTTTTTGCTTTGTCGTCCATTTTTGTTATTTTAGCTCCAATGTTGAAAACCAATTATTAGCAACTTAAATCAAAACTGACTTTGTCCCACCTCCTACTGTACAGTACAGCTGTGATTTGCTTAATGGGAATGTCACTCATACAATGCAGACTGCACAAGCTGAATACATGTGTTATATTAAAGAGGCGGGTTGTTTTAAAGAAGAATTCCAAAAGGATACAGTACATCAATGCAATTTTAGAAACTAAAGAGCGGGTACCAGCACTTACTAATGTATAATAAAAACACACTGATGAAGCCATTGTATATGTCAATGGCAGGCAAGTAGAACTGAAGAGCAGATCCTGAACTCAGTCAAAATGCATTTTACAGGAGCAAACAAACTACAGTAGCTAAACAATATAGAAAGCATTGTCCTAGTATACCTTATAGAAATAATAATAAAGCTGACAAAAATCTATTTCCTTTCTTACAAAATCAACCAATGAGCTAGCACCCTTCTGGGGTGCCCAGATTTTTACTAATACAATGAAGTCTGTAGCCACATTTTATTAAACATTAGTAAAACTCTGTAATTATAAGTACTGTACCTCCAAATGACTCTCATATTTCTGCCGATGTCAGCTGGAACACACTGACATTATGGTACCGGTTTGTTCTGAAAAGCAGACAGACATGAAAAATATAATATAGTGAGAGAAAGTAAGTGGTTTCACTGAGATGCCCCCAGGTTTCCCAATTTGTCTTCATTAACCTTAAACAGAACACCTCGTGGAAGATAATGATTACAGAAAATGATTTTGAAGGTTAAGGGATTTGGAAAAATGAGTAGTGAACACATGGAAACATCGAACTACTGGCTGTGAAACAAATAATTGGGAGGCAAATTAGAAAGTCACTGGGCTTTCAAGAAGAAAATGTATTGCTGAGTTCCACCAGCTTCTGCTGTTATTCTGTTATGTATCTATTTACCAGGGATGGTACTTGAACTCCCATTGGGGTACATTACTCCTGATGGTGACTCGTTGAGTAAAGGGAAAAAAATCAATACAATAAAATGTTAATTTCAGACTACAAACTCAGGGTCATGCCATTTCAAATAGTTATCACAAGAGAAATGATCTCAGAACCTTGATATTTCAGTTTATGTGGAGATTATAACGAGATGCATCTTCTCAGGATCTCCACATTTAAATTTATGTTGAGATTATAATGGGATACATTGTCTAAAGACAGATCAACTATCGGTATTTTGTTCTGTCGGAATCCTGATTTAATTATCTTATGCTCTCCACATAACATTTTTTTTTATATATATCTGCATGATGTTATCAGGGCTATAGGGGAAGACGGTGCCTCCTAAACTGCATCTCAGCACCTGTTAAATTCTGGGGGCAATTTAGCCACACTTGTCTCCAGTTAATTCTACAAGGGAATCTATTCAATGTATCTAAACAGAGGCGGATATATATACCAACGTCATACAGACAGAAACTAAATAGACTAACTTGAACTGGTAGATGTTTCATTATTATAACCTTGGACCCTTTATTTATTATTCAAGCATTGTTGGTTTTTAGATCCATCGGCCATTGAATAGACCCCAGTAGGTGTTGTAATATTTCATCCACAGGAAGTCCTGGGAAAATCATGTGGTGCACGGCTTAGTATAACCTGCACTGAAATACACGTTTATTTTTTAATTTTTTTTTTAAAGATATAGAAAATAAACAAAACAGACCACTGTTAAATCTTTGGAGTAAATACTGAAATCATTTATTACCAGTTCATTAGTAAAAAAAAAAAAACAAACAAAAAAAAAAAAACACAACAATATATCTTTATTGTAAACACAGGATAATAATAGAGGCAAATGTTTTTGTTTTTTCTTCTTTCTGTGCAAAGAAGAGTGACCAGAATGAGTCCTGGTTTAAAAGGCATATCATATGCAGACAGGCTAAAAGAATTTAATCTATTCAGTCTTGAACAAAGAAGAGTACGTGGCAATCTGATTCAAACTTTTAAAATTCTAAAAGGTACTGACAATGTCGACCCAGGGACCTCAAAAAAGAAACAAGGACCAAGGGGTCACAAATGGAGATTAGATAAAGGGACATTCAAAACAGAAAATAGGAGGCATTTATTTTTTACACAGAGAATTGTGGGAGTCTGGAACCAACTCCCCAGTAATGTTGTTGAAGCTGACACCCTGGGATCCCTCAAGAAGCTGTTTGATGAGATTTTGGGATCAATAAGCTACTAACAACCAAATGAGCAAAATGGGCCGAATGGCCTCCTCTCATTTGTAACCTTTCTTATGATTCTCCTAGGTGAAATAACACAGCGTGGCAACCCAGAGAAGGGACACCAACCCTCATTATTCCATTTTCAGAACATGGCTTGCTTCTTATCTTCCTCAGACACGTGTGCAGAATTTTCTGAATTTTAAAACATGTTAGGCTTATGTTTAAATGTAGATTAACCTTGAAGGATATAATATAAAATGACCCCCCTCCCCCACCACTATTTTTACACCATAAAAATGTCAATAATGTCTTAAAAATTGATGAATTTTGTCTGTAATCACAGTCTATATTTCCTTGTTATTTGCTGTGAAGGCAGAGTATAACTTTTTAGCATGAATACAAAATAATCTGATGCATATACTTATAAAGTGCAAATGTCAATGGTTACAACAAAAGCTTATATCCTTTAGCCCTGCTGATTCCACTTCTTCCTTTACGGCGAAGTTATGCAAATAGAAACACAATCCCCCATCCTGTGCTTCTCCTTTCCTTCCCCACAGAGTAAGCGGAACAGGAACAGGGTGGACTGTCCCAGGAAGAGATGTGCGAAGTCCAAGTAGAACTGTTAAAGGATCACTTCATTGTTTTTTTTTTTTGCTTTTTTCCTTTTCCTCCTGGTTTTTTTTTTTTTTGCCCTCTGGTGGTTGTCCACTTTATTTCCTACTTCCCATCGCTCACAGAACAGTCCTCTGGGATCTTCTCCTCCGAGCTGCTTCTCTCGGACAGCTTGTCCATCTGCTCCATCTCGTTGAAGCGCTCGGCTACACACTGGGCAGTCAGACGGGCCTCGGGGTCGTGATCCCAGCACTCATCGATGATGGCACACACCAGCTGCAAGCCCTGCAGTGGAGAATATGAAACGGCCTGTTTAAGTGGTTAAAGCTAACAAAATAATTCCATATTATATATATATATATATATATATGGGATTATATATATATATATCCTGCCTGTTGTGCATTTCTATTTGTTACATACATGTTTGCTATAGCATGTGTCTCTTTCAAAACTGCACATCTGAAACCTGTACATAGCTG